>NC_138052.1:13336100-13875144 GCF_964194185.1 Rhinolophus hipposideros
TTATTTTTGGTTCAGTCCAAGAAAACAGCCAGGATACACTGTTTCAAGCAAAATATTTTTTCTAAACAATTGTCCATGAATTGAATACCTAAATGGAATCGGGGATTATCCTTAAAATGTTTTCTCTATTATTTAAATTCCTTTGTTCTTGTCACAAGTAAATTAATCATGTTCCTAAAACTTTCCTCCAATTGACATAATCCTCATTAACATTAAGGCACTGAGATAACATCTGGAAATGACTCTTATGGCTGTTTAAATGGTAATGGTTCTCTCTCTCTCTCTCTCTCTCTCTCTCTCTCTCTCTCTCTCTCTCTCTCTCTGGTATAATGTATATCTTTAAAATTTATCCAGAGTAATTATGAATTTCAAAGATCTGTAATGAATTTACAGAGTTGTACCATCATCACCATAATCCAGTTTCAGATCACTTCCTTCATCCCTCCAAATTATCTAGAGCTGGTTTGCTGTAATCTCCTCCCCCTGTCTGCAGCACTGACAATCTTCACCTTTTATTCATAAATTTGTCTTTTCTGGACATTTTATAAGAATGATATTACAATAACGTTTTCAGTTTCTATTTACTTAGTAGCATGCTTCAGGAATTTGTTCTTTTCTTGTTAATTAGTATTCTACTGCAGTGACAGACGTATGTTGTTTATCCATTTATCAGTTGTTAAACTGTTGGATTGCTTCCAGCATTTTGTTATAAAAAGAATATTCTTATGAACATTGCTGTTCAAGTTTTTGCATGAATATATGTCTCCCTGTGCTTGGGCATATACCTAAGCTGTGGAATTACCAGGTCATTTGATATATTTAACTTTTAAAGCAACTGTCAAATTATCTTCCAAAGTGTTACACTATTTTATTTCCCCACCAGAAATGAATGAGGGCTCCAGTCTCTCCATATCATTGTGAATACTTAGTAATATCTTTTTGATTACAGCCGTTCTTATAGATATATAGTAGTATCTCATCATGGATTTAATTTGTATTTCCCTAAAGATTAATGATGCTGAGCCCATTTCCATTTGCTTATTATTCATTCATATGCATATGTCCACTGCGGGGAAATACCTGTTCTAATCTTTTGTCCTTTCCTTAAATCATATTGGTTGTTTTAATATTGAGTTTTGAGTTTTCAAATATATTCTAGACATAGATCTTGCGAGACACAAGATTTGCAATATTTTCTCCCTGTCTCTGGCTTGGCTTTTCATCCTCTTAGCAGTGTTCAGTAAGTTAATCAATTTTCACTTTTATGGATCATGCTTCTTTTGTCATATTTTAAAAACTTTGTCTAAATCAAGGTAACAAAGACTCTTGTAGGCCTTCATCTTAAAGTTTTAAAGTATTAGCTCTAACATTTATGTCTTATATATAATCAATTCTAATTTATTTTATTTTGTGAGATAAGCATCCAAATTCACATTTTTGCAAATGGATTTATAATTTGTCCTATCACCATTTCTTGAAAATGCTATCCTTTCTCTCACTGAACTGCCTTGCCACCTTGGTTTTATAAATCAACTGACTATAAATCTAAGGCCTTATTTCTTGACTTGCAATTCCATCCCCCTGATTTATGTCTATTGTTATGAGAGCACCATACTCTCTTAATTACTGCAACTTCATCAAGTTGTAAAATCAGGTAGTCCAAGTCCTACTATTTCCTTCTTTACTTTCAAAATCATTCTGACTACTTTAGAATTTTCATTTAAATTTTAGGAGCAGCTCATCAATTTGTGCCTCCAAAAAAAGAACACTGTAAATTTGATAGGAATTGCATCAAATCTTTCATTTGTTTCAGCAATAGTTTTTAGTTTTAAGGCACAAAATTTGTACCTATTTTGTTAAGTATATATATATATATATATATATATATATATATATATATATATATATATAATATTATATATATATATATATATAATATAATATATATATATATATAACTGAGAAATACAAAATAAATATAATATATATACATATAATATATATTATATATATATAATATATATATATATATATATCTACCACCGTGGTTTGTGTATTTAGAAAACTCTCTTAAAAATTCCATAACACCATAATACTTGACCATCCTTTTTATGATTATATGCAGCCAGGAGTATATTTAAAAGATTTATAGTAGCATTGACTCGTACTTAATATTTCATTAAGATATAATTCACATATGGCATTATATTAGTTTCAGATATAGAACAGTAATTTGATATATATATATATATATATATATATATATATATATATACACACACACACACATATATATATATATATATATATATTCTGTGAAATGATCTACAGTAAGTCTGGTTAACATTCATCACTACACATAGTTATAATTTTTCTTGTGATGAGAATTTTTAAGATATATTTTCTTAGCAACTTTGAAATATACAATATAGCATTATTAACTATAGTCACCCCAAGACTTATTTTATTAAGTCTTAGTTATTTTAAGACTTAGTTATTTTATAACTGGAAGTTTATACCTTTTGACCACTTTCACCCATTTTTCTGACTTCTACAAACCACCAATCTGCTGTATCTAGCAGTTTTTTGTTGTTGTTGGTATTGTTTTTGAATTCCACATATAAGTGAGATCACTGTATAGTATTTGTCTTTCACTGGCTGATTTATTTCACTTAGCATAATGCATTCAAGTTTCATCCATGTTGTTGTAAATGCCAGGACTTCCTTCTTTCATTTATCACGTCATATTTTATGATTCTGTGTTCTTTTTGATGTTAAAACATCAAAACATTTAGAATTCTCATCTAAAAGTTTGTAAAAGTGCAAATATATAGAGAAGTTTAAAAAGAAAAGTGTCCATGGGAATAAGGAAGGTCTACAAAAAGAGTTAGAAAGATGGGAAATGCTGGGAACTATGGAGGCAGGCTCAGAAACCTTGGAGGTGAATTTGCAGCACTTTCCAAGTCTGAAATTATGGAAGATTCCAGTCATCATGAGTGTCATTAGAGCCCAAAGCACCTAACACCTGCGAGGAAATTACAGGAACAGTGCTATTCATAGTCAACCCAGTTCAGTCAGCTTTGACTTACATTAGGATGGAAGGCAAAACCCTTACAGATTACAGAGTGTGGGGACACGGGTCCTATTTACCCAACAGGTTTAAAGTGAAGGTCTAGCTTTTTAAGCATACTGTAGCATTTTCAGGTGATCACTGAGAGGCACCATAAATTGGTGTCAAACCTAAATGGATTTTTCAGCTTTTAGTCAAGTCAGGTTTGCCCATAAAATAACCCCTTCAAGACCAAACATAGCAGGACAACAGAAGTCTCATAAGCATTTAAGTTCAAAACAGGTGTAAATTAATATAGATAAAACTAAAGAGCAGATAGAATAATGAGAAAAAATGAAATGAATGAGAAGATGTATGAGGTTGGACAGTTCAGTTCCCGAACTTTCCACCATGTAAATGCACGATGGAAAGTTTGTGAACTGAATGTCTGACCTCGTATATTCTCATCTTGGCTCTCCTACTAACAAACTGAGCTTAAATTGTTGATTTAAACTAACTCCTGCCTTTCATTCATTAACCAGTAAAGTGGTCTAGGTAGACTGGATAGATTCTAATGTCACTACTGGTTCTGGGTTTAATGAATGTCCAACACACACACACACACACACACACACACACACACACACACACAGCTGATACTTTATTCCTTGAAAAAATGATGCATTTGTTCTAAAGAGGACTTTTATCATTATTCCTTATTTAATACACAATTGTTTTTTCTTAAATAAAAAGTATTTAAAATTAATAAGTACACAAAACAAACATTGTTTATCGAATATGAATGAAATACTTAAAAGATATAATTGTCACAGTATTTAAATCCAGGAGAATAAGTATGCTTTCTTAATTTTCAGCTGCCTTCCATTGACAACATGTTCAACTAAGTAATTTCTCTCACATATAGTATAATGAAATAATAAAGTGGAAATCACAATTTTCTCAACACATCTTCAAACATTTTACCACATAAAGACGCTATGAGATAAGCGGCAAGATGCTTTCAAAGGCTTTGGCATACTGATGAAATATTTGAGGATGCTTATTTAATAACACTGAAATTTTGAAAGTTATAGTCATACTGAAATAGAAACTTTTTCATTAGAAGTTTCTTAAAGATTAAATTATACATATTTAAACTTTTTAGTCTTTCCGATCTAGTTCTAATTATTCATCCTCAATAATTGAATAGTTTCTTTATTATACTGTCAAATTTTAATGATCACATTTGAAGTGATAATTCCATTTAAACAGAGGACATATTTTTTCAATTTTTAAAGCTTTTTTATTAAAATATAGCTAACCTACAATATTATATTAGTTTTAGGTGTACACACTAGTTATTCAGCATTTATATACCTAAAGTGATCACCATGATAAGTCCAACAACCATCTGACGCCATACCACGCTATGACAAAATTATTAACTATATTCCCTATGCTGTACATTACACCCCCATGCCTTATTTGTTTTATACCTGGAAGTTTGAAACTCTTAATAATAAAATACCTAGGAATAAACTTAACAAAACATGTGAAGGACCTATACACTGAAAACTATAAGACATTATTAAAAGAAATTGAGGAAGAGACAAAGAAATGGAAACATATCTCATGTCCATGGATTGGAAGAATCCACGTAGTAAAAATGGCCGTATTACCCAAAGCAGTATACAGATTTAATGCAATCGCCATCAATGTCCTAATGGCATTAAAAAAAAAAATAGAACAAAAAAAATCATCAGATTTGTATGGAATCACAAAAGATCCTGAATAGCCAAAGCAATCCTAAGAAAAAAAGAACAAGGCTGGAGGTATCACACTGCCTGACTTCAATTTATACTACAAAGTGACAATATTCAAAGCAGCATGGTATTGGCAGAAAAACAGACACACAGACCAATGGAATAGAACTGAGAATATAGAAGTAAACCCACATATATTTGGGCAGATAATTTTCAACAAAGGAGACAAAAACATACAATGGAGAAAAGAAAGCCTCTTCAATAAATGGAAAATTGGAAAGCCACATGCCAAAGTTGAAACTAGACTGCTATCTGTCACCATATACCAAAATTAACTCATACTGGATCAAAACCTAAACATAAAATCTGAAACAACAAACTTCATAGAAGAAAGCATAGGTACTAAACTTATGGACCATTGGTTCAGAGAGGATTTTATGAATTTGACCTCAAAGGCAAGGAAAGTAAAAGTAAAAATAAATGGATGGGACTATATCAAACTACAAATCTTCTGCACAGCAAAAGAAACTGAAAACATAAACAAAGAGGCAACTAACTAAATAGGAGGAGATATTTGCAAACAACGCCTCCAATTAGGGATAATATGCAAAATACAGAGGGTGACAAAAAAAGTATACACATTTTAAGGAAGGAAAAAAACTGTATTAAAATTGTAATAATATATACCAATAATAAAAGATGAATACAAGTCATCTGTATATATTTTTGGCATCCCTGGGATCTAAAGAATTTGTACAACTCAACACCAAAAAGAGCTAAATAATCCAATTCAAAAATGGGTAGAGGACCTGAACAGACACTTCTCCCAAAAAGACATACAAATGGTGAACAGATATATGAAAAAATGTTCAATTTCACTAGCTATTAGGGAAATGCAAATCAAAACCACAATAGATATCACCTCACATAAGTTAGGATGGTTACCATCAACACGACAAATAATGCTAAGTGTTGGAGAGGTTGTGGAGAAAAGGAACCCTCATACACTGTTGATGGAAATGTAAATTGGTGCAGCCAACAATGGAAGGCAGTGTAGAAGCTCTTCAAAAAATTAAGAATAGAATTACCATATGATCCAGCAATTTTTCTCCTGGGTATCTATCCAAAAATCCAAAAGCATCTATCTGTAAAGATAGATATATATATATATATATATATATATATATATATATATATATATATATATATATACTCCTATGTTCATTTCAGCTTTATTTATGGTGTCCAAGCCGTGAAAAACAACCAAACAACCAAAGTGTTTTTTGGGAGATAACTGGATTAAGGAGGTATGGTACATATATATAATGGAATACTACTCTGCCATAGGATGAAATACTGCCATTTTCAACAATAGGGATGGATCTTGAGATTATCATGCTAAGCCAAATAAGTCAGAAAAAGTCAAGAACCATATGACTTCACTCACATGTGGGATAGATATGAAACTGAAAGCAACAAATGAATAAGACAAAGAAGGAAACAAAAACTCATAGACACAGACAACAGTTTAGTGGATACAAGAGGGTAAGGGGGGAGGGGAGTAGTAGACGACAGAAAAGGGGGTCAAATATATGGTAATAGAAGGAGAACTGACTCTGGGTAGTTAACACACAATGTGATATATAGATGATATATTATAGAAATACACACTCGAAACCTATGTTTTTACTAACCAATGTTACCCCAACAAATTTAATAAAAAATAATTCCATATGACTAAAAAAAATTAAGAATAGAATGACCATATTACCCAGCATTCCTTCTTCTGGGTACCTATCTAAGAAAACTGATAATATTTATCTGTAAAGACATATGTGCCCCCATGTACATTGTAGCATTATTCATTGTGATTCTCTCTTTGTATTTTGCACCTGCTCTGAGTGTTTGGGACTGGCTGGCACTGGGCCTCTACCCTCCTCCCATGGTCACCAATTAAAAGTCTTTAAAAAATCTAGATGATATAACTTTTATTCCAATATAAGCCATATTTTGAACCCTCTGTTGTCTTTGCAACACTCATGTCTAAAGTGTTCCAACTATACATTATTTATCATCATCATCATCATCCCCATGATCTTTTAGCATTTGGTTGTATTACTATCAAACTGCTCCAGAATCTATTAGTAGCGATAAAATATCCTTGAACCTCACTGACCCTTCTCAATTTTATCAGCCAAATGTTAGTGAAAATTGAACCCTGCCAAGGGCCTGCTAGCATAACTAACCTGTAGAAGTATCCAGGTCTATTTTAACAAATGTACATAGGTTTATGAGCCTATCAAAATGCATTACTGCTACACATGTAGTGATCTCAGCTTCTTAATTACAACTACTTCTTTTTTTTTTTTTTAAAGTTTCAGGTGTATAAAGCAACGTAGTAGTTAGATATTTACACATTTACAACTCTCACAAAGTGATACCCCCCCAATCTACTACCCCAATGACTACTTTTATCTACTTTGTTCCTTGTAATCTGTCCTCAAATAGGACCTGCTATGAACTGAAAATCAAAAAAGTGAAATAGTTTGGAGTCTGCTTCAGAGATACAAGAAATTGGAACATTTTTCTATGCCATAACCACAGCTTAGGAAAAAGTTTTGAAATATAATGGATGAGTAACTACAGAAAAAGACTTGGAAAGAAATGAATTCCCAAGGTAGTCTATGATTGACAGAGGATTCTATATAACATAATTCATCAATGAGAATACTTTGATGTATTATTAATACAAGACAAAATGAAAATTACAGCCTTCACTTTTTTAATTATGTTCAAAGAACAGGAAAGAGCAGGTGACTCTGTCTAATATACATGAAACTAAATCCCATTTTAATTACATAAGATTCTTTAAATTGTTAAGTTTAGAAGATAAACAGAATGAGTCACTATTTAAGATCAAAGCAGTACTGATCTATGAGTATTCATTCACTCTCTACTTTGAAAATGAGGCTGAAAATATACAGATGGGGAGTAGGGGCACGGGAAGTGAGAAGGAAAACAAAAAGGAGTTAAAAGCACAAAATAAATAAATAAAATGAGAAACTAAAGTGACCAGAACTTACATTCTCTCTGTTTACACCTGAAATAAAATTTATTAAGACTCCTAGGTTGAATAAATATAATAGAGTCCCTTTTTACTCACCTCAGAAAGGATTTAGAACAAATTGTTAAATTTTTAAAAGGTTTTTTTGTTAGCATGATTGTAAAATAAAAAAGATGAACTGAAAAAGGATGAGTAGTAAAATAGCTTACAATACAGACTAACAGCCTCAATCCTTGTTAAACCCTCCTTTCTTATTGAGGCAGTATTATCTCTAGGTTTCTAATCCTGTACCTCTCAGATAAAACAAAAATGACACAGTGTGCCAAATTGTTAAAGACAACTCTTCTTTCAGAGATAATGAACCAACCGTTGCCAAGTCTGGTATATTAAAGCCTCAATTTTTCCCCTTACCTTTCTCTCAATTATGAATCCCTTTTGAGGAAAAAAAAGTCTGCAATAATGGTTTTTAATATAGTTGCAAGGAGGAGCTACTCTATACACAAGACAGACTGCATTTAGTAATTTTTTTCATATTTGTGTTCAATGTAAACTCTGATATCTCACAGTAATCGTCAAAGGCATTAAATAAATAGCACCTTGATCTACTGTCTTGTATTTTGTAATCTACTCAGATGACATAAACAAAAAAGTCTTCCAAAAATAACACTGCAATCTCCTTACTCTCCTACAAATGTTAAACAATATTCCACTGAACATTGAATACTTTCAAAAAAAGATATAACTCCAAAAAAAAAAAAAAAAAAGCAAGATGTAGCCAAACACAGAAACACTCCTACAGTAACAGCTAGAAATACACCCAAACACACATTCACACTCACAAAGCTGTAGTACAGTTGTGCTTACAAGACTCAAATAAAAATAGAAATCTAGAGTAGCAGGCAGCTGAGCTGACGAGTAAAAGCCCTGGTGAGAAGGGGCAGGAGCTCTGGACTTAGTGACAATAAAGGTATTGCATTTTGATGTCCATCCAAGGCAGACCTGAGACTGCATTAAATCTAAGACTTTAAGGCAGTGCATGTCTTGTGAAGATAAAAACCTTCACAAGCAATGCAAGAGATTACAATGCTTGTCTTGACTTGGGTCTCAGAAGGATTAAAAAAAGAAAGAAAAAAAAAAAGAACATGAACATGTGGAAGTAGAAGAGTTTCCCAGAAGAGATAATTGTTCATCTGACTTCAAATGGTAAATAGATATACATTGGTCACATAGAAAAGCCATTCCAACTTCAGCCCTCACAATTTCACATAACAAAGTATTTATCTACTATCCAATCCCACATCAAATAGCTAAACAAGAGTCATAAAAAATCACAGCTTGCAGAAGTGCCCAACAGGAAATGTATGTTTCTGTCTCTGGATTCATACAGCACAATTAGTTAGCCACACCTTTGGTTCTTAACATTACATTTATTTATTTTCCTTTTTTTTTTTCTGGTGACTAACAGCATAATTTTATTTTATTGGATTTGGGTTTATTAGTCATCTCAAAATATTGTTGGTATTACAATAAGAAACTGAACTGTGAAATAATAAAATATGTACAACACTAAAAATACAGATAAAAGGAGAATATCTTTTTTATTTAAACTTATTGGGGAGAAACGTGATTTCACTGATATGTGGGATATAAAACTGAAAGCAACAAAGAAAAGATAAACAAATGAAGAATCAAAAACTCATAAACACAGACAATAGTTTAGTGGTTACCAGAGGGTAAGGGGGAGGGGAGTAGGTAGATGAGGGTCAAATATATGGTGATGGAAGGAGAACTGACTCTGGGTGATGAACACACAATGGAATGTCTTTTGTTAAAAGTGAAGAAATTAATAAAATAAATAAATGAAGCTCTATAGCTCACATAGTTGAATGTGTCATTGAACTCACTGGAAACCAATGTAAAATAATGTCAGTTCAAAAATCTTTATTACTTTCATGAAGGAAATATATTTTTTCTTTAGGGAAGACAAATTTTTCTTATACTATAATTCACTTCATATAATATATGGAAATATTACACATACACACACATTATCAAACTTTCTAAGTGACAAATTCCATCAGGGCAGGTGGTTTATTCATGGGAATAATACTAAGAAAGATGATGTTTAAAAGAACTAGTTGATTCACAAAACAAAGAGTTAAAGTAAGTAGCACCTCAAGTATTTCTTTTTGAAAGTGTGTGATTACTACTGTGGAAATCAAAACCAGAAACTCTGTAATTTGATAATGGTAACTCAGTGCAAACCAGAATTTAGAGGGGCAGCATAAATTTTCTAATACGTTCTAAAATGTTTATCAAGTTTCATATCATTTCTTCTTTTATAATATTTGGTCCACAGATTTTATATCTTTAAAGGCAACTTATTCCAGATTTTCATTAAGAGCCTCATTTTGCACTAAACTATGAACAGCTATCTGGACAAATACATACATACATATATATGTTTATATTTTAGTTGAGGTTAATAAATAAAATAATTCTGCCCTACTGTTTGAAAAATCAGATAATATTTTAATAAGAATTCCATTTCTTTCTAATAACTGCCACCTAGGAGAAATACAAAGGTATCTAGATTCAAGGAAATTGAATTGCAGTCCTTAAACTCCAAATAAAACTGAATTTATTCATATGTAGTAAAAGATTATAAAATTCTGTTTTGTTAGCTGTGTTTCATAGAGTATACTTTTCCGAGATAAAAATATAATCTGCTTTTTTCATTGTGGTAAAATATACATAACATAAATTTTACCATTTTGACATTCCTAAGTGTACAATTCAATGGCATTAAGTATCTTCACATCATTGGCAAGCATAACCACTGTCCATCTCCAGAAATTTTTCGTCATCCCAAAGTAATACTCTATACCCATTAAATAATAATTCCCCATTACTCCCTAACCCCAGGGCCTGGTAACCACTGTTCTATCTTCTGTCCTATGAATTTGACTGTTTGAGGTACCATGTATAAATGGAATCATACAATATTTGTCTTTTTGTGTCTGTCTTAACGCTAGCATAATGTTTTCAAAATCCACCCATGTTGTAGCATGTATCAGAATTTTATTGCTTTCTAAGACTGAATAATATTATGTAGCATGTGTATACTACATTGTGTTTATCTATTCATCAATCAATGGTCATTTGCGTTGTTTCTATATTTTGACTACTGTGAATAATGTTGCTATGAATATTAGTGTACAAATATCTCCAGTCTCTGCTTTCAGTGATTTGGGGTATATACCTAGAAGTACAATTTCTGGATCATTATGGTAATTCTATGTTTAATTTTTTGAGGAACCACCATAGTATTTTCTACAGCAGCTATTCAATTTTACATTCCCAGCAGCAATGCACAAATAGTCTAATTTGTCTACATCTTTGCCAACACATTTTACTTTCCATTTTTTGTTTGTTTTCATAACTTTCTGTTTTTGTTTGTTTTTCATAGTAGCCATCCTAATGAGTATGAAGTGATGGCTCACTCTGGTTTCAACTTGCATTTCTCTAATGATTAGCGTTGTTTTGCATCTTTTCACGAACTTATTCCCAGTATTTTAAATCACAGTTCTTGTTTAACTTGAATTTTATCTGTATTGATAGGCCTATCTACCCTCTTTTTGGTTTGAACTCTGAGTCATATAAAGGAATTTATTATTATTTTACTATATACTATGCAATACATATGGATTTTACTCTTAAGGTGCATGAATGTCAGTTGTTTGGCACTATGAGGTGCATATAATGCATTTAATAAAATACATGTTACAAAATAAATTGTTTGAATGAAAATTTAGACATAACAAAAATGCTGTATTATTTGTGTTCATTATTTAGTGATAGCTTTAACAATATCATCAAGATAGTCATTTATCACCTTCAAAATTCACACCTATTTCCTACCGAATGAACTTAAACATATTAGCCATATTCTTAATATATTTCACACACTGTAATGCAAGCTGTTGTTTACTACATAATTAAGGTAAAGGGACACTGGATTATGAATATTTAAATGGCCATCTGCTTTCATACCCAGCATCATTTCTATTTATGAAAGCATCAGAGACATTTATCTGTGAGACTGTAGTCATAAATAAACTATACTAAAGCTGTGTTTATCAATCTGAAAACTTGAGGAATGAAACTATGCTTTTTAGCATATGTACTAACCTTCTGGACCTTGGGTTTAGAGAAGATTTTAAGATTCTGCATAGCAAAATAAACCAAAACAAAACAAAGAGGCAATCAACAGAATGAGAGATGGTATTTGCAAACAACACCTCCGATAAGTAGCTAATATCCAAAATAGATAAGGAACTAGCACAACTCAACAACAAAAAAAAGAAAAGTACAATTCAAAAATGGGCAGAGGACCTGAACAGACACTTCTCCAAAGAAGACATATAAATGGCCAACAGATATTTGAAAAATTGCTCAACTTCACTAGCTATTAGGGAAATGCAAATCAAAACCACAATGAGCTATCACCTCACACCTGTTAGAATGGCTATCATCGACAAGAAAAATAACAATAAGTTCTTGAGAGGCTGTGGAGTAAAAGGAACCCTCTTACACTGTTGGTGGAACATAAATTGGTACTGCCATTATGGAAAACAGTATGGTTCTTCTTCAAAAATTTAAAAATAGAATTACCATATGACCCAGCAATCTCTCTTCTGGGTACCTACCCCAAAAATCTCACCACAAGAATTAAAAGTGTACTTTTACTTTCAGCAAGTTAAAAAGACAAACAGTAAAAAAAACAGTAACCAGAAATATTTCCTTAAAATTAACTCAATTCAAGATACTTTATTTATTACCTAGTGTGTGAGATAAAAATGTAATACATAGCCTTAAAACTCAAGAAGTTTCCAAGAAATAATTGCACCAATGAACAATTAAACTGTATTAGTTGAAAGATACCAGTAGTTAAGTAGAAAATATATAGTATGCATATTTTCTGACCACCATCCAACTGATAATCAAAACCACTGGGAGTACTTTGTAAAGTTAGACATTCCCGATAACAAATTTAGACTTATCAAAATTTAATATCCATGGTCATAGTCTAAAACTTTTTATGACAAAATACCTTTGATGATCAGTGAGATTTGGAAATTATTGGGATAGATTGTCCATAAGCTTTGACAATTAGTAAAGATTGAAATAGTAAGACAGCTTTCTAACTACTGCTTTAGTAAAGGAGTGGAACAGTGGGAAAAAATTAAGAGAAGGGTCAAAGACAGCAGGGCATTCCAAGCATGGAATGGGGATAGAGGACAAAGAATAGTAAAGCTTATTGAAAACAATGAGCATAGGTATTTAGAGAAATTAAAGAAGAAAAAAATGGATAATAGATATGAATATGCTTTGGAAAGAAAAAATAACCATACTTCTATGAAGATGGGAGTGGTGATAAAAGGCTGTCTCAGACAGGAGGTTAATTGTAGGAGGTAAAAAAGGGCAGGGGGATAAGACTGGACCAAAACAAATTTCCTCTTGTTATTGATAATCAGCATGACTCTATTCTCACTGCTAAAATCAACTGTGGTACACATTTGTTTTCTGTAAAACTGTCCTAGGTTTCTTGACCCATTTGTAAGCTTCAAAAAAAAAAAAAAATCATCAGAGCTCCTAACACTACACAGAGCAAATTATTTTCCCTGCTTCCTTAAACACAAAACCCTTTACCCAAAGGGCTAAAAAAATGCTGCAGTGGCAGTGCCCTTCAGCTGACAATAGTACAAGAATGTCCATTTCCTTTCTAAGCCCATCAAACATGTAATCCTGCATTGCAATCTATAGTATCAAAATTACAGTCTTGGTTCCATCCTGAGAGGAGTCAATGTATTACCTTCAGAAAAGTGCTTCACTCCAGTTTATTCACATGAATGCATGCCATCGGGTTTTCAGGACCACAGAATGGAACACTGGGCTCAGAGCAAGGGATCACGACATACTTTCTGACAGTTTATTCTAATTGTAGAAATGCATCAGTAGTATTGCAGATAGAGGCCACTATCTTCACTCAAGGTAACGTGATACGTGGTAGCAATCAGCTGAACAGCTTCTGTTCATCTTTAACAACATAGACAGCCTGCCACATTCATTCACACATCAAAATTATATAAAATTCCTACTACCTGCTAGGTTCTGGAGTTACAGGAATCAAACCTGGAAGGATTTACAGCCAGTTAAGAGAATACAGACATAGACTTAAGGCTCCGCTTAAGAATCACCATGTGTTATATGCCAGCCACAGTAGAGATAGCAGAGTGTAGGTTCAAGGGCGTGGTCAGCTCTACAAGGTTGGGGATAAAAGGAAGGTGCAGAGGATTAAAGGTTAAAAAAAGGTTTGATCAAGAAAATCGCCCTGAGCAAAGTCATGAAGAATGAATTAGCATCTATCAAGTAGCTAAAGGCCATTTCAAGGAGAAAAAGTCATTTGAAGTAAGGCTTAGCTGCTTTTTCAAATAGAGGCAACTACTCTTCTTCCTTCCGGCAAACCCCTTGGACATTATTTCATCGTATTTTGGCATGCCCTTCACTTCAAAGATATCCTGGATAGTCATTTCAAACAAGTGACATTTGTACACATCCACAGAAGAGAATGAGAAACCTTCACAAGGTATTTCTTCTGCTCAAATACATAATATTAACAATGAAACAATATTAAGATAATAAGAGCTGACATTAATCAAGCAGCCACTCTGCTAAGCGTATAAGCACACATGGTCTTGTTGGATTGTCTCAACAGCTCTCTAAGAAGGTATTGTTTTTAGTCTGACAATACTGAGGAATTTACTAAAGATTTACAGGTTAAGCAACATGCCAACCCATAGTTAATTACAGACATGGCAGGAATTCAAACCTATATCCATTTACTGTCAGAGTTTGAGCTATTAAACAGTTTGCTACCCTGCCACAGAAATCAACTGAGATTTGAAATCCAGTTGATGCTCTTGGTTCTGAGTAGAACAGCGTCCCAAATATTTCAGGTTACACTTGCAGAGCGATTCCTCCTCTTAAATGATTCCCAAAGAGGTTTTATCTGCTAAAAATATAACTCCATGCACCTTCTTTCTTACAATAAAGTTAAAAAATACTTTATACTTTGGAAGTTGATAGAAAATTTACTCAGGCATTTGGAAACAAAATTTAACATGGAATTATAAGAGACACGGATTTACAAATAGTGTAGCAGTTTAGAGGTAATCACAAGGGAAAAATACTAATTGTCAAAATGTGTTACATTTCTACTCATATTATTGATTACCTTAAAAGGAAAAAAAAAAACAGTAATTGAAATTCCCTACATATTTCCTAGAAATATAGATTACACATCTACTCTCATGTGTGTGTGTAAGTGTATAACAACAAAGCATCTTTTCTTGGTGAATAAAATAATCCTTCAGAGACCAGAAAAACAATGCATTTAGTATTAAACATAAAGATCATATTGAAATTGTTTGAAATATTCATAATCTAATCCCAAGAAAACTCTTACAGACACTTTTACTGATTTCAAATTATGCATGATGCTAATCACGGTCTAGGTAAACCCAAAGCCCCCAAAGTATAGGCAAACGCCACTCCTGTGTCCAGAGTCAGCAGTAGCAATCTCAGTCCTGTCTCCAGGAATAGTTTCTGTAGCACTTACCAAAGACCTTTGCTTGAAAACAGGCCAGAGCCTCAAAGGAAAAAGTGTCCCCATATATTTCATGTTCTTGAAGATAAGCACAAACATAAAATACGAATTAAAACACTTCCTCCACTGAGAAGCTTGTCTTGAGCCATCCATCCTACCAAGAAGAGTTCATCAGTGCTTCTGTTTGCTCTACTCTATGTTGTATATGGCTCAATTGTGGCACCTATCACTCCACTTCACCAGAATTGACTGCTTCCTGAGGACAAAGAACCAATTTGATTCATCCTGGTATTTCCCAGGACATATTTTAAGGGTGGTAAGGAGTAGGTATTCAATCAACTTGTCCTTGAGATGAGCCAGTATTTCAGAAACTTCAGTGATAAGATTAAAATAATTTCTCAAAATCTCTTTTATAGAGGAATAATATAGTCTAGATAAAATTACATAGGAAATTTCTCACCACATATTTTTATTTGTTCTTGTCAATTTTATGTTTTTGTTGCCCTTGGTATTACAGTCTAATGTATACATTATAGTTTAATATATATATTAGTCTACCACCATCATATATATATATATATATATATTAGCCATTAATATTTTTCAGAGGCCCTTAATATTTATTATTACACCTTATTTCTGAGGCAAATTGAGCTGAAAGCTATGAGCAGATTATTAAAAAAATAAAGGAAGCTACACTATACAGTCGATATTTATCTAAAGATGCATGGGAGATGACTGTTACAGCTAGGCTGGAATTCACAACTCCAGAAACTTGTGAAATCTCATAAAGCAGAAACTTGAATTTGGATATGAGCAAGTCAGTCATGGTATCTGAATGATATGTGAAAGATGAGTCTTCCTTAAATGAAGTTAAGTGAGGCGTTCACTTAGAAAAATTCACCTTTGAAAACACCAGTTCGTTTGTTAAAGGGAAATAAATAAATAAATGGAGTTAATAAGGAAAACAAAAGCAAAATAGTGGGTTTATTCAATATGTGAGGCCCTGTGGGTAGATCTAGTGTGAAGGACAGCCTTATGTTAGACTAATGTTCTGTTTTTAATGTGAAATCAAGAGAATATAAAACATTTAACAAATATGTATCTTAACTAGAAAAAATGTTATGAGAAAAAAGATAGTATCTTGCTAATGGAATTAATGACATCACGGAAACAGAAAATTTAGGTTATATTTTATTTTATACAGGTGTAAATGGGATTGCTTTCTTCATTTGTCTTTCTTTCTGATAATTTGCTATTCATATATAAAAATGCAACCAATGTCTGAATATTAATTTCATATCCTGTGACTTTACTGAATTTGCACCTTTCCTTTTGTATGTGCGTGTGTGTCTTTTCACATACACCAAAAGCTAAATCAGTCCAGCCCAACTATTGAAAATCATTAAGATTACACAAATCAATGAATGTTTCTTTATTGGTTTTTAATTGTCTATAAATATATAGAAAACCTAAAGGGCAATCAATCCATAATATCAACTGTGTTCATAAATTTCCAATGCAATAACATGAAAATTGAGACTGCATTTCTTTCATAGCCCATGAAACATTTATAAAAAAATATACATCAGGACATAAAGAATATATTAATTAATTTAATAATAAAAAGAAATAGACAGAGCAAATTCTCTAATCATGACTGTTAATCTTATAATGAAATGGGATCCCAAGCATGGGAACAAACATGGCCTCCAGCTTTTAGTGCCTGAGACAAAAAATACAGAGGTCTTTCCTATGTGGAAAGGAAAAAAAAGATTCTGCTGTGTCTGATTTAGACGACAAGCCACTTCTGGACTGATCATAATGTCCAGAAGGATGGGCTATGCTGTGAATTTAGGCCATAACTGGTGGCGGCATTTCTGCCTTGACACTGTTAACATTTTGAATAATTATTTGTTGTGGAATGGCTGTACTGTGCATATTAAGATGTTTAGCAGCACTTTGTGGCCTCTACCAATTAGAAGCCAGTAGCACCCCCATCTCTGTGACAATCAAAATGTCTCCTGACATTGTTCTGTGTCACCTGGGAGGCACGATTTCCCCTCATTGATAACTGCTAATTAAAAAATACACACACATACAAACACACTCACTTGTACATGCCTTTTAAACAAGGAGTCCTCAAAAATAATTCAAATGACATCAAGTACACGAAATTAAACTGTAAACAACCAGTCGATTATTTTGTCTATGGCCCCTCCATGTTACCAAGCCTAATCCCCAAATGTCACAGATGGGGAAGCTAAGACCCACATTAGTTGAATGGCTTTCTTGAAATCCCTCATGTAGCTAGATGGTAGCAAAACCAGCCAGCCAACCCATTCTATATACATATATTTTTCTAGTTTAATCAAGTGTTTAATTTCACGCATTATTTCCTAGAAGAAATTTCCTCTGCTCTGATTCAGATTTTAGCAAAGTCTATCACAACTTAAATAAAAGACCAGTCAACTGGTGAGGCCCGTCATGAAGCTGGGCTTTCCAGTGAATATAATTAAGTGTACTTGTCCACAAACTTGATGTTTGCTGAGAAAAGGCAACTGACAGACCACAGTGAACCAAGGGTAGAAAATTCAGTTCAAATGGTGAAAATATTGCCTAAAATCCCTTTTTTGGTTAATGGTGTTTTATCTGCTTTTCTATTTGGAGTATGGATAATTTATACAGCTTTGATTATTGTGCTTACGGGACTGATTTCTCTCAGAATAAACTATAAGGGTTTCCTGCTCAGCTTTGAAAGCAGCTTATTTGCCTTATTAGGAATAATTCTGACATTATTCTAATCAATTTGAAATCTAAATTTATAGACATCCTGCAGTAATGAAGCTTCAGAATACTGAGTATATTTCACATGAATATTTAGGCAGATACAAGTGGCTGCTTGTCCTACTTTTAAATTTGTATCTTCAAGAAGTGTAGAAACAATGTTTAGCCTAGAATAGAGGGTCAATACCCAGAGCATACTGGTCTGACAATTAAGTTTACAAACTCGTCCTAGAAGAAGTGCTACATACCTCATTGCTGAATATCACTATGGTCTCCTTTGAAGTACTCTCTTGGGAAACTATGCACTGACGCCAGCGCCTAGTCCACCTTTGAAAGCAATTTTGGAACTCTTTTTCTGGAATGGCCATCAGAGCTGTTGTCATATTACCCTTGATGTCCTGAATGTCATCAAACTATCTTTCTTTCAATATTTCCTTTATCTTCATTAGGGAAAGATCAGGTGAGCAGGGAGGGTGTTCCAATACAGTTTTTTGTTTACTGGCTAAAATCTCCCTCACAGACAGTGCCGTGTGAGCTGGTGCATTGTCATGATGCAAGAGCCAGGAATTGTTGGTGGAAAGTTCAGGTCATCTAACTTTTTCATGCAGCCTTTTCAGCACTTCCGAATAGCAAACTTGGTTAACTCTCTGTCCAGTTGGTACCAATTCATAATGAATAATCTCTCTTATATCAAAAAAGTTTAGCAACATCAGCGCAACAAGTTTGCGAACTTAATTGTGTGGCCTCGTATTGCACTTGGGGCAAGTTGAGTCAGAGACACAAGGAAGTGATCTAGTTAGATCACCAAAGTGTTAGAGACCAGCAGTGAATATGATCAGCACCAGGGAAAGGCCTATGGAGTAGTAAGGAATTTGCTGTGATTTTTCTATATCACTTAGATTCCCCCTTACTTTTTGTCCATCCCCACCCAGAGACCACTGGCCTCAGATGGAATGGTTTATTTAGGTAGCACCATCCTTACATCACTTCAGTATTTTCTTAGATCAAATCTGAATATACCGCCCTCCAACCTCCAATCGCTGGTCTTAGTTTACTCATTTATTTATTTCCCACATGGCAATATATTTTTTAAGTGTTTGAAATACATTTTTTAAGTAGTTGTCCAGTCCAAAAATGTTTTCAATTTTTGAGCCCCGATCCTGTATCATTCAGTTAAACTAAATAGCAAGGTTCATTTCCTGAGGCAACTAATTTCACTAGTAGGCAGGTCTGTTCCTTACCAGAATACATTTTCAGTGTCAAACTTTGTTCTTGCACTCCATGTGCAGTTTGTACCTAATCTAGATCCTGACCTACTAATAAAATGTTTGTTGGGACTCCTGATTCCTTGATGTGGTAATCTTGTGCTAGGGTCACTGACCCCACTGTAGTCATTGACCTTTTATCCCTGGATCCCTTCATGTCTACTCACTGTCACCTGAACCCACACCTAGGAGCTATTATTTGAGTTTCTCCAGGGCCGAATGACATTCATGGACTCGTCCTCTAAGCTTCTGAATATCTCCCATGTCTAGTTTGATCCCTTTTATCTTCTAATATTTATCACAGCCTCCCTGGATCCCTTTTTTTTTTTTTTTTTTGGCAAGATACTAGTTCATGAAGAATCACAGAAATCACAGAGCACAAGCATGAATAATAGCCCTGAATCTCTACTTTGATGTCATCTGATTTTCATTATCTTAAAGAGCTAGTACATACCTGTTTAAACAACCAAATGTAATGTGCCTGGCAGAGTTTGCATACAGATTGAGTCTTCATAAATGAGGAGGGAAATTAATGTCACCTTACTCGCATATATTTCATTTAAGGTTTCAGAGGAACTGACCTCTGTAAGGAAAAAAAGAAGTGTCCCCATTTAAGTCCTACTTGTCGAATACTCTGAATGCAGGAGTCCAGTGAGCAGTAAAACACAGAGGAATTTGCTCATCTACCATTTCTAGATCTTGGCAGTACGCTGTCTTTATTAAAGTTATATCTGAAAACAACACCATTCTGGAAAAAGTATTGCCCAAGGCTTTCAGTTAGAAAATTCAATAGAAAGCAAAAACCTGGGATTATCAATTTAGCTGTTTCTTCATACATGTTGCAAAAGAAGTACTATTTTCTAATTTGTTTCTGCTAGAATATATTAAATTGTTTTGTTTGTCTGTTGTTGTTATGTATCTAGTAAACAGACAAATTCCTTAAATACTTGAAAACTTTAATGAACAAAGACCTTTAAAATCTAGCTAGAAGGAGAGGGGTCACAAGTTATTATCCATTTTTTCAATGTTAGATAACCCATTTTCCCTATACTACACTAACAGATAAAATACTATGCCTGTGTTTGTTATGTGTGTGCATTACATAATGTTTTTCACACTGATTTCCTATCCATCAATTACTAAGCAAGAAAAAAACAAAAACGTGACCATAGATCTGATAATATTTTAGAGATCTTAGAATTGTCTAGTCCAGGAATGTTTTCAATTTTTGAGTCCCGATCCTACAGCAAAACTAAATAGCAAGCTTCATTTTCTGAGGCAACTAACTTCACCAGTGGGCAAGCCTGCTCCTTATCAGAATACATTTTCTTAGATCAAACCCGAATATACCACCCTGTAACCTCTAATCGCTGGCCCTAGTTTACTCTTTTATTTCCCACATGGCAATATATTTTTTAAGTATTTGAAAATGGATATCACACAGCCCTGTGTTCCTCCTCCTTTTTTTAGACCTCTCCAGCAAAATGCTTTCTTCAACTCTTTATCATGTATAGTGTCTTTACTATTCCAGACACACTTCTCTCAACACACTCCAGGTTGTATATATTTTTATATATTATATAAAAATACATATATATTAAATAAAAATACATATATATTAAAAAATGAAAACAAGAACTGAACACATTACTACAGCTATGGCTTTCAACAGAGCAGAGTGTGATAATCATGACTCATTCAAGATTCTATATGACTCAGTAAAAATCTCTACCATTATCTTCCTTACCCTGTTTATTGTCTCACCCTGACTTTTTGCATGTTTTTTTTCTGAGGGGAAGGTTATATTTCTACATGTATTAGGACAAAGTGGACCAAAGGAAGGCTCAGGACAATATCTGAAGTAGGCATACAAGACAGCCCCTCAGTTAATGCTTATTCTAATTGTAAAACATGCATGAGTTTTTTTAAAGTCCTGGAGACACTACACATATTGTGTCAGGGAAGTGTCATTTGACTTTTAATAATATGCACATAAAATTAATTTCTCCTTGTCTGAATTCTTCTTATATGCCAGGTAGCATGGAACTACATTTTTGGACATTATGTTATGCATTTTAAGCCTCATTACTACTCTATTTTATGATCATATCCTGTCTTATTGTTTATTTTTCCTTAACATCATATTTATGCTAGCTTGTTGAATTTTATGTATCCTCATAAACTTTTTTTTTCAAATAAGATGAGGGGATATATTAAGAAATACAATACAATTTACATGTCATAGTACCCCAAATAAGAAAAGCAATCCATGTATAAAATATTTATTTATTTAAAATATTTCAAAATTAATATTAGGAGTCTGGGGGGGGGGAAGAAACACCTTAAATGTATAAAGAAAGAAATTAAATTTCCTCCCTTACTCACTAAAAACTTATTCACAAAAATAACCACAAAGTTTAGCATGTATCATTTCAGTTTCTCTTTCAAGCACCTTCCCTTTCTTCTTTCTATACATTCACCAATCCATCCTACCTCTCCCTTTATTTCTCCTAACTAGTACATATCTAGTAATCAATCACTTATCTTTTTTAAGGAAAAAAAAACTGAACTATTTTCATGTTGTTATACGCATGTTACTTTTTGTAAGTGGCATACCATATTTTCCCAAAAATAAGACCTACCCAGACCATCAGCTCTAATGTGTCTTTTGGAACAAAAATTAATGTAAGACACAGTCTTATTTTAATACAATCTAAGACCAGGTATAATATAATATAGTATAATATAATACCAGGTCTTATATTAATTTTTGCTCCAAGAGACGCATTAGCGCTGATGGTCTGCCTAGGTCTTATTTTCAGGGAAAATACAGTACTATTCTATTATGAAATACTACCTAATTTTTTTAGCCACATTTTGTTTACAGAACCATAGTTTTATTTCATTGTTATAAATAATATTTATTTATACATGGCATTGCTAGTTCAAAGCTTGCATAGTGAAATTACATTAGAAACTGCAATATTTGATCTTCCACTCTCCTCGAAAAAGAAAACATAAAAATTATACTTTCACAAAGAGTATACGATAGTCTTTATCATATATACTCTGTATCTTTGAGTATCCTTAATCTCTACATATATTCTAAATCACTCTTAAACCACTCCCCTTTTTTGATAATATTTATCACCTTAAGTTCTCCTACAATTCATTATATGGATGAGAGCACTCAGACCCCGCCCATATTTATTGCTTAGTCTAGTCAAAGTCTCACAGAAAAAGATGCATCCTGCTGTAAGACATTGGTGATAAAATAATCGCTCCCCGCTTTACCATGATCCTTCTCTTTCCAAAACTTGTAGAAGAACAAAACTAGGACTCATGTAAGACAGAGAATCTTTATTTAAGTTTAATTTTTGGTAACAAAATTTTAAGAGATAAAGCTCAATAATTCGAAGAAATTATGTAATTTCCACTGGGGTTTTAGCAGGAAAAGACTGTTCTTTAATAATAGTCATGATGTTAGGTATTTATTATCATAAGAATTTGAATTCAGTTTCAAAATCATTTCGAATAACTAGAGCAGTTTCTGAAATTGTCAAACACGTATCCCTTTACCTACCCTTTCCTTATGTCACTTGTCATCTCATTTAACGCCACAAACTCATTACTGCTCTCCTGAAAGCAGTGGACTACATGATGGAATAAACCTCTGAGGGGCCAGCATCTCCTGTCAAATTGCAGTTTGTCCTAGAGCCCTTCTTTCATTTGTGTCTTTTGCTCTCCTTAGAAGTTAGTGATGAAATTATTTCCCCACAAACATTTGTGCATTTCAAGGGGCACCATCCTCATCCTCCATCCATTCTCCAACTATAACACTTCTCTTTTCTAGTTAGCTAAATATGTGCATAGTTTGCCTTCCAGGCACGTGAGGCAAGGTGGAGTGCCCCTTACAAATAGCCCATTAGTGCAGACTCAACACAATCCCCTCTACACACAATTGATTACATAACCTATTAAATAGAAACTCAAATCACTTAAATTGACCTTAAATAATATGGCTTTTGTCTTATGATTGACATCAGTGAAGCCAAGACCTAGGTCTTAATTATTACATGAATCAATTAACCTCTCTTCTGTCATTAAAACAGATTTTTTTTATAATCTCCTACACACACACACACACACACACACACACACACACACACACAAGTCTGAAAATTAGGTTCATGACTCATCCTAGAAAAAGTGCTACATACCTCGTTGCTGAATATCACTCTGGTGACCTTCGAAATACTCCACTTGGGAAGCTATGCACCAAAGCCAAAGACTAGTCCACTGTCAAAGCAATTTTAGAGCTCTTTGTCTGGAACAGCCATCAGAGCTGTCATCATATTACCCTAGATGTCCTGAATGTCATCAAAATGTCCTCCTTTCAATATTTCCTTCATCTTCGGGTAAAGAAAGAATTCATTGGGGGCCAGCTCAGGTGAGTAGGCAGAGTGTTCCAATATAGTTATTTGTTTACTGCCTAAAAACTTCTTCTCAGACAGTGCCGTGTGAGCTGGTGCATTGCTGTGATGTGACAGCCATGAATTGTTGGCGAAAAGTTGAGGTTGTCTAATTTTTTTCAGGCAGCCTTTTCAGCACTTCCAAATAGTAAACGTAGTTAACTGTCTCTCCAGTTGGTACAAATTCATAATGAATAATCCCCCTGATATAAGAAAAAATGTTAGCTACATTGTTTTAACTCTTCACGTGGACTGAGGGAACGTTTTTGGTCCTGTAGAATTGGCTGACTTCCAATGTGCACTTTGACGCTTTGTTTCAGGGTCGTATTGGTACACCCAGGTGATATGACCAGTGACAACATGGCCCTAAACATAGTCTTGCATCTTCAAAAGGTCTTGGAAAACTTCAGGTCTCCTTTGCTTTTGTTTATCAGTGAGCTCTTTCAGGACCATTTTTGCACACACCTTTCTGATGCCGATATTTTCAGTTCAGATTTCCTTAACTGTTTCTCTGTTGATGTTTACTTGGTCCTCTATGCTTCTCATCATCAGTCAATGGTTTTGACCCACAATTCAATGAATTCTTGCAATTTTTTCATTAGTTCTGCTCATTACTCACTGCCCTGAGCTCTCTTCATCAGTGATGCATTCTCTCCCCTCAGAAAAACATTTAATGCATTTGTACACTGCTATTTTCTTCATGGCATTATACCCATAAACTTAAGACTAATATGTCCCTGAATGTCACGTCCACTCTTGCCAATTTTAACAACAAATTCAATGTTGCTTCGTTGCTCTAATTCAAGTTCAGACATTCTGGTAACGGCACACAAAATCATGTAGCAACAATAATGAATGCCACTCAGCAAAACACTGCCACACGTCGACATAAAAACAGCTGTGAGACACTGATAGACCAAGGTTATGAGACCTTACTGAGCTGTTCACAGTGTTGCCAATGTAAGTGCACGGTGGCAAGTTTGCAAACCTAACTGTCAGACTTCGTGTGGGTGTGTGTATTTCATTTTGATTTATATTTATTGTTTATTTTTTTAAAAGCACACCTTACTGTGAAAGAAATTAGATACAAATTTGAGGCAGATGAGAAGTAACAAAGTGACTAAGAAACAATAATTTGTTGAACTAGACCTCTAGAAGACATATCAATAGTTTCTTTATTTTTATATCTTACTAAGGAATAATTGGCAAATATAAATACGTATATTTAAAACGTACAACATGATTTGATATACATGTACACTCCCCTTGTTTGTTTCTGTCCTGCTCTCTGTCTTCTCTGTCTTACCTCTCTGTCCTTCCCTATTTGTCTCTCCTTTGTCTGCCCCGCGTCTATTCTCCCGCTGCCCCCCACCCCCATATTTTGTCCAGTCTGCCTGTCTCTCCTGATTACCTCTCCCCACTACACATATCCTGCTGATATACATGTACATTGTTAAATAATTATCAAGAACAATATAATTAGCAGATCCATCACCTCACATAGTTCATCTATGTGGGTGCGGTGGGAAGGTGAGAATGCTTAAGAGCTACTCTCAGCAACTTTCAAGTAAAGGATAATGTGTTGTTAACTATAGTCACCATGTTGTACATTAGATCCTCAGAACTTACGTTTTTATAACTTACAATTTGTACCCTGTGATCTACTTCACCACATTTTCCCTTCTCCCCAGCTTCTGACAACCACAATTCCATCTTCTATATCCATCAATTTGATTATTTTTTTTTAGATACCACACATAAGTTATATGATACAGTATTTGTCCTTCTTTGTCTGGCTATTTCTTTTAGCATAACGCACTCCAGTTCGTGCATGTTGTCACAAATGGCAGGGTGTCCTTCTTTTTTATGGCTCAATAATATTCATATATATATATACATGTGTGTGTGCGTGTGTGTATATATGTATGTATATGAATATTATTGAATATATATATTATTCATATATATATGTACTGAATATATATATGTGTATATATATATATATATATATATATATATATATATATATATATATATATATATGTATATGTATGGTCAAAAATATATACACATTTTAAGAAAGGAAAAAACTATATTAAAATTGTAATACAATGAATGACACTAGCATTCACTTAATTAACGCCATCTTTTGAGCTAACGTCATACTACACATTGCTACGTAATTCAATTCAACTTCGAAAAGTAATACATGGATAACATCTTTTAAAATGCATATACATTTTTGACACCCTGGTATATATCTATACCTATCTCTATCTCGATAGAGATACATATATAGGTATAGGTATAGGTATAGGTATAGGTATAGGTATAGGTATAGGTATAGGTATAGGTATAGACATACATATATATATAAAGACACCTTTTCTTTGTTCATTCATCTATTGAAGGTTATTTAGGATGTTCATACACCTTAGCTATCTTGGTTATTGTGAATAATGCCACAATGAACATGAAGGTGTATATATCTCTTAAGGATACTGTTTCAATTCCTTCTGATATATAACCAGGGGTGAAATTCCTAGATCATAGGATAGCTCTATTTTTTTTTTTTTTTAAATTTTTGAAGACCTACCATGCTATTTTCTATAAGGGCTATATCAATCTACATTCCCACCAACAGTGTAACCCTTTTCTCCACATCTTCACCAACATTTGTTATTTCTTGGTTTTTTTTTTTTTTTTTTTTTTTTTTTTTTTTTTTTATAATAAGCACTCTAACAGGTCTATGATGATAATTTATGGTGGTTTTAATTTGCATTTCCCTAATGATTAGTGATGTTGAACACATCTTCATATAATTGTTAGCCATTTGTATGTCTTCTTTGGAAAAATGTCTGTTCAGGTCCTTTGCCCATATTTTAATTGGATTATTTGCTTTTTCACTGTTGAGTTGTATGTGATTTTTATATATTTTGGATATTAACCCTTTAATAAATACTTAATTTACAAATATTTTCTTACACTGTGAAAGTTGCCTTTTCAGTCTATTGATTATTTCCTTTGTTGTGCAAAATCTTTAGTTTGATGTGGTCCAACTTGTTTTTGTTTGTTTGTTTAAGTTATTATTTTTTTTTCTGCCTGTGCTTTTGGTTTCTTTTCCAATATTTATTGCCAAGACCAATGCCAAGGATTTGTTTCCTTGTTTTCTTTTAGGAGTTTCATGTTTGCAGGGCTTACATTTAAATCTTGAACCATTTTGAGTTAATTTTTATGAAAAGTATAAGATTTGAGTCCAGTTTCATCTTTTTGCAAGTAGATACCTAGTTTTCCTACTATTCTTTTTTAAAGAGAACACCTTTACCTCATTGTGTGTTCTGCTGTCCTTGTCAAAAATTACTTTACAAAATATGTATGGGCTTATGGGTCAGCTTACTATTGTGTTCCATTGATCTATGTGTCTGTTTTTATTTTAATGCTAACTATTTGATTACCATAGCTTTGTAATGTAGTTTGAAATAACAAGATAGTGATTCCTCTAGCTTTGTTTTTCTCAAGATTGCTTTGGATATTTGGGGAGGTTTTTGATTCCACACAAATTTTAAGATCATTTACTTCTAGTTCCATTAAAATGCATTCCATTTGAATATTCATGGGAACTACATTCAATCTGTAGAATGCTTTTAGAAATATGGACATTTTCACAATATTAATTCTTCTGACCTAAGAACACAAAGTATCTTTTCATTTATCTGTGTCTTCTTCAATCTCTTTCATCAGTGTATTACAGTTTTCAGTGTATAGGCCTTTCATCTCCTTGATTAAATGTATTCCTGAAGTATTTTATTGTTTTTAATGCTATTATAAATGGGATTGCTTCTTAATTTTTCTTTTGGATATTTCATTGTTAGTGTATAGAAACACAACCGATTTCTGTTTGTAGATATTGTAATCTGCAAGTTTACTAAATTTATTTATTAGTTTTAAAAGATTTTGGGCGGATTTTTGTAGAGTGTTCTATACATAAGATCATGTCATCTACAAATGGAGATACTTTTAATTCTTCCTTCAGCTTAGGAGGCCTTCATTTTTTTTTTTTCTTGCCTAATTGCTATGGGTAGGACTTCCAGTATTATATTGAATAGAAATAGCATGAGAGGGTATTGTTGTCTTATTCTGGAACTTAGAGGAAAGGCTTATAACTTTTGACCACTGAGTATGAGTTTAGCTATGAGCTTATCATTTGTGGTCTTTATTATATTGAAGAATATTCCTTCTATAGCCAATGATTTGAGAGATTTTATCATGAAAGGAGGTTAAGTCATGTCAAATATTTTTTCTGTATCTATTAGATGATCATACGATTTCTATCCTCTATTTTATTAATGTTGTGTATCACATTTATTGATTTCGGTATACTGAATGATCCTTGCATCTCACTTCATCGCATTCTATGATCCTTTCAATGTGTTCTTGAATGATTTGTTAATATTTTGTTGAAACTTTTTTCATCAGGAATATTGCCATGTAATGTTCTTTTCTTTTAGTGTCCTTCTTTGGCTTAAGTATCAGGGTAATGCAATGCTGACCTAATAAAATGAGTTTGAAATTTTTTTTTGGAAAAACCTCTTCTGTTTTTTGAAAAATTTTAGAAAGATTGATATTAACTCTTCGTTTATTTGGTAGAATTCACCTGTGAAGCTGTCTGTTCCTGAGTTTTATTTGTTTGGAGATTTTTAATTACAGATCGAATCTCCTTGCTTATTATTGTCTGTTCAGATTTGCCATTACTTCATGATTTAGTCTTGGTAAGATGTATATTTCCAGAAATTTACCCATTTCTTCTAGGTTATTTATTTTGTTGGTGCATTATTGTTCATAGTAATCTCAGGACCCTTTGCATTTCTGTGGTGTTAGTTATGTCTCCTCTTTCATTTGTAATTTATTTATTTTGAGTCATCTCTCTATTTTAGTGTAGCTTAGATTTGTCAATGTTTTTTTTTATCTTTTCATATATAAATCTTAGAGGATGTTTCATGTGCACTTGAGAAAAATATATATTCTACTGCTGTTGGACAGAATGTTTGTATACGAGTATGTCTGTAAAGTCCATTTGCTCTAAAGTATAATTCAATCCATTATATCCTTATTTATTTTCTGTCCAGATGATCTATCCATTGTTGACAGTAGGGTATTGAAGTCCCTTACTATCATTGCATTGTTGTATTTTTTTGCCTTCAGACTTCTTAATAATTATTTACTATATTTAGGTGATCCAATAATGAGCATGATAGACCTATAATTGTTTTATAATATTGATGAAATGGCCCCTTTATCATTATATAATGACCTTGTCTCTTGTTACAGCTTATGACTTAATGGTTTATTTTGTTTGTTTCTTTATCCATTCAGCCTTCTGTCTTTTAGTTAGAAAATTTAAACCATTTACAGGTAAGGATTTACTATCACCATTTTCTTAATTGTTTTCTGATTATTTCGTGGTTTCTTTGTCCTGTTTTCGTCTCTTGCTTTGTTCTCTGTGATTTGGTGATTTTTTTGTAGTGGTATACTTTGATTCATTTCTCTTTATCATTTATGTATCTATTAACGATTCCAGCTTTGTGTTTACCATGAAGTTTTCATAATACATCTTATAGTTATAACACTCTATTTTAACCTTACAGTAACTTCAATTGCATAAAAAAAAAAAAAAGTTTTACTTCCCTTCGGCCTAATTATGTTGTTGATGTCCCAATTTATAATTTTATGGTGTATATCTATTAACAAAATATTGTAGCTGTAATTACTTTTAACAATTTTGTCTTTTAACCTATATCCTTGAGTTCAAAGTGATTTAAACACTACCATTGAAAGTAGTAAAAATTTTTGAATTTGAACACCTAAGCAATTTTAGCAGTGAATTTTATACTTTCATTTGTTTTCACATTTACTATTATCTATTAATTTCACATTGAAACACTTCTTTTAGAATTTCTTGTAAAAAATTCTTGTAAAACAGGCTTAGTGAGGATGAATTACCACAGTTTTTGTTTGTGTGAGAAAGTCTTTATCTCTTCATTTCTGAAAGAAAACTTTGTGGGTAAAGCATTCTTGTTGACATTATTTTTCTCTCAGTGCTTTGAATATATAATTCCACTCTCTCCTGGACTGCAGGGTTTCTGCTGAGATATCTTCTAATAACCTTATTAGAATCCCTTATATGTGATGTCTTTTCTCTCTTGCTGCTCTCAAACATCTCTTTGTATTTGATTATTGAGAACTTGATTATAATGTGGCTTGGTGAAGTTCTCTTTAGGTTGAATCTGTTTGAGGATCTTTGAGCTTCATATACCTGGTGGCCATATCTCTCCCCAGATCTGGGAAGTTTCCAGCCATTACTATTTGTTTTTAAGTTTCTGTCCCTTTCTGTCTCTCTCTTCTTCTATTGAGATTTCCATAATAAGAATATTATTTTGTTTGATTGGTTCCATAATTTACATAGACTTTTTTTCACTTTTTTCATTATAATTTATTTTGTCTCATCTGATTGGATAATATCAAGATATTATATCAAGATATAGTCTTCAATTAAACAGACTCTTTCTTCTGTATTTTTGAAACAGTTACTGAAATTCTCTATTGCATTTTTCATTTTAGTCATAGTATTCTTCAGCACTATAACATGTTTGCTTCTTTTTTATGATTGCTACCTGTTTCTTTTTAATTCTTGTTCTGTTCATGCATTGTTTCTCTGGGTTCATTGAGTTGTCTATCTGTGCTTTCTTGAATCTCACTGAATTCCTTAATATGTATATTTATTCTGAATTATTTTTCAGGTAACTCACAGATCACTATTTCTTCAGGGTGTCTTACTAAAATATTATTGTGCTTCTTTCATGTTGTCATGTTTCTTCACTTTTTCATGTTTCTGATTTAGTATTGATGTCTGTACATTTGAGAAAGCATTCATCTCTTCCAGCCTTTTCCGACTGGGTTCACGGTGGAAAGACTTTCACCTGAATGTGGCTGAAGGGCATCGCCTGGGTGGGTGCAGTGTCTTTGACACCTGGGAGCACAGAACAGTATAGTCTCCATGAAACTTTATCAGCTGAAGTCAGCATTGGTGCAGACCGTAGGGGTCTTCTGTAGCCAAACTATGGAGGTCTTGCAGATGGAAGTGGTAGCTAGAGCTATCGGAATCCTTGAATGATATGGCAGCTAGGATCCTCCAGTTTTATTTGTTTGTTTATTTGTTTGTTTTGTTTTTGACCAGGGGAAGAAGTTCTAGCCAAGGTAATCCCTCTTGGTGCCTGATCTGGCATTTGGGCATTCAGAAAAGTAGTAGAGCTGGGGTCCTGGGACAAGGCACACACAAAACTCCCATACCCTGTGCCCTGAAGTACAGGTGTACTTGTTGTGGCAATGGCACAAGTTTCTAAGGTGCAAGAACATGCAGATCTTCTGTGGAAGTGGGTCTGGGTCTCTGGGATTCACCACAGTGACTTAGGTCAGAGGGATGTGGGGGAAGCACAGTAGCAGCATGAGTCCTGGGATGACAGGGGACAGCAGTAGCTTGGGCTCAGGTTACAGGGTATAATTGCAGCACAGCCTGAGGATAGTGAGTCAAAGCCTCAATTGTGGCCTCAGCAGGCAGCAGCAGCATGTGCCTAGTGGTAGCCTGTTAAAGCCACAAGTAGGGGTCCAGGAGCCTGGTCCCAGAGCAGCAGCAGATCAGCCTGGTGATATGGGCCAGCACTGCATTCTGGGACCCAAGGGCAGGGTTCAGAGCTGCAGTGGATGCCCCAATAATGGTAGGACCAATCTGTGAACTGAGACCTGGGGTGAGGCAAAGAACAGCAGCAGCTCTAGTCCCATACATGGCAAGACATTGTGGCATCCTGATCCTAGAGAGCTTGGCACTGAGGCCCCTGGGGGCAAGTGTCGCTGTAGCTGTAGCAACAGCTCTAGCTTGAAGAGATGATGCATCATCGGGGACTGTGTGCCACTCCATCAACTGGGATCAGACCTGGTGAAGACTGCAGGAGTGCTTGGCAGCAAAGACTGCAATTGTCCATAGTGGTGAATCTTGCTGAGGTTCTCCCGTTCTCCTCTTCCCCACTGGATGAAATTCCTCAGAGGGAATTCCTCCTGGCACCAAGCTGCTCTGGACTGGGGAATGGGGTGACACAGATAAAATGCTTTCAGTGTTTTTCTATCCTCAGTTTTTGAGCTCCACAGGTTTATTTTTTTGATTTTTTGTTTGTTTTGTTTTTTCTTTGTTTTTCTTCTTTTTTTTTTTTTCTTTGCTGCAGTCCAGAGCTTTTCCTGAGTTATTTTTGTCAGTTTGAAGTTCTTTATTCATTGTTTTTGTGCAGGAGACAGGCATTGGCGTCTCCTAACCTTCCATCTCGTTAATGCCAGCTCTTTCTCTATTCTTTAAAATTTTTGTTTGTTTGTTTGTTTTCCCTTACTACTACCAGCTAAGAATTTATCTTGCTTCTATACCACAGGAGGAAAATCTGTGGTAAAATAATATTTTAGAACACAATAAAACCAAGTGTCTGAAAACCATTAAGTTCTATAATTCTAATTTCAGTTAATTTCATAATGTTAAATAGAGTTCTGTACATTTATATTTTCACAAAAAAATGAATTCTGGTTAAATGTAAAAACTACTGCCACACGAAACTTAAATCTTAAATACAGTAATACTATTGGTTTTACTATATTGACAACTGAAAAATTTTCTTCCATTAAGAATTTTGTTTGCTTACTGGTCACTGGTTGTTTGGGCTGTCTTTCTAAGAGATATTTCCTATTATGAAGTCACCAAAATTTGTATATATATATATATTTGTGTATATATATATGTATATACATATGTATACATATATACATATGACGTTCATAAGGACATGAATGGATTTATATAGTTTTAATTCACCCTCCATAATTAATCTAATACACAATATCTAAATTTAACATTCCTGAAAATTATTGATTCTTTTCATTATCAACTGAAGTTTACTTAGGATTAAAAAGAAAAGAAGGTCAGGAACATTTATTTAATACTACGGTAAGTGGTTACTTATTTAATATATATCAAGTCATTCTCTAATTGGTAAAGATATAGTGGAAGTCATGGGAAATTAAGATCCAAGGGTAATAGAACTTTCCTTATTTGCAATTTCGGTCTTCTAATATTTTTTGCTTATCTGGAATAAATCATTTTGTCATTTACTTAGCAGAATGATGCACAATCTTCTCACCAAGAAATATGCTACTGTCATAGTCACACAGACTTATTCCCTAAACTGTCAAGCTAAATTCACCCCCAAATGGAATTGCTTTCTCAAACACCCCTGGATAAAATAAATAAGTAATACTAAGAAGTATTAATTGGCAAGGAAAAAATTCAAATTGGAGAACTCTATGCTGCCTGTCCTATAAGTATAAATATAACAATTTATAATATTAAGGAAGTTTGCATTCTGCCTCTCACAGTGAACAATCCATGGGTGGAACGACCTCACCTCAAAGTAATTCGTCTACTAGGGAGACCACTTCATGGATGGTGTAAGTGTCTGACCACTGCAGTGTACACCTGAAGCTGAAGCTGAATAATAATGAATGTCAACTATAATTATATATATATATGTGTATATATATATATATATATATATATATATATATGTGTGTGTATATATATATATATGTATATGTATATACGGGATGTGGAGTACAGCATAAGAAATCGAGACAGTAGAAATGTAAAGCCTATGTGCGATGTCAGAGGGGTAGTAGATTGGGGGAGGGGGTTATCACTTTGTGAGGGATGTAAATGTCTAACTATTACATTGTTTTGTACACCTGAAACTAAAAAAAAAAAAAAAAAGTAACTCATTGAACAATTTTGCATCAACAATTTTCTCCCTCAGAGTCATTTGAGTTTGCTAAGGAATCTTTCACAGAGACTCACCACAGAGCAATCATTTCTCATCTGCTTCAGGAAGAAAACCCAGCGAGATGAAGTTCCTATTTATATCACCTATTCCATAAAGGACCTTGAGGTGAGGGGTAGGGCTTTAAACTTGTTTAGAAATGGAAGGGAATTTTGAAATAGAAAGCACTCTCTGAACTTGACAGCTATACATTTTGATAAAGCGTGAAAAAAAAAATGAATGTCTATTTAATTTAGTCCCTCGTGGAATTCCCTCCTATATTTTTCACTATTTGCTGAAGTTTAATTGATTCAAATTAGTTTAAATAAACTGATGTTGCTGAAGATGACTTTCTGGTTTGACACTTTGTGAATACATACAGGTACATACTTTCTAATGGTAAGAACATCATAAGGAATTAATAAGCAATTGGTGAATTAAATGTAATTGATGAAGAGAGATAGAGGGGGAAAAAACATAACAATTTTAAGAAAGACACTGCATTAGAGACTAAAAATGTGATTCTTGTCCTGTGCGTTTGCCGCCAGTGCCAAGTGCAGATGAGTCCTAGGAGAAAGGTTACAAATTGGCTCATAGTGATAGTAAAATCAATTACATAATTCTGGATTTCATTTTCCCATACCATTGTCTTATCCTCTGACTCATTTCTTAGTCATCTGATGTTTTCTTAGCTATCTGATGTTTTCTCCCAACATCTACCCTGGTCCTCTCACTGATGTCTTCTCAGACAGTTCCTGCCACCAGCGAGCAGCTTGCTGATGCCTCTTGATAACCATACCTGTCACTGACACCTAGAAAGGTGCTAGGAACATCCTACTTTTGGATTACAAATGAGATATTATCTTGGAGAAGTTATCCTCCATGTCTTTGCTTCAGGAGCTTCTGATTCCCTCATCTGTAATAAACCTGAGTTATAAACCTGCACTATGTTTTTGGGAATCTTCAACATGTCAAAGCAATATGATGTCTTGTGTCAAAGAGAACAGAATCCTACTTTATTTTTACTAAATGATTTTATGGAGACAAAGCAGTATAGTTTTTGAAACCTATGTGTTATACTGTCTATAGTGAAAACAGTTCTCTGCCACTGTTACAAATAGTTTCTGTTTCTGTTCACATGGCTTCTAATTCCTTGATCTTCAGAACATGTTTTCTGTGTCAGAGCAATTAATGGGAATCACAGATATTCAACAGCTTGGATAGTTCACTTCCTGACCTCCCCCTTTTATAGAAGGCTCTGTTAAACTCAGATTTAGTGATTGGACAGAGCCACAGAAGAACTCGCCTTAGGTACAGGTCTCTTCTGGGACTCATCTCAGTCTTTCATGTGAAATAGACTCATGATGGTATATTCCCACCAATGGGCCAGACATTTCTGAATCCTCTAAAAGCAGTCAGAGGTTTTATAAATGAACTCTATGAATCAGAAAAATTCACAAGGAAAGAGTCAGATTCTGGTGGTGGTTCTATTGAATTACTCTGAAACTCTGGACAAGTCAATTAAGCATTCTGGATTTACATTCTCTCACTGATATTATCAGTGAGTTAAAGTAGAGGTCCTACAAACTAATTGCCATCTTCCAAATTACATTAATTGAGGACAAAATGCAAAGAGGTCCAACATCTTCAGCCCATAACATTTGGTTTCTGGCATAGTTCTCAAACTAGTCCTGGCTCTATGTAGCCATTTTCTCAATTTTTCTGTGAAAGATAGGATGCAAATCTTATTGGTCAAAGTATAAGGCACTTGTTGGGATACAATAGTGCCTTAATAGGCAATCATCCACGATTCACTCCCCTTTTGCCCAGCATTTCCATGTGAGCTCTATTGTGTACTATCTATATAAATGAATGATATTTGGTTCAATCATAGCTCTTTCTTTCCTGCAAGCATGCTTATGTATACCAGTAACAAGACATATATTTAGTGGGAAATAGAAAGTTCTCCTCAGGCCTTGGGTCTATGTCAGTTGTGCTAGCTCATTCTTTGTCCAGATATCTTTATTGTACAGATATCTGCCTAAAACATTTACATGGCTATTGTTAAGGTGATGACTTGATACCTAAATGTACAGCTTCTCAGGAACTCCATGCGGACAATACATGATTTTCAGGACAGGTTTTGGGTTTATTAAACATCAGACCAAAATAATCTGGAAAATACCAATATCTCAACTTTACCTCTAATAATTTGCATATTTGGCATTCTACATAAAGTATATTAACCTGCATCAAGAGTACTTCATAAGAAATCCTTTATCTCTCAGTTAACAACAATATATGTCATCTATGGCTATGTACAATTGCAAGAGGAAAGTTCTAGAACCCCAAGTGAATAAGATCCAACCCATTTCCACATTATTAATACACTACTTAAACAAGCAGTGCCCTATTTCTCATTTCAAATATCACCAGGGGACATTTTAATGGCTTTAGATACTTTTAAAATGTATTTCAGTTCTTTCTTTTCTATAGAATTCAAGCAGCACATACACTTTTGTGGAAAAATGGGCTCATTTAAGTCATAAAGAACAGAAAGGGATGGCCTATTTTATAATAAACGTTTGAAAGCTTACTATAATAATTTGGACGCTGTGATAAGTTAAGCAAAAGATTAAATCATGAAGCTAGTGGTAGACTTTCTCTCTTAATCCTCCTCCTAATTTTTCTATACCTCAAAGAGCAAACTCTACGTATAACCTTTGTCACTTATCTTAAATAGACCTCATTAGTTTTTGAGGGAATTATCTGCTGCATGTTAATGCACTCAGCCAATGAATAGTAGGCTCTTTTAACTAATTTTCCTGGCATGGCCATCACTGTGTATTTGTGGAGCATTGCCTACCTATAGAGAGCGCCCTTGACATTCACAGTCATTGTTGATTTGCGTATTTATCGCAGCAGTTTTCTGACAGCTGCATCACATTTTGAAGAGCTATTTCCAAATTGTACAAATGCACCACTCTCTTAGACAATCCATTCAGGTATTTTCCTCTTTCTTCAAATATGCAATACCTTCTTCCTCTTCTTTACTGTTACCAGATGGCATTGTTTCACAAAGGAAATAGAAGCCATCAGAGGAGTGCTATCTCATTTTCCCAGCGTGCTATCTATGCATCTAACTGTCTGTTTCTTTGTTGTTCTGTCTTCCCTGTTCTTGTGGATCTATTATCTTGCTCCATAATACCTCTTTTTGAGACCTAAAACCTAATCTTTTAATCTCCTCAAGGACAAACCTCTAGCAATCGACTAATTGATTAATAGAATTTTTGACTCTCTAACGTCTAGGAAACATTTCCCAAATTCCTCTTTTTCATTATAAGCTCAGATTAGTAGTCAAAAACTTGATACAAGGAATGGTAAGGATATGGAAATGCTACACCTAATATGGCCCAGAATCTTCCGGAATGTCTATCAGTCTTTCTCATGCACATTCTTTGGCTAGATTCAACCATGTTTTCAATGTTACTCATCCATCTGCATTAGCTACCCATGGAGGATGCTATCAGTTTAAACCTGATTATTTTTTACTTGAAATGGGCCTGATGCCAGCAAATTAGGAGAACATGGGGAGGAATACTCTGATAAACCCTCCTCCAAAATCGCAAAGTGCACTGGAAACCACACCAGGAAATAGGAATTGGCTTTTTGATTCTATAAACACTGTATCCACCTTGTTACTTCTCTCTGGGACTTGGCTGAGAAAATTGTCTGCTGGACAGCCATTGGGGTGGCCATTCGATGGCAACATACTACGTAATGCCATCCAGCGGCAAGCAGCAAAACATAATTTCAATTTTGGAAGGATACCTTGCAGTCCATTAGCTTGGTATTCTCATTAGATAGAGTAAACACAAATCACTTCAAATTTACTGTTTTGTTTTCATATTTTGTAATGATTTCTTCTAAAGCTATACAAAGAAATAGCAACAATCCTAGAATTAGAATACTACTATATTAAAAACTCCTAGTGCATATTCTCAAATATTTTCATCATTAAAACAAATGTGAAAGCATATATATTTCCATAAAAATATCAGGTATAAGACAGGCTCATCTACACAATCAGATTTATTTCCCACTGTCATCAGGTCAGGAACCTTGCTTTCACATATACATATGCAGACTCCACTTATGGAACACATATATATATATATATATAATATATATATATATATATATATATATATATTATATATATATATATATATATCATGAAAATGGCAAGTACAAAGACAAGCAGCACCCTCATTTTATGCGTTAGCACAAAATTAAGGGAAGGTCACGTATTTGAGAAATAGGTCAAAGTGCTCTTGCTGAAGAAAGGTGCAATTAAGTTGCTGGCCCTGTGCACTTGGCAAGCTCTCCTCTATCCAGTTTTTGGCATTGAGCCTTTAATGGACCTTTTAATTAATACAGATCTTGTTACTTCCTATTTTCATTTTTACCAGAAATCATATACACAAGGGTAGACTTTAGAGGTTAAATCTTCAGAAACAACTCGTGATAGAAGATCAATGTACGTGGGCACAGATACCAAAGACAGATACAGATGCAGCTGTCATTGTCCGGTCTATAATGGGGACATGGAATTTTCCAGCAGAGCTAAGACTTGGACTGAGCATATAGGCAGGCACCAAAAACAAATAATCATAAACAATGAAGTTGGCTAAATTACATCCAGACAAACAAGTGCTGAGATAGAATAATAATAAACAGAAAGAAAGGTTAAGGCCAGCTGGAAAGGCAAGAGGAGAAATCTGAGCTGAATTAACAGCTCTTTTACTAAGTAAACTGACTAGCAAAGATAGATTAACAACAGGCCCACAGATCACAGGCACAAGAGAGTTCAAGAATAGAACTCTTAAGAACTGAGATAGGGCATCAGGAATACTAAGATCAATGATCTTGACAATAACACTTCAGAGAAATCTGTCTGTACAACAGATACGGTTTATCAGTAGGAATCTGGAGATTTGGGGTCAATGGCATTACTTTCCTTCCAAAGATCTTCTTAAGACAGTTGTCTTGATGTTGACTTGGGAAGTAGTGACTCTGTAGTTTGGCCTTTGATACATGCTTTGCCCAAGTTATTCAAGAGCTCAGCTCTTCTTTTGAAGTCTCTCTCTCTCTCTCTCTCTCTCTCTCTCTCTGACTTTGTGTGAGACATCGAATATGTAAAAAGGCAAGGCTAGTTTTATTTTATTTTCTTTGGACAGATCCTGGCACAGTTCCAGGCATAATTTCATATATATTAATGAATACTATTGGATGTTAGATTTATATCAGTCTCAAAATTTTTATAACAATGTATACTGTTGGAAATAAAATCTTCTCCAAAGACAAATTATATGTGCCTGCAATGTGTGATCGAATGTACTCAATATCAATGAGACATGTAAATGACGTTATTTGATCTCCTCTTATAGTTCAGGAGCTATATTAAGTGTTGGGGTAAAAGATGCATGGGAATGGGCCTGGTCTAGAGCAGGGCAGAGCTAGCATCTGGATAGAAATAGGACGATGTAGATCTAGATTATTCTCTGTCATGTACTTTGATTATAATCATGGCAAGTCACTTTGCTTGTCTTGAGCACTTTGCTCATCTCTACAAGAATAGAGTTAGGTTAGATTAGTTTTAAAGTCTAGGTTTGAAATAAAATTCTGAAATCTGATCCCACATTGATAGAATTTGGGCATGATAATTATCTGTCTTTGTTAATCATCCAGGTGCCACCTGGGTAAACCTGGCCTAAATCTAGTTTATACTACTGGAAGGAAGAAGCTCAAAGCTCTTCCTCAGAATGAAATGTGTGTCTCTGACACCATGGACTACTGAGTCAAAAGCTTATACAACTCTCTTAAGCTCTAGTCAGAATGTCAATGACATCTGTTATGATAGAGAAACCTAAGCAGAAACAAACAAATAAACAAAAAATCCACTGACAGATGTACAATTACTTTCTTTAGACAAAATTAAATGGTTAAAACAGGCAGCTGGAGAATTAAACTTGATGACTAATGGGCTGAAACTCCCCACCATCCACAATTACCTTTGAGCTGAATCACAGGGTAGAAACCTATGTCTGTCTTTTACTCAAAAACTAAGCTCTTTCCAGTGCCCTAAATATGGGATCTGGAAAACTATATTTTGCCTTGACCAATCAGTATTTCATTTATAAAGCAACAGATGTAGTATTTTTGCAGATTCATGATAAGCAAGGGGAAATCTATTGAAATCAAGCTAGTGATGTCTGTTTTCAAAATCTTTGATCCATTTATGTTATCCAAATATATTGTTCTGATCATGAAAGTAACATTTTCTTATAGTAGACCATCTAAAAAATAGAGAAACTATACAAAATGAAATTTTATTTACACAAACCTCACTATACATAGATGACCTACTCCAGTATTCTACTATTATAGGGCCTCGGCCACTATTTTCTGCTTTTTTAACAGTCATTTCACTTTGTTTCATGAATTTTTCTGACTCATGGATTCTGGTTACTGACTTTTTCCTGTGTTACCCTTTGTATGTGTTTTTGACATGCTTTACCTTCAGACACCATAAGAACGTTTGGGTGAATAGCTGTCTATCCATATACAGCAGAGCAACCTTGTGAGAAGAGCCTGTGGACCAGACAACTTTGTAACTTCCTGGCCAGCCTTCTGAAAACGGCCTCTTCCTTGGATGCCCTTCTCTGGTCCAATTAGCTGTGTTCCACATGGGAGGGCTCCATGGCACAATGATTGGTGGCCCTCACGTAGGGGTCCCTTAGAAAATGGAATGAGGCCATGGCGCACAGAGACACCTCACAAAAGAGAAATTACATATGACAGAATGCTCCATGGCATAAAAATTGTAATGACAATTATTTACAGTATTAATATAAAGAAATAAATTAATAATCATGGATATCCACTGTGCCCTGGTATAACAGGGACCCTCTGCCGAATTCCCCTAAATATTAGAGTGGAGGCCCCCATCTATTTTATTTACATTAAGTAGCCATACACTAGGATTAGAAATTCTCCTCTGCTCCCAATAAAAGTTAAAGGTCTTGCTTCTCCAAAATAATGTTAAAAAAAAATGTGAGTGGAAATCCTGCTCAATACATTAAAGAGATAAGAATGAATAATCCCAGATACTTATACTCCATGAAACGGATCAGAATAGCTTAGTCCTGTGCCAAGGAAATCTGCTAATATAATAACCCAGAGTCACTATAAAGGAAATAAAGATTATCATGTGTAACTATATGCCAACCCTGGACCAATATGCTGAAGTAGTCAGATGAAAATGTTGCTCAAAACTCATTGTGAAGAATTCAGAACAAACTTAAATTTCAAATATTCTACCAGTGCACACCTGTCTCTACAGTGATTTTTGTTGTTGATCCTCAAAAATCTGTCCTTTTTAGTCAATTTGTTTAAGGATGATCAATTCTCCATAAATCTAGAATTTGTATTTTAATTAATGTGTGGTTCAAAGTTATATAAATATTATATAACGATCCGTTTTATTTTTTCCCAATGTCATAATAAAATCTTGATAGATAGTCATTTGATCAAGTAGACAGTATTTAATCTATAAAATCAATTATATGTGAACAGAGTAGACAGAATCTTCTCTTTCTCCCCCAAACCTTACCAGTCCCTGAACTTCTGTCAATTTATGTGACGTTAACAATCTCATTTGGAACTTAAAATGAGCTCCATTAGGAACAAAAAGCCAGTTTTGTTGTTTTTTTGTTTGTTTGTTTTTTGTTTTTCTTAAATAAGTTTTATCTCTGAAGCCTGCACCATGCATGGCCCATAGGAGGTGCTCAGGTAAATGTGTGGTGAACTTTAATGAATGCCTGAAAAATAATGCTATTTTTACAGTTTTGCCCCACCCCAAAATAAATAAATAAATAAACAAACAAACACCTGATGGATAGTTCAGAAACAAATAAAAATTATAACCTCTAGGGATCAGGGAAGAATACAGTGGAAGATGAGAACCAAAACCATCCACCCCTGCATAGCTTCCTGTCTATACTCTTATAATTTCACTTTTACCCTGCCTGCGTCCCTATTTTGTTCTCCCCTTTCCAAGGCTCTACTAAGATTCCATCAAGGTAGTACACTTCTTTACTACAGTGAGAATGCCCCCAACTTTCTCCAATCAACAACTTTTTTGTTATGAGAGGTTTGAGAAGCCATCATTTGACACAGAATATAATGAAATGTATCTTGTCTGCATATATTTCTGTTTTATAAATAGTCTTTGAAATTTGAATCATAGAAAAAGTTTTATAAATTAAAACAAATGTAATTAAATTAAAAAGTAAGGAAAATCATAAACGGAAGACAAGCAAATTATCCCAATTCTGTATCAAAATGTTAACGTGATCACTGATATAACAGAATGTGTTTAACTGAATTTTGACCAAAAGTTTTCACTGAACTTAACTTAGATTCTTATATTCTAGGGCCAAAAAAAACTACAAAAAGTGCTGTGCTGTGTTTCACTAATAGACTTACTGTTGTTACTCAGACTGTATTGTAATTTTGAAGCCAGGGTCACTATCACAGTATTAAAGAAATGAGTAAATATGGTAACATTTTAGGAACCAAAATGTTCAGTGTAAAACAGAAGAAATACACCATACAAAATGTTTATTATTTGCTTGGTTTTTGTTACTATAAAAACCAAGCAAATAAATAAATAGCTGGGCAAGGAAAACTGTTTTTGATTAAAAGGGAAGAGCAAGACATAACTAAATATAATGTGTGAACACAGATTTGAGAAAAGCCCTATGATTTAATAATGAATGTTAACTATTACAATGAGCTTATGCATTTTTAAGTATAGATATCTCCCCAGATCTCGTTCTTTAAATGCTACTCCTTATTCCCTATTAAAGGGAGCCAAGGTTTGGGGAGAAACGGCTAATTCCTTGTGAGCCTGGAATTGTGAATGTACAGAGAGAGAGGTAGGAAAGAGAGAGAGAGAGAAAGAGAGAGAGAGAGAGAGAGAGAGAGAGAGAGAGAGAGAGAGAGAGAGAGACTTATTTGCTACCACTCTAACCTCTTAACAAAATGCCAATTAAAGAGAAAGGAAAGGATACAGTTTTCACCTGGCTTTTTGAAAGGGGAAATGTATCTCATAAGGAAATGCTCATTTTATAAAATGATAGGTAATAAATATAAAGTGAACAGTAGAATTATGAACACAAAAACTATTTGTAAACCTCAAATTAAAAACCAGGTTGTGTAAATGTTGTAAACATGAGCTAAAACCCTCAGGTGAAAGGCTGTAGGAAAACAACACGGTGCTGAAGTAAACCAGCACGTCAGAGATGGTTTGCTAATTGCAAAAGAACATTCTTTGCAATGGAGGGGTCTGGTGATCCCGCCATTAACCAAATGATAAAACTCAGTATCCCTAATAATTGAAAAAACCTGATAAAATGTGCTTTTGATATGATGCAATATGAAGTCAGTAACCTCTGAGTTATTCTTACCAAAATCAAAAATAATTCAAGAATAATTAAGTCCTTAAACCCAACTTCAAGTATACATTTTTTAGGGGATGTGGGAACAAAGTAAACAGAAGTGAGAATAAATCAAGTCCATAACAGGGGACACTCTCAAGAACAATCACCCTGGTTAGTACAAAAAAACAAGCAAATGAAAAAGAAATAATAATAAAAAATAAATAAATAAATAAATAAATAAATAGGTGGGCAGCAAAGACTGTTCTTGATTAAAAGGGAAAATCAATCAATACTAAATGCAATGTGTGAACTTTGAATACAGATGCATGCAAAAGCATTTAAGAATGGTATGCTATTATGTTTCCAACTTAATTTTAAATAACAGAAAAATATTGTATATATAGACCCAGGAATTATGGCAAAATATGGTCAACTTTTACTGTTGACAGTAGATGTGGCATTTCTTGTACTTTCCTTCAGTTTTTAGTGTGTTTAAACATTATACTATACAATGTTGGGGGGAAAAAGATTGTTATATTTGAAGTTACCATAATTATTGCTTTTCAGCTTTATCATGATATCAGTCTGTTTGACTATCTGAAAAATCAGACAACGTTTATCATATTATTCTGGATGGTTAAATGACACACAACTAAAACAAGTTGACAAAATACAAAAATGTATTTATAAATAAGTGATTAGCTACTGTTTCTTTCACTAAAAGGGTACTGAGGTATAACAAATATGCTGTGCTCAAATTCTAAAAGACTAAGTCGATATATTTTTAATAGTGTTTTTAGAGGTATAAATTACATGACAAAATTGACTAATTTTAATTGTGTAGTTTGAGGAGTTTTAGTAAATTTGTATTATTGTCCAGCCATTTAAAACAATCCAGTTTTAAAACGTATCCATTGGGACAAACATTCCCTCACATCAATTTGCAGTCAATCCCACACAGAGCCTCAAGTAAACATAACTTTTTGTCTCTGTATCGCCCCTTATCAAGAAATGTGATATAAATTAAGACATACAGTATGTAGGCTTTGGTATCCGGTTTCTTGCACTTAACATAATGGTTTCGAGTTTATCCATGTTGTGGCATAATTCAATATGTAATTGATTTTTACTTATGGATGGTATTCCACTGTATGATGTTCAGTTTGTTTAACCATTCATCAGTTGAACATTCTGATTTCTAGTTTTGGTTTATTCTGAATATCACTGAATAAACACTCACATACAAGTCTTTGTATGGGTATTTGTTTATATTTCCTTGGGTAGATGCTTAGGAGTGGAAACGCTGTGTCATGTGGGAAGGAAACATTTCACTTCTTATGAAACCGTTACACACTTTTCCTAAGTGGGTATATTGTTTTTCACATTCTCAACAGAAAAATGTATGAGGGTTCCAGTCTTTTCATATGCTTGCTAGCTCTTCATGTTGTCAACATGGTTGTTTATAACCATTCCATAAAGTGGTTACTGGAATCTAATATGAATAAAAATTGGTATTCCCCTAATAACTAAAGAAGTTAAGCATATTTTAGGAGCTTATGTGTTGTTCATATATCATCTTTAATAAAGTGAATGTTCAAAAATTCTGTCCATTTTTAAATGGCTTTTTTGTATTCTAATTCTTAATTTATAAATATTTCTTACATACTATAGATAAAGGTAATTTTGGATATATGATTTGAAGATATTTTCCAAGTATGTTGCTTGCCTCTTCATATTCTTAATGAATATTAAAATGCAAATGATTTAACATTATGAAGTTCAGTTTATCATTTATTATCATTTATTGAGTGCCCATACTTTTTCAGTGCCACCTCTAATTTTGCCATTCCCAACAACACAAAGACTTTACATGTAGGGTTCTGTAGAAGTTTTATAAAGCTCTGGTTTTTATATTTATAAAGCTCTAGCTCTATGATCCATTTTGAGTTAATTTTTGTGTAAAGTGAGGCCGTCCAATTATTCCAGCACCATATGCTGAAAAAGACTAACCTTAACACCACTGAACAGTCTTGGCCCTTTTATCAAAGTTATAGAGACTATTAACGCAACGTTCAGGATTATTTATAGACTGTCCATGTAGTTCCATTGATCTCCATGTCCATCCTTATGCTACTATCTCATTGTCTTGATTACTATAACTTTATATAATTTTAAAAATCAATTGTGTAAAACTCTCCAAATTTGTTTTACTCATTCAATATTATTTGGTCATTTTAGGTCTTTTTGCTTTTTTACGTAAACATTAGCATAAGCTTATTAATTTATATAACAAAAAACATGCTGGAATTTTGATAACGTTTGTATTTAATCTGTAAAAGTTTATTGATAATCACCATGTGAAACACATTGAGTCTTCTAATTCAGTAGCATTGTATGTATCTTCACTTATTTAGGTTTTCTTTCATTTCCTTCAACAATGTTTTGCAGTTTTTATTCTATGAGCTTATATTTCTTCAAAATATTCCTAAGTATTTTTTGTTTACAAAATTGTGAATGGAATTTTCTTCTTTTCATTTCTTAAATTATCAGATATTGCTAGTATATACGAATACAATTGATTTTCCTATATTGATCTTGAATTCTGACATCTTACTGAACTCACTTATCTCTTATTATTTTGTAGATCCCTTAGGATTTTCTACATACAATATCATGTCATCTGAAAATAAAAACAGTTTTACTTACTTCTTATAATCTTCATGTATTTAATTTCTGTTTCTTGTTCTATTGCATTAGCTACAACTCCAGAACAATGTTGAATAGAAGTGATGAAAGTAGATATCCAATCATATGGTGAAATTATTCATTCTTTCACGTTTTGTGTCAGGAGTAGCTTTTTCATAAATGCTCATTCTTCAAGGATATTGTCTTCTATCTTGATTCATTGATCGTTTTTATTGTGAATGTGTGTTAGAGTTTATTAAATGTTTCTTTTCCCTCAATTGAGATGATTTTATGTATGATTTCTGTTCTATTAATATTTTAATAATGGTTCTATTAATATTTAAATAATGGATGATAAACTAATTTCAATTCCTGGGATAAAACCTACTTGGTCCAATTGTATAAACTTTTTTTATATATTGTGGAATTCAGCTTACTACTTTGTTGTCAAGAATTTAGATGTCTATTTATTTGAAGGACATTTGCCTATAGTTTTTTTTTATTTATTTTATTTTATTTTAATTAGTTTATTAGGGTGACAATTGTTAGTAAAGTTACATAGGTTTCTGTTGTACAATTCTGTATTACATCATCTAAATCTTACATTGTGTGTTCACCACCCAGAGTCAGTTTTCCTTCCATCACCATATATTTGATCCCTTTTACCCTCATTTCCTACCTCCTGCCGCCCTCACCCTGTGAGGGAACTGTGGTAACCACTAAGCTATTGTCTGTGTCTATGAATTTTTGTTTCTTCATTTGTTTGTCTACTTCCTTTGTAGTTTACAGTTTTATATACCACATATCAGTGAAATCCTATGGTTCTCAACTTTTTCTGTCTGATTTATTTTGCTTGGCACAATAATCTCAAGATCCATCCATGTTGTCACAAATGGCACTATTTCATCTTTTCTTATGGCAGAATAGTATTCCATTGTGTATGTATGTATCTTCTTTATCCAATCTTCTTTTTCCAATCTTCTTTATCCAATCTTCTTTATCTAATCATCTATTGAAGGACACTTTGGTTGTTCACATGCCTTGGCCAATGTAAACAAAGCTGTAATGAACATCAGAACACATATCTTTACAGAAAACTGTTTTTAGAATTTTTGGATATATACCCAAGAGACAGATTGCTGGATCATATGGTAATTCTATTCTTATTTTTTTTCAGAAATCTCCATACTGCCTTCCATGGTGGCTGCACAAATCTGTATTCCCACTAACAGTGTATAAGTGTTCTTTTTTCTCCACAGCCTCTCCAACACTTATTATTTGTCTTGTTGATGAAAGCCATTCTAACTGGTGTGAGGTGATATCTCAGGGCGGTTTTTATTTGCATTTCTCTGATGATTAGTGATGTTGAGCATTGTTTCATATGTCTATTGGCCCTTTGTATGTCCTCTTTGGAGAAATGTCTATTCCGATACTCTGTCCATTTTTTAATTGGACTGTTTGCTTTTGTTGTTTCGTTGTATGAATTCCTATTTTGGACATTAGCCCCTTATCAGAGACATTGTTTGCAAAAATCTACTTCTGTTTGTTTGGTTGCCTCTTTATTTTGTCAGTGGTTTCTTTTGTTGTGCAGAAGCTAAGTTTGATATAGTCCCATTCATTTATTTTAGCTTTTACTTCCCTTGCCGTTGGAGTCAATTTCATAAAATGCTCTTTGAACCCAAGTTCCATAAATTTAGTACCTATGTTTTCTTCTATGCAGTTCATTGTTTCAGGTCTTATGTTTAGGTCTTTGATCCATTTTGACTTAATTTTTGTACACAGTGACAGATAGTAAGTAGTCTAATTTCATTCCTTTGCACATGGCTTTCCAATTCTCCCAGCACCATTTATTGACGAGGCTGTCTTTTCTACATTTTATGCTTTTGGCTTCTTTGTCGAAATTTATCTGTCTATGTTTATGTGGGTTTATTTCTGTGTTCTCAATTCTATTCCATTGGTCTGTGTGTCTATTTTTCCTGCCGATGCCATACTATTTTGATTATTGTTGCCCTGTAGTACAACTGAGGTCAGGGAGTATATACAGCCAGCATTGTTCTGTTTTCTTAGGATTGTTTTGGCTATTCAGGGTCTTTTCTGGTTCCATACAAATGTGATAATTGTATTTTGTTTTGTTTCTTTAGAAAATGCCATTGGGATTTTGATGGGGATTGCATTAAATCTGTATATTGCTTTGGGTAATATAGACATTTTAACTATGTTGATTCTTCCAATCCATGAACACAGAATGTTTTCCCATGTCTTTGTGTCTTCTTCAATTTCTTTTAAAAATGAAACCCAAAGTGAGCAGAAAGAAGGAAATAAAAATCAGAGCAGAACTAAATGAAATAGAGAACAAAAAGACAATAGAAAATAAATAATGCAATAAATAGCTTATTCTTTGAAAAGATAATAAAATTGACAAACCCTTGGATAGGCTCACAAAGATAAAAGCAAAAAGACACAAATAAACAAAACCAGAAATGAAAGGGGATGTTACTACAGATGCCACAGGAATAAAAAGGACATTGAAGAATACTCTGAAGGACTAGATGCCACCAAATTCAATAACCTAGAAGAAATGAACATGTTCTTAGAAACATATGCCTTCCTAGGTTGAATCATGAAAAAATTGGAAAATCTAAATAGACTGATCAATAGTAAGGGAATTGAATAAGTCATAAAAAACTTTCCCAAAAGCACAAGTCCAGGACCACATGGCTTCACCAGTGAATTCTACCAAAAATTCAAAGAGGATCTAATGCCTGTCCTACTCAAACTCTTCCAAAAAATTGAAGAAGAGACAGTACTCCCTAACTCATTTTATGAGGCTAACATTACCCTGATACCAAAACCTGGTAAGGATAACACAAAAGAAGAAAATTACAAACCAGTACTTCTGATGAATACAGGTGCAAAATCCTGAAGAAATTTCCAGCAAATCAAATGCAACAATACATTAAAAAGATTATACATCACGACCAAGTGGGGTTCATTGAGGGGTACAAGGATGGTTCAACATATGCAAATAGATCAATGTGATATACCATATAAACAAATAAAAGGACAGAAATTATATGATTATATCAATAGATGCAGAAAAAGCATTTGACAAGATACAACATACATTTATGATTAAGACACTTAATACAATGGGTATAGAAGGAAAATACCTCAACATAATAAAGTCCATATATGACAAACCCTCAGCTAATGTCATAATTAATGGTGAAAAACTAAAGCCCTTTGCTCTACATTCAGGAACACAACAGGGCTGTCCCATATCACCTCTACTTTTCAAAATAGTATTGGAAGTCCTAGCCAGAGCAACCATGTAAGAGAAACTAATAAAAGGCATCCAGATTGAATGAAGAAGTTAAATTGTCACTCTTTGCAGATGACATGATGCTATACATAGAAAACCCTAAAGACTCCACCAAAAAGCTGTTAGAAACAATAAAAAAATACAGTAAACTTGCCTGTTACAAAATCAACACACAAAAGTCCATTGCATCCCTAATATGTACTAGCAATGAAATCTCAGAAAAAGAAATAAAGAAAACAATTCCTTTTGATATTGCAGCAAAAATAATAAAATACCTAGGAATAAACTTAACCAAGGATGTGAAAGACCTGTACTCTGAAAACTAGTTTTCTTTTCTTTAAATGTCTTTGTCAGGTTTTGGTATCAGGGTAATAATTATCTCAAAAAAGAAAATGAGAAGTGTTCCTCTTTTTATATTTTTGGAAATTGCGTTTTTATGTTTCATTTCTGAAGAGTCCATAGGGAGGACCCTTTTTTATTCTCATATTTGGTAGTTTTTTTTTTCTTTTTTATTATTTAATTAGTTTAATTAAAATTTTGTCTTTTTTTTTTTCTTTCTTTAAAAAAGAACAGGTTTTGGTTACTGGTTTTCTCCTTTTACCTAATGTGTTTTCCATTTATTTCCACTATGACATTTACAGTTTATTTACTTCTACATACATTGGATTTGATTTGCCTTCTTTCAGTTTCTTGAAGTGGAAATTTATAATCATAGTGTGATATCTTCTTTTCTAATATAAAGTTTCAAGCTATTTGTTCCCTTCTAAGCACTGTTTTAGCTGCATTCCCTTAATTGTGATGTTTTCTGTTGCCATTTTCATTCATATCACAGTTGTTGTTTTTTTTTTAATATCCCTCATGAGATTTCTTTGGATCAATTGGTTTAGAAATTACAGTTTTATTTTCAAATCTTTAAGATTTTTCCAGATAGTCTTTTGTTGTTGATTCCTAATTGATTCTTTTGGGATCAGAGAACATACTTCATATGATTTCCATCATTTTTAAATATATCAAGACTAGTGTTATTGCATACAATATGGTTTACCTTTGAGAATGTTCTGTGTGTGCCTGAAAAATACATGTATTCTGCTGTTGTTGAGTAGAGTGTTCCACAGATGTCAAATAGACCCAGTGGATTGATAGTATTTTTCAAGTTTTCTATATCTTTATTTATTTAGTCTGTTTTTGTTCCATTGATTATTAAGAGGGGATCATTGAAATAGAAAATAATAATTATTGAAATACCATTTTTTAATTATCAGATTTTGTTTCATATATCTGGAGACCTAATGCTAGTGACATTTATAATTGTTCATTTACTTTATGCATTGACCCTTTTATCATGAAAAGTCCTTCCTTATAACTAGCAATATCCTTTGGTTTAAAGTATATTTCTTATTTTAATATAGCCACTCTAGCTTTCTTATGGTAACTGTTTATACAGTATAGACTTTTAAATCCATTTTCTTACAACCCATTTCATCCTTCAAACTAGAATGTATGTCATCTCTTATAGATAGCACAGTCACATGTTGCTTTATTTATTTACTTATTTATTTACTTATTTCTTTGTTTGTTTATTTATTTATTTTTCTAGTCTGACAGATTATGCTTTTTGAATACAGTGTTAGACCATTCATATCAAGTACTGATATAGATTTATGTCTATCAAACTTCCATTTTATCTGCCAATTGTTTAAAAACAAAAATCATTTTTTGCTGATCTTATTGGGGTGTGGAGCAATGATGAAGGTCATGTAGGCAAAAAGGTCATAGATAGTTAGTTTCTAACCTGCAGCTCTTGCATTTATTACAAGAGTAAATTTTTATTAACTTGCTTTGTATGGTTGGTTGGCATCCAGTACTCTGAAATTTTGTTTTTGACATTTTTCCAATATTATACTTTTTTTGAGAAGCTGACATCTTCATGCTGTCATAACTGAAAGTCCATTAGAATTTATTTAGAACATCCTTCTATTTTCTTAAAATAATTAATCTGAAGTCATTTATTTGCTGGGATTTAATTCCTTTCATTCATAGTTGATCTGGTAAATTCAGCCAGTTAAGAGAGTTGTGTGAGAATTTTTATAAAGAACTTAATTGGAATTGTTATGAGATAAAATTTGTCATTCTTGTCTTCAAGTTACATTTTTACTAAAAAAAAAAAGACTATACACAAACAGACCTTTAAGCGTATCAGTTAATATATCACAAAGGTCAGAAACAAAAGATAAAGAAATAAATAAAATTATTGCAAGTAGTACATGGGTTGAGTCAAAAGCAAAATTTCAAGATTCTTTCAGATGCAAATAGTGTAGCAGGGAAAGTAGAGAATAATTTTAAGATTATCTAAATAGTTTAGTAAATCGTAAATAAAATTTAAATAATGTGGTCCTATTGCATTATAAATAAAAGTTTGGACAATAGTTTATAATATTATCCTTGTGTGTTCTTAGATTACATATGTGAATTATCAAAAAAAATTATTCCTAGTATATTTCATTTGTACTTTTGTGCATGTTATTTAAAATTGCTGGGTGTCAGTTTCTTTATCTGCAACATGACTAAAATAAATGAAGTTCTCTTCTTGTTGTCAATCTCAGTATGAGTATTTATAAATTGTAATTATTAGAGATGATGGCACTAGCAGTAATAGCACTAATGAGACAAGGGGTGGTACCAAGAAAAAGTTCATGAACACCAACTCAGAATACATACGAGTACTTACAGTATCATATATCAAAGTCAAAGTATGTAATGCTTATGCAGCAGTAAAAATCTAATATGAGTAAGTAGTAAAGAAAGAAAAGCTGCTGTGCCCTCCATTCAACTGCAGCCAAAGTGAAATTATATTCGATTATTGAGGCAATCTTGCCACTTTTATTCAGTATTATTTCAAAACGTGACATAAGTAGAGAAATATTTCTATTTCAAATAACACAGGAAACAGAACTTTTTTTTAATAGCCGTTTTGATTTTAACATATCTGGCTGCAAACTCAGGAAAGTTAAAATTTAAGTTTTTCATTCTGCAAACAAATGATTGAGCATGGAGTCCAATATGTACAAATAAGAAATCATAGAAGGTTTCTATTGCATGTTCCTTTAAATCTCAAAATAGAAAGGCATCTATGTACAATGCAGAGAATATGTTCTGGGACACCACAGCCTATTAAGCAGTTTAAATGATGCAATAAAGCTTTTTATTACATACTCACAAAGAAAAGATTGTGACTATTTGCATTCAAAAACAAAACACGGCCCTATGTAAAAAACACATTCTGTTATTTATGTTATATATACAAGTCTTAAATAAGAACAATAATTACAAAATCCCATAAAAGAGATTCATTTCAAGCAATTTTGTTAAACACATATTTATCAGATGAATGAGCTCCTCCAAGGAACTCTTCACTGTGTTAAGGACATGTCATGAATTTTTTAACTACTTACTAATGCATTTGCTTCAGGGGTTACTCAGTTTAATAAATCACATAAATTGCAATAAATTTCATCACATGTTCATATGGAAAGAGATATTCTAGTTTCTTAAGTACTGCTTTCCTAACTATTAATAAGCAGCATAGTAGAACCAAGGGGGGAAGAAAACAAGAAAAACAATTTACATATAATGAAAACATCTAAGGAAATGCATTCAAAGTCACCTCTAAACAAGGAATTGTCACATTCAAAAATTAATATTAAAATTATGTGCAATTGTTTCTGATGAGCATCATTATGAAAACGATATACATAAGTCATCATTTTATCAAACTACAAATGGTCATGAATATTTGTTCTAGGTGATGCTGTCAGTTAAACATTCACATTAATAACCTAGCAATTTCCTGAGGTGGTAAATCTGGGATTGGTCAGAGGTATGTGGACAGAAGCAAGGATCATTTAATGGTTAAGAATACAAAGATACATGTGGAGGAAATACGGGGGGTGCCAAAAAATTGTGTACCAGTGCACACTTTGGTCAACGTTGCTCAAGCAATAGTTCACAGTACTCAGAAGTCTCTGGACGCTGATGGTAACCACTTTGAGCACCTCTTGCAATTGCAGAAATCAAAAGTAACTTGTATTCATCTTTTGTTACTGGTATATATTGAGTTATATAATTTTAACAGTTTTTGTTTTCCTTTCTTAAAATGTGTACACATTTTTGTCTTCCCAAGTCTTACAAACACTAACCCTGAAAATGCTAGCTCAAAGGAGACAGACCAATAATTTAAATAATCAAAAGTTGTTGCCTAAAACAAGGGAAGTGTACTCTGGGCCAACACTGAGCAGAAACTAGAGGAAGCTGAACATAAACAACAAGAATATATCATCTCTCTTTCTGACCAATGAGTAGTGTAGTGCTACAACTTGTACTCAGTAAGACTCCTTCCATGTTGCCCAGAAGATAAGACCTAGCCGGACCATTAGCTCTAATGCATCCTTTGGAGCAAATTAATATAAGACCCGGTCTTATTTTACTATAAGACTAGGTATAATAGAGTAAAATATATAATATAATATAATATAATATAATATAATATAATATAATATAATATAATATAATATATAATAAAATATAACATAATAAAGTATAATGTAATATAATGTCAGGTCTTCTATTAAGTTTTGCTCCAAAAGATACACTAGAGCTGATGGTCTACCTAGGTCTTATTTTCAGGGAAACACGGTTGTATACAGTTTTCCTAATCATGCTTGGATGCCCACTTCCAACCCATTACTCAAATATGTTTAACCCAATTATAAAAGTTTGACTGAATGTCAAAAGATTTGGAATGCAACTCTAGTTGCTTATAATTATATGAATGTGGCATACTATTCTTTTTGGAATGATGTAAGAAATACAATATATTAGACTGGTGCAAAACTAATTGTGTTTTTTGCGATTATTTTAACCTTTGAAACCACAATTACTTTTGCACCAACCTATCAATGAATGTGCTTGAGTTCAAATGAGATAAAGTGTGAAAACTAGAGTGGGATAAATGTAAAGATAAAATAGCCTGTATTCTTAATATTTCTTTTTTACAATGAGCTTATTCAATAAAATTAATATCCTCAACCTCATCAAAATTGCCTCAAGATTACATAACCCAGCAAAGACACACAAACATGACCAACTTATAGTTTTTATTTTACTTGGCTTTATAGATGGATCGGTTTCTGTTGAAATAATGCTATTGGCATTCCTAAGTTTGATCTAAGTAGAAGAGATCGAGTCACTGAGACAAAAGTGAATTTCATCTAAAATTATCTAAGTATTTCTGTCAATTGTTCATTTGATTTTTTTTTCTTGAATAAACACATTTTAAAACAAGAAAGCTATTAACCCATTTAAAAGAAGAGGAGATACTTCTTTTTTAATGTCAATCTCATATTTTGTATTGTTTATTCAACCTGAAAGTATTACCCCTCCTCAAGTAAAGTGATGAGAGTTTTCTCACATTGCTTTTGAGTCTTAGCAGCTTCCCTGGTTTAATTTTCCTTTAATGATAAACAAGGACAATAGCTAGAGTTGATTATACAATAAGAATGGAAAAAAAACTGATAGGGCTCTGACTTCTATGGGTGATTGACTACAACAACCAAAGCTAATGACTATGGAAACAGCAACCTTTTATTGCTTTTTAAGCTTTAAGACATATGTTGTGACAGTAAAAAGCTAATACAGTGGGAGCTATTGACATTGTATGTTGTTTATGTTTAAGTGGCTGACTATGCAACAATAAAGAACAAACAATACATAAACAGTGACTACTAAAAGCCATTTACTCATTTTGTATATTATTTCAAGGTGAAGGAGTTAGATTACAGGAATTTTATGTTAATAAATCACATGGGGAATTGGACTGAGTTATTGGATACTTAACTCAGGTATCAATTTATGTCCAAATATTATTCCAGAAATGCTCTGTAAAAAAAAACATGATAATTCATGGATATCAATATGAATCTTTCAGCTAACACTGCGATATAGTTCGAAAGTGTCTATGACTTTCAAGATTATCACAAAAGAACACAGATGCTTGTATAACCTTGATTGAAAAAAAATAGTTCTTTATGGAGCAAGGTCACACAAGGACAAGTGAGATATGATAAGTACATCTCGATAACCATCCATCCACATCAGAAAAAGCAAGCTTGACAATCCACGAGGTAATAGACGTGCACTGAGGTACACATTGTTTTCCAGTGCACTGAGGTAACTCTCACATCTAGAGTGCTATCTAAAACATTTAACAGTCAGCCCACTCAAGCATGTAGAGTGTTATGATGAATGAAAGTGCTGTGACTTCAAAAAACCAATTAAGATAACATTGAAAATAAATAGATTCAGATAGCTGCATACTTCACTAATCAGAAATTCAATCAAATGTGATTATTTGAGAATATGTACACAACACTCTATTGGACACTATGAAGATATAAAGTGAATATAGTGTCATTTCCATCCTCATCAACTATAATCTAGACAGGGAGACAATAGAAAAATATGAAACACTTAGAATCCAATGTAAAAGTATGCGAAATTAAGTGGGAAATTGTGTAATGGCTATCTATGTGTTTTATCTACAGCAACATTTTTTATCTGCAAAACAATTTGTGACGGTTCGGAGCTGAGCTGTAAAGCCAGTACTAGGCAGGATTTACAGAAATGCAAGCAAAATGTGTAGACATTTATTGGGTAAACCATCTTATATGTAAGGATAGGCATACTTTAATTACTAGTAGAGTAAGGCAAATTGGGAAAAGCCTAGAAAGAAAGTCAGAAGTATTTCTGAGTTGGTAATAAGGAACTTTTGGAGTCATTGGATACTTAACTCAGGTATCAATTTATGTCCAAATATTATTCCAGAAATGCTCTGTAAAAAAAAAAAACATGATAATTCATGGATATCAATATGAATCTTTCAGCTAACACTGCGATATAGTTCGAAAGTGTCTATGACTTTCAAGATTATCACAAAAGAACACAGATGCTTGTATAAACTTGATTGAAAAAAAATAGGTTCTCATGGGCTGCACTCTGTGCCCCAAATTCATATGTTGAAGCCCTAACACCCAGTACTTCAGAACGTGACTGTATTTGGAGATAGGAACTTTAAAGAGGAAGTTAAAATGAGGCCCTTATGGTAAGGCTTAATCCAATCTGATTGGTGTTTTCGTTTTTTCTTTTGTTTTTTTAAATAAAAATAGAAAATTTGGACATACAAAAAGAGACCCTGGGGAGCACATGCATAAAGGAAGGTCCTTGTAAAGAGATAGAAACAGGATAGCCTCCTATAATCTAGGAGACAGGCCCCAGAGGAAACTGTGCCCACAATTTAATTTTGGACTTCCAGCCTCCAGGACTGTAAAAAAATACATTTCTGTTGTTTAAGCCACCCGGTCTGCAGTATTTTATTACGACAGCTATAGAAAAATAATGCAGAGGTGAAGACTGGATTATGAGAAAACATTTTTGAGGATATGAGCTTTTTGTGTTTTTTTTTTTGTCCTATACAAGTGGAAGGTACACGTTGAGAGAAAAGGGAGAAGTCAATTATTTTTCCATGGTCAAAATGATCATCTTGACCTTTTACCCTCTTGGGACACCCTCAACTCTTGACAACATCGATACTATTGTTCTTAGCAAGGAATTCTAACACGTATTATTTTTGGAACCCCACATTTATGAAAGATATTTATATTATTAAACAATATCTATATACAGAGGAGGAGGTGGTCATTCGGCCTGAAGAGTAATAAAGTCCGTGATGCCATGAGCAAATGAGAGTGGGTTACACTTCAAAACAACCCTTTGATATGACCCCAATCTTATATAGTCTTGTAATTCTGGATGAAGATTACACATGATATGAACTATTTTGATGATTGTTTTAAGTCTTCACCTCACTTTCATAGTAGAAAATTGTATCATGCTAGAATAAATACTGTTTTAAAAGTTTTTTATTCAACCATTTCATTAGTGTTATGGAGCGGTAACACCCATAGCAGCCTATCACAGAGTTTTTATTCTTTTTTCATTAAAAAGAATTTTAACATTTTACACAGTCCCAAAAGAGTACATTTAAGAGCGGTAGCCGAGATTGAACACTCCTTCAAAATGCTTATATTTCAAGAGCACTATAATGTGGAGGAGAGTCTGTTCACTTTTTTAGAGACTTGCATCGTTACTTAAAATGCCTATAAACCACCTTTTGTCTCCTAGCTTTAGAAGTTTTAGGATACCAGGACTCTAATAATTTCAAATTCAAAAATTTTAAATGGAAATGTTATCGTGTCACTTTTCACTTAGAACACCTTGCTGTCTCCTTGTGGCTTTTAGGATCAAGTCCAGATTTCTTTATGCTTGACAAAACCCTGAGTAATTCAATCTCTGCCTAACAGTCCCACCTCATCCCGCTTCCCTCCATCAATCCCCCTCTCCACTTAACAAATTATATTATCTATGTCCCCTTAATTACAAACTCCTTTTAGGTCCTGGAATAAACCATACTCTATCACCTATGACCCTACAATGTGGTCAACTCCAACTAGTGCTTCCTACCTCAACTTGGATTTTGCTGCCTTTAAAAAACATGCCAGACACATCAGGTCTGGAAGGTTGATCTGCCCTTTTATTAGATCCTTTAATCAAACCAGACAAAAGACAGGCCTGCCTCCCAAGAGCTGGAGAAAGCAACAAGTTCCAAAGCTCTGTCGCTTTTTCCTTGAAGATGTACAAAGGCCCAGAAAGCCAGAAAACTTAACTGACCATTAATGAATTCAATATCACTCTTTTTCCACATGCCCTTATTTGTTCTGACATTGGACTTCTAGCAGCAACTGGAATTCAAAGGTCATAAATATCATTGTCACAAAACTGAAAAACTCATTTAATGGTGATTATGAATATAAAGAATTAACCTCTATAAAATGATGTATGTGTATGAAAATGTCAGATTCATTATAGGTAAAATCATCACCACTGAAATTTTAAAACAAACTGTATTAAATTATAGTCTGCTCTATAAACTAGCTTGTTCATCTAATACAGTGTCCTGAACCTAATACTGTCCTAAAAGTAATACCCTATATAATTGAATACACTTGATATAACATTTTTTCATTCATACCCTATATGAATATTTGATGTATATTTAATTCACTTACATTAAAAAGGGAAATGATAAAGTGAACTTGTATAACTGTAAAGATATTATGATTTCCTAATATTATCACCCCTATAATTCACCTTGTACTTTCCTCCCATTCATTTGGAAGAGAAATATTTTTTTTTTAATATTTTCTTTCTGGTTTCAGTTTAATAAAATGAATATTGGGCCAATTATTTATAGATGTATATGTATAATTATTATAAAGGATTTTTATTGTGTCTATTATATGGGCTAAAATCACATTTTATACATGTTTCATTGCTTCTTCATGGGTTAGATTTTAGTATCCCAGATGTATAGATTTGGAAACTAGTTTAGAGAGGTCAGTTGGTCAAGGTAAAAAAAGTTATTAAGATGACGATCCAAATCTCAAACATACATCTAACTGACATCTAAACAGGTGCTGTGAACCACTTCATTTACCACTTCAAAATCTTTTCTTCCTAAATGCTGTTATTATGTTCTCAAAGCACCATGAATGCACCTTATTTCAGCTGTCATGGGACAGAATGGTCTAAAAATGTAATCACTCTCCATGATCAATGTCATCATCATGATTACATGATCGGTGTCCAATAGCCAGGTCTTGATATCAATTGGATTCATAAGGAAACTTAAGTACAGGATGGATAGGTCCTTGTTAAACACCACTTCATTGTTGTATGGTCATACATTAAAACACTCTGGATTTATAAAATATTCCCAAGTATCACAAGCTAATAAAAATAATAGTGTTGATAAGGTACATGTTAGGTAAATGTTGATTTCCACTCTGAGTTCCAAAATAATATGCTCCTATGGTTCCTAAAACTCACATGCACCAGTGTTCTCCTTTATCTGTATTATTTTCTTCTTTGTCTTCCGATATCACAAGCTTTGCGACTAACGGCCATTGTGAAAACAATACCGGGATCTCAAGCAATGATAGGTTGTTGTGAGAAAAAATACAACTCATGTAAAATAATATTGACTGTGAAGATAGGAGAAAAATTCTTGTGTGCAGTCAACAATCCTGGGATTTAGTTCTGTATCTCAGACAAATGATTTAATCTCTCCTAATTAAGACTTCTTTACTACAATGAGGCACTTAGATTCCAATTTTTACTGAGGTCTAAATAGTTTTGACTTTTGGCATTCCATTTTAATGTTTCTATATCCTTTGTTCATAGTGAAACATTTGAGCATGTGAGTTATCATATAAAGTCTTCAGAAAGAAAAACAATGATTTCATTAATTAAATACAACAATCAAGAAGCTTTTCTTTTGGACACTCGCCATTTCTCTCTCAACATTAAACTGTAGTTTTGCAAACAGAAAGATAGAAAGGCCATTTAAGTAATGGCCAGTACCCCTATTTACATCAAGCGCAACATAAAGACAAATCAATGACAAAAAGAACAAGATCATCTGATAGTTAATTCCCATTGCAGAACCTAAAGAAAGCCGATTGTGCAATGAAGATGCAGCTGTAGAACACACGCAACTTCCAATCTGCAGAAATGTCATTTCTCCTTCGGCAGAAAATACCAGCTGGTTAACATGTAGTTATCCCTGACTTAAAGTAATCTTTGTGGGAATTATCTTAGCTTAACTTTATTTCCTTGTATGATTATACATCAGCTTAGTGTTTGTGTGTAGCCAACAAGCATATTTGGGGACATAAACACAAACTGTTAAAAGTTGTATTTGTCTTACTTTCAACCTCTTCACTCAACTTATAACAAATGGTAGGTACGTCGGAATCTATAGGTTTCTACTCACTGCAATAAGAGCTAGAGAGGCAAAAAACAATGTAATAAAATGTGGGACTGGGTTTAGAAAAGAATCTTGCTGGATGTAGAAGTACTTTATATCACTAACAAAGAATCCCTAAGAGCTCCGTGCTGCTCTCAAGATCCTGCCTATGGGGAATAGATGTAAATTAGCTTTGATGTGATCAGAACTTAGTTTCAGGACAGATTACAGGCTGTTTTATAATAAATAAGTTAGGTAATGAAACACTAAGTTATAAAGAAGTCTTATTGGGTAATTCTATGAATGTATATGTTTACCAAGTAAGTATTCACACTGAGGTTCTAAAATAAATCATTGTTTATTGAATACTACTCTTTTGTGAATAGTGTTCTCAAGAATTTCTCTAAATCCTCATGCATTATATTTACCAGAAATGTGACTGCTATTTTGTTAGTAGTCGATGATGCTATAATTCATGGGCACTTCTCTACCCAGGACGTTTCTCACATGCCTATCCCCTCAACACTCTCAGGGAGATAACTACACTTGACTTTATAATATTAGGTTCAGTGAAGTTATTATTTAGTTCACTATATCAGCTACACATTCATGAAAAAATAGTTGATCCCATATGTCAAACACATGGGAAGCAAAGCATGTAGAAAATTTACATAATAGAAATGATTCCTTCCTATGTTTTTAAAGGGGAAATAAAACTTAAAGAAGTTATTACACACAAGATTAATTAATCATAATTTGTAAAAGAGCCAAGAAATTGAGTTGCTTACCATAACTGAGATGCAGTTAATTCCATGTAGTTGAAAGGCCATAGAGTGAGTGTGTGAGTGTGTGTGTGTGTGTGTGTGTGTGTGTGTGTGTGTGTGTGTGTGATTACTTTAAGAGCATCTAACTAGAGCAGGGGGAATGTTGCAGCTGGGTTCATTTTGCGTGCTGTGACATTTTGAAAACTGATTTCATTAAATTGACAGGAGTTAAAGTATCACAAATTATATTCTTTACCAAGATAACTGGAAGTAGCCTTGATTGCAAAAGGAGCAATAAGGAATAGAGGAATTCAGATACGAGTCCCATGATTGGGTAATGGAAAACAGAGGAAAATAGAGGAAGTTACATCTGGTTTCTCTCAAGAGGCTGAAAAGCTGTGTGTTTGATTAGTTTTGTTGTAATCACAAGTAGCTAACAAATATATTTTCCCCAACTGTAGCTCTCAAGGGTTAAAAAAATAAATAAGCCTGCCTTGTCTTGTGCATGAAACTAATAAAAAAATAAATAAATAAAATAAAACAAAAAAAAATAAAAAAATAAATAAGCCTTAAAGTTTTTACAGCATCGCAATTATATATTATATATAACACATATGAAATATAAAAATGTATAGCATACATATCACCTTGTATATTATATATGGCATATACTATGTTTTATACATATTATATTTCATATATTATATGTTATATATAATATGTCTGACATTTAAGTTCATGAACTTGCTGCAGTGATGTTGCTAAATTTTTTTGATATCAGAGGGATTATTCATTATGAATGTGTACCAACTGGAAAGTTAACCAAATTTACTATTTGGAAGTGCTGAAAACACTGTGTGGAAAAGTTAGACGACCTTAACTTTTCACCAACAATTCATGGTACCTGCATCATGACAATGTACCAGCTCACACAGTATAGTCTATGAGGGAATTTTTAGCCAGTAAACAAATAACTGTATTGGAACACCCTCCCTATTCACCTAATCTGGCCCCCAATGACTTCTTTCTTTACCTGAAGATAAAGGAAATACTGAAAGGAAGACATTTAATGACACTCAGGACATCAGGGGTAATACGAAAACACCTCTGATGGCCATTCCAGAAAAAGAGTTCCAAAATTGCTTTGAAGGGTGGACTAGGTGCTGGCATCGGTGCACAGCTTCCCAAGGGGCGTACTAGTGATATTCAGCAATGAGGTATGTAGCACTTTTTTTAGGATGAGTTTGTGACCTTAATTGTCAGACCTCGTATATATTGTATATATAACAATATTTATCATACATAGCTGCCATAAGTATATATTATATATACATTTTGGGTTTTAATTACCAGAATTGCAGGAGCCCCATTCATTAAAAAGCATTTATGGAATGTAAAGCAAATGCCCATTAAATTAATTATTCTCCAAAACATGTATTGAACACTAAATATGCTGTGAAAAAAAAGCACAATTTTTTTCTGTCTTCAAGAGTTTACAGTCTGGAAGGGAAGAATACAACATGATCAGGATTTTTACTATAGTAGCTCACTTACTGTTATAGTAGTTTATTCATGATTGTATTGGAAATATAAACAAAGAAGTAAGAGCTAGTTGAATTGTCCTATAGGGCCATGAATTTTTTGTCCATGCAGTTTTCAGAATATATCCAGTTCTCTTTGTCTCCACTGTTACAACTCTGGTCTGAAGCAGTTCCGTCACCTTCCTAATCTCCACAGTTAATTCCTGCTAACTAGCCCAGGGTTCTACATTTGTCCTTTGACAATCGTTTGCAGCCAAACAGATCTCCTTCCACAGGAAACCATTTCATATTGTTTTCCTACTTTAAAGCTTCCCCTCACATAGAGTAAAATTCAAATGCCATCCCATGACATGACAATCACTCAATAACATGAAACTTATCTATCTCTTTGACTTTATCACAAAATACCCTTAAAACACCCCAGAGACTAATACTTTTATTGGAGTCCTCAGGAAAAAAAACAAAACTAAAAGTGTGTGTGTGTGTGTGTGTGTGTGTGTGTGTGTGTGTGTGTGTGTATTTGGTCTCACTTCAGAAAGTTTACATCTTTAACCCTTTCTTCTTAAAAAAAGCATTTTCTTAATATTTACGCATGTGGCTGCTTTCCATAATTTCATTGTCAGGTCAATGTCCTTTCTCAGAGAAGTGTCCCTGAGTATGTATTAGTCCCCATCCTCTAGTCACATTCACCACTTCTCTTTTTGTTTCTCCATGGCCCTTATCAAGATCTTGTTCATTTAATTGTTTAATGCCCGTTTGCCATTCTTAATTACATGATATAAATTCCATAAGATCTTAACTATCTCTTCATAAAATTGGAAACTGAACCAGGGCTTAGTAAATATTTATCGCCTATAAAAATATAGCAACCAAATGAAATGTGAGTATGATTGCTAGATTCATCAAATAAAACCAAGGAACATCAAGTTAAATTTGAAAATCAGATAAACAAAAATATAATTTTAGTATAAATATGCCCCAAATGTCACATAAGATATGCTAAAATGTGGGGATCGTCAAGAGCACATGGTTCAAATCAATTATAAAGAACATTTTAGGACAATTAAGAACATTTAAAAAACTAAAATAATGGTATTATGAAATTATTGCTAATTTAGGTGGATGTAATAATGATTTTTTGGTTATGAGGACAATGTCTTTTTTTTCCCAGATGCATACTGAAGTATTTATAGGTTAAACAGCATTTCTGTTTTTTATTTTAAATTATTTGTGAAAAAAAAAGCTGATGAAGTAAAATAAGGCAACATGTTAACATGTTGTTTGAAGTCAAAAAGTTTGAAAGGAGATGGGGTTCTCAGTGTGAACCTGGGGGTTCTCTTGTCCTATCCTTAATATCTCCCACTGGAGCTTTCCACTCTTAGAATCAAGTGGGAGAGGCTGAAGATGCTGAAAAAAAATCACAGAGGACAGGGTCTGCCTTCCTTAGCACAGAGCACTGACGTGAGCAGGCAAAGGGCTGCAATGAGTTTAAGAACAAACAGACCCAGGACCTGCAAAGGTTTCATTATTCTCTTGTCTCTACTTCTTTCTAAGTTTGAAATTTTTCATAATAAAAAGGGAATATAGATGATCTCCATCTCTGTCTCTGTCTCTGTCTCTCTCTGTCTCTCTTTCTCTCTCTCACTCTTTCTCTCTCTCTCAAAATGTAATTAATAAAGACTTATTGACTGGTAAAATATATATTTAAAAATGAATCTATCCTGTGACACAGAATTTTCTACTTTTACTTGGGGCAGAGGAAACAAAGATGCCTGCTTATCTTGTTCACTTGATTCTTTTAATTAATAGAATATCACATATCTTTGCCTCCCTTATAAAGTGTGACTAATGCAATTAATTTCCTAGGAGATGTTAAGTGATAAATATAAGGTATATAAATTGTCTAACCACTAGTTATTCCACAGTATGACAAACATTTAAAAATAAATTTAATACGTCCTAATATTCAGCCCCGCCTCTTTAGTCAACCTTAATAGCTACAGGAGAAAAATTATTGTTAGAATATCATTTCAGCTCATCTGTTTGTCTTTGGCAACTTTGTTTATGAAAGAAAAAAAGTGTATATCACATATAAAATAACATATAACATAACACAACATAACATAAAAGTATGTAGGCATAAATATTCAGAATTCTATTTGTTTAATTGTTAGATAAATACTTCATGTTTGGTCACGCTTATGTTCTACATGTTCTTGGGGCTAATATTAGAAAAATCGATAAGGTAGTCTTTCAGCAAGGAGCCCTACATTCCTCAGAAATTATCCTAACTAACTTTTTCTAGTTAATATGAATGCAGGAATGAAAAAATAGTAATTTATTATAATATGTTCAAAATCAATATTCTATAAGAAATACAAAACATACATCAAATTATTGAATATATATTTTATTATATATGAATTGATAACACAATGACAAAGTAGAAATGTTCACATAAAACTGGTGAGTTAGGACAATTCTTAAGAAGGAAAATTCTTAAGAAGATGAATTTGGTAAAGTTGCAAATTAGTAGAAACCCTGCTTGAACTACTTTAAGCAAAACAGGATTTCCAGATTCATTAACTGAATTGTTATTTATCCCACTCAATATTCAATGTGAATCTATAATCTACAGACAGATTGTCCATTCAGGCCATAATCACTGATTATTTAAAGAAGTTGTTTTGGTGATTGATTCAGATTTTCTCCATAGATGATCAAATCATTTGTGAAAAAAAATATATTTTTTCTTCCTAGTTTGTATACCTTTTATTTTCTTTGTGTGTGTGTTATTGTACAAGCTAGTACTTGTAGTATGATGTTGAAAATGAATGGTAAGAGGGGACTTCTTTACCTTGTTCCTGACCTTAGTGGGAAAGTTTCTAGTTTCTCACCATTAAGTATCAAGTTAGCTGAGGTTTTTTGCAGATAGTCTTCATCAAGTTGAGGAATTCTCCTTCTATTCCTAGTTTACTGAGAGATTTTGTCATGCATAGGTGTGAGATTTTTATCAAATGCTTTTTCTGCATCTGTTGATGTGATTGTGTAATTTTTCTTTTTCAGTCTGTAGAAGTGATGAATTATATTAATTGATTTTTGAATGTTGAGCCAGCCTTGCATTCCTAGGAGAAATCCCACTTGGTCATGGTTTATAATTTTTTAATACATTTTTGGATTTGATTTGATAATATTTTATTGAGGACTTTTGCATCTATGTTTATGAGAGACTTTGGTATGTAGTTTTCTTTTTCTTTCTGTAACTTCTTTGTCTGGCTTTGGTATTAAGGTAATGTGAGCCTCATAGAATGAGTTAATAACTATTCCCACTGCTTCTATCTTCTGAAAGAGACTGCCAAGAATTGCTATGATTTCTCCCTTAAATTTGGTAGAATTCACTAGGTCTAGTGCTTTCTGTTTTGGAAAGTCATTAGACATTAATTCAATTTCTTTGGAGTAGACCTGTTCAGATTGTTCATATTTTCATGTGTGAGTTTTGGCACATTGTTTTTCAAGGTGCTAGTCTATTTCACCCAGGTAATCAAATTTGTGTGCATAGTTATTCATTGTATTCCTTTATTAACCTTTGAATGACCATCAAATCTACAGTGATGCCCTGTTTCATTTCTGTTGTTAGTAATTTGTATCCTCTCTCTTTTTTTCTTATTTAGCCTGGCTAGAGTTTTATTAATTTTTTAATCTTTTCATATAATCAGCTTTTGATTTTATTGATTTTCTCTATTCATTTCTTGTTTTTATTTCATTGATTTATGCTCTACTTCATATTATTTCTTTTCTCCTGTTTCTTTTTTTTTTTTTGTGGGGGAGGGGGTATTTAAATTGCACTTCTCTTTGTAGTTTCCTAAGATGGATACTTGGGTAATTGATTTCCCAACATTTTTGTCTTCATTCTCTTTACTTCTCTCATTACATCCTATAGCCTCTTTTAAAATTAAAATTCAATGGGTGGAAAATAAATATGTACAAAAGGTAGAAATAGGGAAAAAATAATATTCCAGCTCATACTTTGTTTTACATCTACCTCAAGCTCGGCTTGACAGTGGAATACCCATACTTTTGTTTCACACCTCTTCTCCCATTTAAAGCAATATAAATGGGAGAGGAGTCTTAATAATAATACGAAATAAACACAGAGATGGATTTGGGAAAAGACCATTAGAATCAGTGAGAGCTCATTAGTGAAATTCAGGTTCTGAATGCCTGTTTGGAAGAGCAGAGTTAAAGAAAAAGAGGAAAAAAAAAAAGTGATATAACTATCTCCTTGGTAGTATTCTAAATACTTGTTTTACTAATCCTTGAGAGGAATACTGTGAAATCACACCTTTTCCTAACACTGAGAACAAAACTCAAAATACTTTTAGGTGTTCATTCATAAAATTCATACATTATACTTTCAATTTCAGAATTCACGTTTCAGGCAATGTACCGCAATTCCCACGAGAACTCACAAAATTTAGGACAAAATGGCATAACAGTAACAAGAGAAGCAATTTCCCTTTAAAATCTCAAGTCTATATGCAGAGAGCAGACAAAAACTTATTTGTTTTACATGTCCGTGCCTCCTGCTAGAGTTCTACCAATATGAGGTCTGACAATTAAGATTACAAACTTGTTGCAATGATGTTGCTAACTTTTTTTAATAACAGAGGGATTATTCATTATGAATTTATACCAACTGGACAACAATTAATCAAGTTTACTATTTGGAAGTGCTGAAAAGGCTGCGTGAAAAAGTTAGACGACCTGAACTTTTCACCAACAATTCATGGCTCTTGCATCACGACAATGCACAAGCTCACACGGCACTGTCTGTGAGGGAGCTTTTAGCCAGTAAACAAATAACTGTATTGGAACATCCTCCCTATTCACCTCATCTGACCACCAATGACTTCTTTCTTTACCCAAAGATAAAGGAAATATTGAAAGGAAAGCATTTTGATGACATTCAGGACATCGAGGGTAATATGACAACAGCTCTGATGGCCATTCCAAATAAAGAGTTCCAAAATTGCTTTGAAGGGTGGACTAGGCACTGGCATCAGTGCACAGCTTCCCAAGGGGCGTACTTCAAAGGTGACCATAGTGATATTCAGCAATGAGGTATGTAGCACTTTTTTTCATATGAATTCGCAAATTTAATTGTCTGACCTCTTATGCTTTCAGCAAAAGTAGGCTTCACTGACTGCATTTACTGCCTCTCTCAACATTCACTCACTAATGCCTTGTTTGTAGGCTTTCTTCCTCAACAGTCTAATGAATTTCTTTCATCAAACATTACTAGTAAGTAGCAAAGTACTAAACACATAATAATTTTGTTATCTTTCTGACTATACTCTTTTGAAACATTTCTACCTATTTCTACTGTCTCCACCTATTTTTTCTGGCTCTTTTTTCCTATGCTTACATTATAAGGGAGGGAGTTCCCCTGGTGGAATGCTTAGATCTCTAGCCTCCTCGTTCAATTAACAATTAGAATTCTAATCCAGGTCCATAGCTTCAATATGACCTTTACAAGAAAGACTTCCAAATCCATTTGTCTCACACTCTGCATAGTATTGTACAGGGATTGATAGCATGAACTGTTTTGACTATCAGCTGAGCTGCAGCATTGCAGTATGCAAGCAGTATTTTTTCATCACCTCTCTAAACATCTATGTTGTCATCTGCAGGAAGAGGAATAATAAGATTTCCTATCTCATTGAATGGTCCTACTAAAATACACAGTTAATTTATATTGTTATTATCGGAGTGGTTGACACAAATAGACAAGCACTCAGAAAATATTTACTGGAGTCATTATTTCTATTTTTTTCCTGCTGGTTTTAGCTAAGTTGTTCATTGTCCAGGAAACTTCTCCTGATCTCCTTAAATAGTCAGGCAATGCCTGAGTAGCTTCCAAGGACTGACTGTACTACCCCTATCATAGCACTATCAACTCTTATTTACCCATCGCACAGGTTATCTGCTGTAATATCAATACCTTGAGTGCCTCCACAACTGTGTTGATAAATGTCTGGAGGGCAGGCAGATTCTATGTCTTGTTTATGTTTATATTTCTAGTGCTTAATATAAATTAAGTAATTGACATAAAGTCAAAGTAAAGGTTTAGGCCAGGATTCCAACACAAGTCTGCGACCAATGTTGCACACACTCTTCATATGCTACACGAACCCAGGTATAATGTTTACATTTCTCTGATTTCAGTGACAGTTACAAGCTTACTCCATATGCCAGATTATAAACTCCAGGGGCTGGCTGGTCAACCAATCTAGTTTCTGATCAGGGTTCATTTACTACCTTGTTCTCTCATCCAGAGCTGAGTCAATAACCAGTAATCACCAGAAATGGCCTCTGGCTGTGTGATAGTCACTGAAAGGATGTGGGCCAGTTAAGAGTGTTTCATACTTGCTAAGAGTTTCATCCTGCTGAGCTCAGAGCAGAATCAATCTTGGCTTTACATTGAATGTGGGATACTGCAAAACTACAAAACCTTTCAATACTTATTGAAATCAAGTAGATTCTATAAAACCTGCAGAGAGTTTCTTACCTCTGAAGGGTAACGATTACCTTTTCATTCACAGTCTTAAGTGATACCCAGAAGCTAAAGAAATAGCAAAACAGGAATTGCAATTTTCAAAAACTGTCACCAGATTTATTGTTCCTAGTTTTTAACCCAAAAGATCTTACATGCACAGTTTTTCTTCTTTCTTTGTAAGGCCTTTAAAAAAATTTTTTTTTCAATTATTTCCCTTCTGTAATTCATGTTGAGAATAGCATTTCTCCAATTTATAGCTCTATGGTTTAAACAATATGATCAAGAAAATTTCATCTATTAATGAGAAAAAAAATCTTTAGAATGCAAGAGCCTCTGAATTTTTATATTCTTAACTACATGAATATTGAAAAGCCTTAAAAAGCTAGTTATATTGTTGGGATGGTTTTTTTCTCTGGCGGGCCCCGCTAGGAGCTCCATCGCCCGCCTCCTCCGATGTTTATTCCTCTTTCTCCATGCCTTTCATTAGTTTCTTTCTCTGCAAATGGTCATATACTACAGTTATCAAGATCAAGCTTTCAATTTTTCATGGATTAACTCCATTCTAATATGATCAATTACTATGTTTTTTCCCTGACATTTTCTAAAATCATCAGGGGACAAAATTAAATGACCTTAAAGTAAGTAAATATGGATTTCATGAGATAAGTGTTTCCAAGTCTATAAACAAGCTCTCAATTATCCTATCATCTAGAATAGATTAAACAAGAAAAATGACCACAAGGCTAAGTCTTTGACAGGACATTTCAGTTAAATGTATCTCTCTTGTTCATTTACTTTTCATAACGGAATTTTTTTTTAAGTGAAAAACCTCAATATTAAAACCAGTTTAGAGTGATTTTTTTTCTGGTTGAAGGAGGGAATCTAAAAAGCTTTTCATGCAGCTCTTTCTTCCAGAGATATGTCTTTGGAAAACTTCCAGAGACAAGTTTTGCATAGTCAATTCTGAAAACTTTGATCTAAAAACATTTTCTTTTTTGGGAATTTTTGTATGTATTACAGATAGATTTACAAAGCTTACTAAAAACAGAAAGCAGTTTTTGCTTAGGCAGAATAATCAACCCATAAACTTAATAATAGAAGAGAGAAACAAGAAATTCCTTAGACGTTGAGTAGAAAGATTCAGGTTGCATTCTACATGAGAAGACACTATTATTCCTTCAGCTTGGAAGACTCCCTGATCCTTCTTGTTCATTTAGCAACTTCTATTCATTCTTGAAAACCCCACTAAAACTCTATTTCTTTTGCAAAGGTTTTACCACAGAAAGTCATTTTTTCTACTGCCATAATTTTTATCTTGAACAGATTTCTGACATTACATAATATACAAACATTTTACTGAAATTATCTTCCTACATCCTTATTCATCCTTGAGTTAACTTATAATCTTGCATTCGTCTTTCTATTTCCAACACCAAATATAGGTGTGGCATGTGATAGGTACTCAATACATATGTATTTAACTAACCGGAACTATAGAAGAAAATGAAGCAATTATTTATGTAAAATGGTTTTAAGACTCAAGCAAAAAATACTTGATTAGACTTGGGGCAAATGCTTATTTGTTCTTAATAATCCAAATTTCAATTTCCTGCTTTATTGTGAGCATATAGAGTTTATAAAATAATCTTGATTTTTAAAATACCTTTGAGAACATTTCCTTTCCAATCAATGTTTGTATTGACTTATTTGATTACACTTTTAGCCTAACAAGGCTACAGATAAATCACACAGTCTGGGTAGTGGTCTGACCATTTGCTGTTAAATATAGATATACTAAATATGAACTTACAGCTAATTTGGGAAAATGTCCCTCTGAGATGGACTGAACTCTTAGGAAACCTTTTCTATGAAAGCTTGAACTCAAAAAACTATCTATTAATATACATAGGTCTTCTGCTTATTTAAAGTAACTAATACACACTTAATGAGTAAAAACAGTCAATTTTCATCAGCAAGTAAAATAAATAAAAGTATGAATTTGATCAGATAGCAGTCACAGAAATAATGACATAAAATTACTGTACAGTAATAGTACCATATAAAGACAGTTTTTCAATATCATGCAAATTTTTATACTGGTATCAAATTTTACTCAAAGAAAATGCTTTGAAGTACTTCATGTTAAAAAGAGAAACAATCACTACACCATCATACATCTGCAAAATACATAACATGCAGCTCTTCAGTGAAAAAACTATGTTTCATTAAAACATATCCACATATCTGCTTGGCTATAAAAAGACTGGAATTGCCACACTTTAATCTATTGATAATTATATTTCTACAAATTAATAATTCTTCCATATTTCTTGATCAAATTCAATTCAAATTAGTGACTTAATTTAAATGTTGCAAGAAAAGATACTTAAAAATAAATATAATAGGATAGGTTGTTTCAGATGTTTAAAAGAAATAATGAATTTAAAAAAAGAAGATGGATCACTATAATAAAACCAACTAATAAAAAATAATACTGAGCATTACATGTGTAGGCTTTGTATATCATTAGCAGTGTTCAACTATATCCTTTGATCTCAAAAAACACTTTGTGTTGTGATTTCCATCCTGTGTTACTTGAAGCCTTGGAGATTTCACATAGGCTCCCAGAGGCTGCCAGAAAGAACGGAGAATTATAGCACTCCAGACTTCCTGTTCATGATTTAGTTTTCATTCAGAGGAGCTATCATTTTCCTTTTTCACTTCCTCTTCCTCCCATCCTCCCTCCCTCCTTTCCTCTTTCCATGTATAATTTCGTTAGAACAAAGTCTCATGACAAAAAATGGAAAACCAATGCAGCAAGGGATTCAAGGAAATCTTCAATAATTGTTGCAGATCTTAATTTACTCTGAGAGCTAAAAAAATAAAAAGGTATGTGGAACATATTGATGCCCACCAACTAAGTGATATCCCTGACAGTAAATAACTTTCCCGAACTTGTACACTAGATGGAGGCCATGCTAGGAAAAGGTTTCTTTAATTTCTATATTGTTGTCAATTAGAAATCTTAAAACTGACTCCAAAACCTAGAATAATTATTATTTTTCTATTAAAACTTGTCAAATGTCAACTTCTGTTTTCATAAATACTAAAGCTGGTTTTATTAACTATGGCATATGATTTTATCATAATTTCAAAAGAAAGAAATGTCAAGCATATAGTACACAAAAGCTGTAGAAGCTCATTAGTGCTTGTTATTAACAATTATAATTCCTTTCTGTTGAAAACAGGTATTTGCTACTGCGCCTCATCAAAGTTTCAGTGATTTATTGATCCTAGATTCCCTTTAAATTATAAGAAATGTTTTGTTGATTTGAGGAATTTTAAAATCAGTCAAGACAGAAAAAAATGGCATAGAGAACTTAAAAAGTAATATATGTATATATTTATTATTATTATTGTTATTATTATTATTAAATGCTACCTGTTTAGCTGTACTTTCCACATACTCCCCTAAAACTCTACCAAACTGTACATGCAAACAAACATAGTTGTATTTAGCAGATTTCATACTATACTGAGAAATAGAACTGTTGGCTTCTAAGAAACTGGGAAGAATTCCATCATCTATAATGGCTCTGGAGTTGAATTAAAAACCACAATATTTGGATCACCAGGCTATGGTGCCAAAGAAAAATAGGCTAAAACAAAAAAGAAAAACACAAAAAAGCTCCAAAAGCATCTACATATTGCCACCATTATCTGTCTCTTGGTTCTAAAATTCAAGTGATTATATTAACTAGGTATTTAGGCTAGCCATCTTTCTGCCACTGAGGTACTTTCTGAGATATCCCACGTGTTGTGCTTTATTTTCTAATTCTCTCTTCCCTACAGTTTCACTCTTACAATGCCCATTGAAAAATTGAACTTCTAAATATAGAACAGGTTGATGAAGATAATGATGGAGCCCCCATATTTTGATATATGTATTCCCTACAAGTAAAGAGTTCTAGGCTTGAGCATTAGCATGGAGATCTTTCCTAAGATCTTGGGATTGGGATTCTTGGGAATGTAATGTGAGTTTTTTCATTAATGGTATTTAGAGTGCCAGAGAGGCAAGAACTGAGAGATGGAAAAAGATGTAATATATCAAAGGTCATAGGATTTCACTAGATGAAATCTGCTTAGACACTGAGAAGTGATCCAGGAACCCACCAGCTCCACCTGTCCTATGTGTGTGGATCTTGGAAGACCCAGCAAAGTCAAATTATTAACACTGAGTCTAGATAGACAATCTTCCTCCAAATATAATAGGAAAATGATGTTTATGAATTAATACTTATGGATTATCATTCTCAGTACTCAAAGTGAGAAGTAATGACTGATTTTGACCTATTTGTAGAAGACTAGATATTTTTCTAAAACATAAAAATAGTTTCAAAATCTGTTTAGAAACTTAAAAGGATATATAAAAATGTGAGATGTATATAATAATAGCATAAAACTGTAAGGAATAAAATGGAGATAAAAAGACTATAGAATAATATACAGAAGGAATATTATGAAGCTCTTCAAGGAATCAAAATTTCAATAGCTGTGTTGGAAATATTAATGAGTAGAATCAATGCCAAAAAAAGAAGACAGATTTGTGAAGCTCCCAGAATATGCAAGTTAGTCAAGAAATGAAAATAATAAGGGACAAGATGATATATTAAAAAAGCTGAGAGTAAAGAGTCATGTTAAGTATTATAGGTGACTTTGGGGAAGAAACCAGATAATTCTATTATCAAAGTGTCACTTCTCAGCAAAATCCCAGGTACTGACTACCAATCACTGTGTACTCTTCCTTTAAAATCGACCTTTTAGATTGTATGAAATCAATAAATCTATAATCAGAAATTTTCATTATAGAAGGTCAGAAAAGCCAGTAATATATTAATACTAATTTATAGCAAACATATGAACCACTTGGTTGATTTTAAGTTTGCCTTTGCGCCTTTGTGACTTTGAGAAATACCAGTCATCCTAGGATAACTCTAAAGCAGACCTTTGGATGATGATAGTGGATAGTGGCGCTTAATATTAATAGATCTAGTTTAGCATCCCCAAAAGAAAAAAACTATATATATACATACATATATATATATATATATATATACTTTATATATATAAAACTATATACTATACTATATATACTATATATTTAAAACTATATCTATATAGTTTTATATATATGTGTGTATATATATATATACATACATATATATAACTCTGTATAGTTATATATATACATGTATATATATACATATATGTATGCTCAAGTACAGTTAGTTCCATATATATACATACACAGACACACACAGACACACACACAGACACACACACACAGACACACACACACCAGTAAGTGCCAGGCACTAAGCTGTCAGTTACAGGATTAAAATAAACTCCCACTCTCAAAAATTTATGGTAAATTGAGGAATACCCCTCAAAAACATATTCCAGTATCAGCTTTATAGAATTAATTGCCATTGTATTGAGAAGTTTGAAAAGTCAAGGAGAAAAAATGATTTAATATATATAACCCCACTCTTAAAAACAAAAAAGAAGAAAAAAATATAAACATGTAAAATTATATAGGTACTCATGAAGATATGGTACTCATGCAAATAGGTGAGTAATTCATGTATTTTTTTGCCTGATTAATTATCCTCAGCTGATGTCTGCAGGCTTTCAATTTTTGGTATTCGGGATGGCTCTAAGGAACCAACTTACCCCATAACTTGTAACGTCCCTCTTTAAGGGTTCCAAATAATTCCTATTTTAAAAGTTGCCATGTTTGCATTTCGTCTTTTATGGCACATTTGGAGTTAGATAAGGATGGACTTCAGCCAAATCCATTGCCCTGTTGGCATGCAGGACGCCTCCAACAGAGTATTGGATTCTAGCACAGTTTGTGTAGTAGTTCCAGAGATTTGGTTTGCTCAGGTACAGTTAGTTTCATGACACAACAAATATTTCGGGCATCCCTAAAAATCAAATATTTTTACTCCTTAGAACTTGTTTCAGCAATTGTAGAAAAACAATGTTAGTCTTCTTATATTTGTGTAACTTGGTACAGGAATTTGCCCAATAGTAATAACACCACACTTTATGACAGTGTTGTCATAATAATTTAGTTCTTTTGTTAAGCTTTAAACAAATTGAAGAGATATCCTTCCTTTTAATTGTTGAAAGAATAATGCCCTCTACTAGATATATGTTTTATCTAAGACTATAAGGAAACATTGTAAAGTTTACTTTCCCAATGTGTCTGTTTTGGAATTACAATGAGAGTCTGTGGCAACAAAGTGCTAATCATCTGCTGAAGTAACTGCATGACTGACATTGTTTGGGATGCTGGATATACAAAGACAAAATGTAACCTCCCTGCTCTTAGAAAACCTAGGGTAGCACTGTGGTGTCCAACATGGCTGAGCACAAGATAGTCCGGAGAGTATTTTTGAAACACAGAGAAGCCCGGGAAAGTTATGGTTGAATTTAGTGCAGAAGTGATGTTTCATAAGGAACAGAAAGAATTTGTTTCAGGTATAAAAAGGAAAGTACGCTTGGGGACATAAATTAAGGAACATGCAACAATGTTTTCTCTTTTCCTGGTGTGAACACTACTGCTTTTGAGCAGGGCTTGGAGAGTAGTAGAAAATGGTGGTGTGGTCAGGTAGTACTGACACCTGAGCAAAATACCAGACCTGTATACTTTTAGCTCATTGAGTAAGAGACAGGAGCCTTAAATAATAGGAACTTCAACATAGCAGCAAGTGTTGTAAAAGTGCCCCTCAAAGTGACAGTAGCAGTAAAAATTTCAAAACATATAAAAAGGAGAGTACATACAGATTGCTGGACAAAGTTAACTAAGAAACAAACAAACAAACAACAACAATAAATAAAGTAACAGATGATTCATTCTCTACCTTTTACTTTCTTCCAACCCAGTCAAAGATTTATGGACTACTTTTTATAAGTAAATTAAAATATGTGTCTTTTTCCCCTAGCCATATTGAAATATAATTGATGAATAAAAATTGCATATATTTAGATATATTGTGTTTCCCCGAAAATAAGACCTAGCTGGACAATCAGCTCGAATGCATCTTTTAGAGCAAAAATTAATGTAAGATTTAGTATTATATTATGTTATGTTATATTATATTATATTATATTATATTATATTATATTATATTATATTATATTATATTATATTATATTATATTAATTATATAAGACCTGGTCTTATAGTAAAATAAGACGAGTCTTATATTAATTTTTGCTCCAAAAGATGCATTAGAGATGACTCTCTGGCTAGGTCTCATTTTCGGGAAAACATAGTACTACTCAACATTTAAATATAATAACCACAATCAAGCTAATTAGCATATTCATCACTTCACATAGTTACCATTGTCTTTGTTTTTATTTGTGTGTGTGTGTGTTTGTGTGTGTGTGTGTGTGTGTGTGTGTGTGTGGTAAAAGCACTTAAGGTCTATCCTCTATCAAATTTCAAATATAACAACAAGTATTATTAACTACAGTCACATTGTCATTCATTAAATTTGGTCGGTGATGAGAGAACACCTATTTTGATTTGCTGTCCTGGCATTTTACAGTATAGACATCCCTATTCACAGTTCATACCCAGTGAATGGACATTTAGATAAGGACCTGAGCTTAGGATTTCCTCCACAAGATCCTGTTTTGCTTTTCCTGGGCATCTTTTTTTTATTTTTTTTTTCAGTTACAGTTGACATTCAATATTATTTAAATTAGTTTCAGGTATACAGCTAGTGGTTAGACATTTATATCATTTATGCAGTGATCCCTCGACTAGTCTAGTACCCATCTGGAACTATACAAAGTGGTTGCAATATTGACTATATTTCTATGCTGTTCTTTACATCCCTGTTACTACTTTTTAGCTACTAATTTGTATTTCTTGATCTTTTCCTCTTCCAGGTATTTATCCAAAGAAATACAAAACACTAATTTGAATTAGTGATACAAATTAGAAATACAAAACACTAAATGAAATCTTATCATTAGCGACAACATGAATCGACCTGAGGCAGCTTCTATAATAACGGCTTAGAGTTGAGCCTGTGAAGTTAGTGACTTCCTCTTCAACCACCTTATAAGTATTAGGTGTTTGCTACACTGCTTTGTATCTTCTGCAAGGTAGTGACAGAGGACCGCCCTTCCCCAGAGGACTGTCTTTCTTCCCCCAGGTCTTTGTGGCTCCCACGCAGTGGGAGCTCGGATGTTCTTGACCCATGTAGGTGGCTTGTACCTCCTCATTCAGCACATCATAATCTGCATTGCATATTCATAATTTAACATACCAGCTATGGCCCCCAACACAAATCCTCAGAATATGTTCATCTTGCATAGCTGAAACTTTGTATCCTTAATCCCTCCTCATTAAGTAATCTAAGTAATCTTCCTCCAGCTCTGCTACTTACTAGCTGGGTAAGTTACTAAACTCTCTGAGCTCGGTTACTTCAGCTGTAAAGTGGAGATCAGAAAATAATTTATAGAGATGCTGTGAAGAATAAACAAAGTTGTACATTACAAGGAGTTAGCTCAGTGCCTGGCCCCTACTCAACACCCGATAACTAATTGTTGCTGTCCCAATTCTCACTCTGGTGCTTTGACAAAAGTAATGCCCAGAAACATTGGTTGAGTTGCCACAGCCATTCAGTCTAGGGAAGTAAAAACCAATTCTTGCTCAATAAGTGTATAGACAAAAAATGTTTAAATGGCTTCAAAATTTTCAAGAACTTCTATCCCTTGCGATGCTCAGACTGACTTTAGAAGGAAAGCATACGAGGGATTAATCTCTCAGTCTAATAGGCGAGGACATAGCCACTTAGAGAAGTCAAGTGACTTGCCCAGCATGTCAACCACCCACAGAACTAAAACTCTGATTTCTGGAGGCTTAAGCCTTCCCTTGTCAGACATTCCATCTGACGTACAGATGGAATTTTGCCTTAATGATTGGGAAGCCCTTAGAGAGCAGCAACACAACTGAATGGTTCAGACAGTAAAGTCATTTAATCATCAGCCCAAGATTATGCAGTAATTCTGCTCTACAAGGCCTCAATCACTTTTCTAATTAAGAGAGTTTATATTATTAAAATTTTCTAACTATAACAGGATCTTAGTAGAATTTAACTGTGAGGACTATAATATCAACAAAAAGTTTGCCATGGGTGTGGGATGACAGAAGAAAAATTAAACAATTAATAAGACTGGTAATATCAGAAAACAGGCACACTCCTAGGAAAGAAACCTATACACATATAACTAATTAATCTGTGTATTTTTTTCCATTTACAAATTGAATATCATCAGACACCAGCAAGCTACCTGCTTTCAGATGTTGTTTGCAAGCACATGGCAGTGACAGGTTAATGGCTTGGGTACACAGCCCCAGTAATGAATGTTCAAGCTCATTAAAACATAATTAGGTATTGACAGCACAGAGGTATATACCAAGGTGTTATTAATTGAAAGTGCAAAATGAAATCAGCTTTTAAATAATATTTCAGCAATTCCATAAGGCCAGTCAAATCAAAGGGAAGAGTTCAAGTCATGTACTTGAGATTTCTCATGCGAAAATAAGCAGAGAAATTTCTGTGAAAGCTGACTCCTTTCCCTAGGAACTGTTTCAGACCAATGTACCAATAGTTTCCCAAACCAAAGAACTGACAAAACTGCGGTTTAAACCACACTTTTATGCTGACTTGGAGATAAAATGATAACATTTTTATTATGTTGATGTTATTGTTTCCAATCTCATACCAATTATATGAATCCCATTAAAGTGTCCTTATCACATGATCACCCAACCTCTCTATAATATAAGCAGGGATGGAGAACTCACTGCTTTCTGTTGTAGTCTACCCAAAAGTTGGAAAACTACACTTGCCAAATATGACTTATTGCAGATGAGCAGATATGCACACCAACTGACTTCCCTGAGTTCATTCTAAAGTCTATAAACATAACCCCTATTCACAGGATGGACTTTTAGGAGGTGTGGTCAAAAACAATGGTGAATGTTTATTTTTTTTTTTAAATCATTACAGTGAAAGACACATTGCCACTAACCCCCCTCAAAATACTTCCCCTTGCTTCGAACATACTTAATCCATCCTTCTTGCCACTTTCTGAAGCAGTTCTGGAAGTCCTCTTTCATCAGTATCTTTAATTGTGCTGTCATGGCTGCCTTGATGTCCTGAATGGATTCAAAACATTTATCTTTCATGGTCATTTTGACTTTGGGGAAGAGCCAGAAATCACATGGTAGCAGGTGATACGGTGAATAAGACGAATGAGGACACACCGCAATGTTTTCATTTAACAGAAATCGCCATACCAGAAGCAAAGTGTAACATAGAGCCTTTCCATTGTGATCAAAGAATACAGTGAATGCTGCTGCCGAGTGCCATCCAACGGAAAGGCAGGGATCCTCAATACGGGAAGCGGCAGGTCAAACCTCAGTAACAGTGTGTGACAAGTTTCAACTTGTTTGGTGCAGTCAATCGGGTGTGAGAGAAGGTGTGTTTTAAAGTGTGTCGTATATCATCTTCTATCCTGACAATGCTCTGTCACACATCACTTCTGGTATATGGCAATTTCTATCAAATAAAACATTATGGTGTGTCCTCATCCACTTTATTCACCGAATTTGGCACCATGTGACTTCTGGCTCTTTCCCAAAGTCAAAATGATTCAGAACATGGAGGCAGCCACAACAGTGCAACCAAAGACTCATGAAAGAGGACACCAGAACTGCTTCAGAAAGTGGCAAGAACGATGGGATAAGTGTGTTTGAAGTGAGGGGGAGTATTTTGACAGGGATTAATGGCAATGTAATTATTTTTATTTAAACATTCACAATATTGTTTGACCACACCACATACATCCAGTGATGTTTCTGATAACAACACCTCTAATTTCTTCTAATTCTTCCACTTTCTAGCTGTGTGAACTTGAACATGTCATCTATTTGCTTTAAACCCCAGAGTCCTTGTCTGTAAAATGAACATATCTTTACTTAAATTAGAGAAACATAAACATTAGATATAATAAATTTAAAATACAAAGCATGGTTCCTGGCTACAATTAGATGCCTCCCAATGACTTTCATCAGTAGCAATAATAAATTGATAAAGGCAGATATTACAACTTCACTCTTTTTGCATCTCTATACTACTATATAAAAAATAGTATTTAATTCTCATCAGGAACAAAAATAAAAGGTAAATATAGAAAAGAAGTAGAATTTGATCTGCTAGACCTATTATTGTGTGTGCCTCTAAAAAAACATGAAAACAAACCCCTGTGAATAAGATGGAAAATTTTAGTTGATTAAATGATTTTGCATGAAATAACTTACTGTAGAGAATCTTAGCCATTTAATGATAAACAGTATTATCTCTATCACTTGTTCTACCTAAATACTTTCTGAAATTTACCTACATGCTTAGTACTTATTTATTCAATGTAAACAATTGTAATAGTTGATTGTGTGTTATTGAAAGATCTCAATGGCCCTTTCAAACTGACTACATGACAAAGCTGATTAAGTTAAATTAGCCCTTAAGAAAGAAACACAGAGTAAAAGAGAGACAGAGAACATGACTCAAGCAAAGCAAGTTGTATTAAAAGCTTAGTATGTAAATGTGAGTTTATTATTATTGTTAATTTCACAACTTTTTTTAGTTACAATCAATGATATGTAACGATTATATTTTCTCAAAATCACCTAAGAAGTCTACTCAAACCAAATAGTGCAATATGAGTAATAGGATTTTTTGTTATCTGTCTTTCCCTTTATATTTCTTTCCTTAAACCATCGATGTTTTTATTAATTTATAAATATTTTTAAATGTTACTTTGATGAAAACACAATTCATTAGATATTTTCTCTATTCAATGTATCCTACCCAACTTTGAATATGAAAGACCTAATTTCTACCCAGTGCAAATTACTGAATTTAGATTGAGAAGAAGGGAAGAAAACTTCTTTGTATCTCAATTTACTAATCTATAACACAAAATCAATGCCCACCCTGCCTCCAAAACAAGGTTTTTCAAAGAAATGAAAATAAATAACATGTCAAAAAGTAGATGTAATTTCTGATAGTATACATGTATAAAGTGAAATTCTTGTTACCAACATTCTCCCATTTCAATTCTAAAGAAATAAAATGTCTAATAATCATTAAAGCAACTTTAAATTCTTCCGTTTCAAAATAATGATCTAATGAGAGGGTGAATCTGCTAAAGGAGATAAAAGTATAACAATTATAGTAAAAGTATTAATATCAAGTATTAATATTATCAAGTATTAATATTCTAATTATATGCCAATACTGTTGATACGTTTTTTTCACTATTAATATCACACACACACACACACACACACACACACACACACACACACACACACACACAGTTTTTCTTAGTTAAGCTTACATGCCATGTCAATTCCTATGACTGTCGTAATACAACCTCGTTCTCCCAGCAATGTCCTCTTTCTTCCCCTAGGATCCTCTGCCTTCTACAGTGAGACTGAACTTCATCCCTTCCACAAAGACTACGCCAATTATTCTTACCTGAAACTGATCTCTTACAGTTCCAATATATTTTTTTTAAATGATAGCTCAAAAATTTATCACCTAATTGCTGTCCAATTGCTTGAGATCTGTTTTTTGTATCTAATTTCAAAATACTCTGAGTATAATAATTGTGTTTTATTTCCTTAAACCACGTCAGTGGTCCATGCATATATTAGTCACAATGGTTAACATATGTAAATAAAAACTGTATCAAATAAAGGAGAGTCAGAAAGAATAAAATGTTCAAAAACCAAATGTGCTGGTAGGGATCTTCCATCATAGAGAAAAGAGAGGTATGAGATATGGAGATGTATTGTGGATTCTAGGGAACAGAAAGTTAATCAAACCTCATTATAGTCTGGATTACATATCTCTTACACCTCTCCACATATCTCTACTTCCTGCCCCAATCACAGCCTTCTGATTACTAATTTCACTCCTGTAACCCGTAGATAGGAGTAAAGATACTGCACACAATGGAGAAAAAACATTTAGATTCATAATTCCAATGAGCAAAGAGACTGTATACATTCATTTTTATATCCTCAAGTTTAGAAGATTTCTTTCTTTGCTATGCTCAGTAAATACATGTTGAATGAATAAAAGGATATATGGATAAATAGATGGGAAGATAAATGTGAATGTCAAGTGTCTATTAATCGATTTGTGACAAACCCAGTTCCTGGGCCAACAAAGATAAGGCCAACCATAATTATCTACAGTCACGATGACTATGAGAACACCATTTATTTTACTGCAAAACTTCCAACTGGTAAAAGGTCCTACTTGGAATATACAAAATCCTATTCAGGGTGCATAGCTATAACTCAGAAATTCTTGTTGATGTGCTCTTAGGATAATTGATTCATGTCTCGCAGACATTTTTCTCTTCTTTTAAAAATTAAAATATAGTTTTCTATTTCAACAAGTAGGCTGTAACATGAAAGTTTAGCTCTCTTAATCTAAAATTAGTTTTATAATTCCAACTTTCTTTAAATACTTTAATGTAATCATTGTATTTCTAAAACATAGAAATATTATTTTCCTGAAAACATTTTTCCTTGAAATGCTAGCATAGAATTTTACGGGTAAATATTTTTCTCTGCTATCTCTGGTGTTTAGTATAAATATTGTCATTTTAATACAAGCTGAAATCTTAAAAACATTTCCTTAAAGAGAACTATTTAGATTCAAATTTCAAATAAAGTTATAATCTTTGCAGTTGGTATGTAAGGTTTCCATAGTATAATTTCAAGTACTTTTAATATAGATTAAATTTAAACTTTATCCAAAGCACAATGTAACATGTAAATCAAATAGCAACAAAAAAAAATTTTTGAGAATTCAGAGAAAAGTAAATATGCTTTAATGGTATACTTTGTATGTGCTTCTCTAATTTTCACAGAAAATGATCTACTCTTGATAGGAAGATATTTTGACATACATTATTTTAAAAAAAGAGGTCACAATGATAACAAATAATTATATTCTTGACCTCATTTCAATTCGTTAAGTTATGAATTAGGACCTAGGGATGTCATAATTTCAACAGCCCTCTATGTTTTTATATTACGGAGAGAGAAAAAAGAATCATGGTAAACTACAGGAAATAACGTGTCTCAACCTCTTGGGAAACAAGGGATTCAAACTGCTAATATAAAACCCCACACCCCTTAAGAAAGCCCATCCTTGCTCTGAGAACATTTTCATTCTCCCAGGGTCAGTAACAATCCTATGTTCCTCTCTCTCCCCTTGATCTTTGGAACAAAGGAGTGTAGTCTGGCAATCACCCCAGCATTGGCAGGGAGGGTGCGGAAAGTCTTCTGTAGAAAAAAATTAAAAGTATGAATTCATAATCATTCTATCAGAATATCATTTAATATGTTGGCATATTTCATTCTTTGTTGGCATCTACAGGTGTGGGCATTCAAGTGATACAATTGTGAAAATACTGTGCATATGATTCCGTGTTCTATTTTCACCCAACGTTTTATTCCTAACATGTTCTAAAGTCATTATTTTTTTCAAAAGATCAGTTTTAGTGGCTATATATCACTAAGTAGATTTGAAATAATTTATCTAACCACATACTTACTGTGTGCATTTGGTATCTATTCAATAGTTTGTTCTTATAAATTATGCTGCAGTAAAAATATAAATTATCTTCAAAAACCTCATATTCATGAATTTAGTTCTACCTTAGTTAACTATCAGCTTGGTTGAGGTTATAAAAAACAAAAATTTTTGAACAAGAAAACAAAAAATAAGAAATGTTAAAATTCTGATTCAGAGCTGTGTACAAACTAATGAGAGAATACGAATGCTATCAGAAAGCCAAACAATAATGAATGTTGACTACAATTGTATATATATATATATATATATATATATATATATATACATATATATGCATATATGTATACATATGTAGTTACAAGAAGTAGAGTCAGCATTAGGAATAGAGACAGTGGAAATGTAATGGCTGTGTGCGATGTCACAGGGGTAGTGGATGAGGCTGATTGTCACTGTGTGAGGGATATAAATGATAAATGTCTAACTATTACATTGTTTGGTGCACCTGAAACCAATAAAAAAAAGTTAAGAAAAAAAAAAGAGAATGCTATCAGAGTTGTAACCAGTGCCCATACACAAATAGATCCAACAGTTTTCACAACAGACTCAAATTGAATTAATGGACAAAAAACCTAGCATGAAAAGTAGTGCCAAACAAATGAACAAAAAATAACAAATGAGATTTTTTTTTCATTCACATAATTATGTGTTCCCCTAATTATGGTAAATATTAATGATCCCATTTATAATAACCTGTTTTATTTTGCATGAAGTTCACAACGATAATTTTTCATATTCTACTCAATATTCTAGATATAATTCATCAGGATGAGACTGCCAGGAGCATTAAAATATATATATATATATATATATATATATATATATATATATATATATATATATATATATATATATATATATATATATATATATATCAGTTGCCCAGAACATCTCTAAAAGCAGTTATCATTTGAAGATTGTAAGTCTCCAACTTCAGTTTTTTATTTATATATTTTCTTACCTTTTCTTGTTTGCCCTTACCATTTTTACCTTTCCTTTGTTTCATATTTTTTCTTATTTAATTTTCACTATCTACCTATAGGAACAATTACCCCCAGATTAGATGAAGAAACTAAGCCTCAGAAGGCTTAAAAAATTGCTGAAAGGCCTGGCTTGTCTCATTTTAATGACTTTCCTATTTCAATATGTCATACTGCCACACATCATTTAAAGACAACAGGTTTAAATATCTATGTTGGAATATGATGTGGGAGGTGCACCCAATTAGCTCCAACATGAGTCCAATAAAAACACATTTAAATCCAGAGCCTCCTCACACACTATCATTTATCTAGCTAGCCCTCATTTATCTAGCTAGCCCTTTGTCAAAAGAAGTGTGCAAGAACTCACATATTAGATGGACATTGGGAAAGAAAGGCTTGTAGAGATCAGAAAAAAAAATCTGTGCATACTATGAGAAAAAGAACTGAAATGAACCCTCCACTGATTGTGGATCACGTGGGCCTACCTACATATATCAAAGAAAATATAATAGCTTATCTCATTATGCTAACTAAAATATTTATTGGGCACTAGTTGAGTGAGTCTGGGCAGGATGTAGATTGCTGGGGGATGTAAATGTGAATGTGACACAAGTCCTTTTCCTCAGGGTTTACTATCTCTTAAAACAGAGTTGCTCCAACAGAGATGTCATTACAGACAGTTGGGACGTATTAGCCACTGGTCCACAGTGGGATAAGTTTAACTGAGAGTAAGAATTTAGAAAGTCTCATAGCAATTTGATATTGCCACAAAATTCAAACACATGATAGATAAATAGACTAATCTCACTAAACAGGTGAACTAGCAATCTATACACAGTATAACCTCATTACATGATGCTATAATGTATTATTTCCACTGTAAACCAGATGCATTTAAAATCCAGCATCTATTTTTTGATCAAAAGTTAATTTAAATGATCTATATTCTACAGGATAAATTTTGAAATTGGCCACTGGTAAAGAGTTGAGGATAAGTTTTAAAATACAGTATCACTTGATTCATTTCAGATAAAAACTTAAAATGAATACCCTGAGGTTACTAAAATTGCTTTACAATCTCTTCTTCCATTATCATCATCCTTATTTTGAAGACTGATTTCTTCTCTAGCAGAATTATTATTAAAATGAAAAATAGAAACAGTCTAGATAAATGTTATATTCTGTAAGTAGTGCTATCATCAATCTAACCAAGACTAACTTAACTAGTAGGGAGCAAGCTCACATATTACATTAAAACTTGTAAATATTGATATTCTACTTCCTGTTCAAAAATCTGAGAATAGGCATTTAATGTGAGTAATCACTATTTTTCTCAATATTTATTTAATTCTGACAGGAAAAAAAACAAAAATCTATGAGTATAATAACAATCCTATTTTATTGCCTATATACACTCTCTCAAAATAATATTTGAAATTCCTTTATTTTATTCCAATAATACGTTTCCACTTACTATATTTTTGAAATGTAATTTTAGATCTGTTGAATACAGCAAGGCAAAATGGGGAGTAGTATTTGGAATATTTATTATTTTATTTTTCTAATAATTTATTTTTATTATATTTTTCAAAAGTATCAACTCATGCCACATTGGAAATAAAAACAAATGAATTAAAAGATAGTCTTTCACAATAGTATTAGAAGCACTTCCTTGAATGAGATCAGAGATGTGATCATAATCAAGGTGGTAATTTGTATATGAGAGAATCAAACTCTAGAGTTTAGAGGAAGACGATGTTCCTCAGAACTGGCAGGAAAAAAAAAAGTAATTGGTTTTGCACCTGGGCATCAGATTCCAAGGGGGATAAAACGTGGGCTTCAGATTGGGGAAGGGATTCCAGGGAGAGAAAATAATGTGGCAAAGTCACAGAAACAAGAAAACTTTGGAACTTGTAAGGAATATCAAGTAGTTCCATGTGGCTGAAACACAAATGTAAAATAGAATAATAGGAAAGAAGTTAAGTTTGATTCTAAGAGTCTTGGAATGCAAAGAAAGGAGTTTTGGAATTTATTTCATTGGCAAAAGGGTTCCTCTGATGTTTTCTGAGCAGCACATTAACTGTTTGTAGCTGTGCCTTACAAAGTTGTATTGACAGGAGACTGCTAGAGGGATTGAAAACCCATGAGAGTAAAAAAGACGAGAGCAATTTTCTTCTTAGTAAATTATAAAAAATAGGGTAAACCTACACATTTGTTGAAGAAATCTAAGTAAAAAGGAATAGACAAAAAGAGAAAAAAAGTCAGATCAAAATCCAACCATCTGGAAATATTGGCACACGATACAGGAATGTGGTATCACATCCTATCAACACTTTGACGACACCTTTGTTCACTTTTGAAATCATAAATATGTCAATAAATATGCTTACATTTTTCTTTTAGTGACTATATAAATAACCATTATATGGATGTACCTGGGGAGATAAAAACATTATTTCAATATTCAAGATGGAAACATTAGTACCAATAAGTTCTGCGACAATGACATGCGAAAGAGGGAATTTATAGGTGTGTTAGATATTGAGAAAGGCATCTCAGAGTGAAACAATGAAAGAGGGCAGGTTTTTTAAAGATAATAATTAAAGCAGTCTCCACCTCTTATCAGCTGTATCAAATACTTTGTACAATACTTTGTACAAGTATTTTGTATCAATACTTTGTACAAGTATTTTGATTAAATCTCAGTTTTCTGGGGTTAGTAATTTTGACTTTACATGTTATCATATAAATTATGTACAAAAAACATCTAGCACAAAACTTAACAGAGAAGGCACTCAACGAATGTTAGATCTTTTTTTGATGATCAACTGATCATCAAACATATGTGGTGGGGAGATGAATAATTTTAAAGATGGGTTTCCAGATATTGAGGTGATATAAGTAGGAAGAAAATGCTATAAAAATGGAGATTTGACCTTATGAGCAGATCTGGGGAAAGACAGTTAAGCTAACCATGAACCTGAGTGCCTGGCCAAGTCCGCAGTGACATTTTCAGATACATTATTTGAGTATCAGCATAATGAATGAATTGCTCCATTACAACCTGCCTATGGTGACCTCCAAGAACTAAAGGAAGCTTCCTACTACCCTTAGCTTTGACTCTTTCAAGAGACTTATATACTAAGAAAACCTGGTGAGACAACTCATGACAATAAAAAGAAAGCTCACATTTTGCATGTAGATACAATCTGAGATAATGAGTCCCAGGTTACACATTCTATTCATATAGTTCCCACTGTGTTTCCTGGCTAAGTAAGGAATATGTAAAAAGGTCAAGTAGCTAACGATTGCAAGGAAGGAGATCTGGGTTAGATAAGAGGAATGAATGAGCAAAAATCTATACCCGGACTGGAAAAGCAACCCAGTGCACACAATCTACTGACAGTGAGTCAATTCAATTCCTCCAATGGTATTTGTAGAGACAGCATGTATCCGAGAGTTTAGATTCAGCTTAATCCTGTTTAAAGGGTTGTTTTTATGTCAAATTACTTTATAAATTGTATAGATCCTAGGTTTAATATTATTACATTACCCAGAATATGATAACATTGCAGTTTTTCCCCGGGATATCTCAAGATTATGTTTACAAATACATGTGAAGAAATTACTAAAAACTGATTAAAATGATTAACTCAAAATATGTCATTTTGGTATCTTGCAAAATGTTAAAGTAGAATGTGTCCTAGATATTGAAATGGCTTAATTTGTCATGCAGTCTACTGCTTAAATATCCATCCGTCCTTTGGCGTTGCAATATCGAAGTGTCAGTTATATTCACAGGAGTAAATGTCTCTAAATAAGCCAAGCTAACCTGAGAAGGGAGGTAAGGTCATAATTTTTTCTCGCTTTCCAAAGACAAAAATCACAAATGTTTATAGTTTGGCTAAAATCATGGTGAGTAAAACAGAATATTATTCAGCATTTCAAATCCAATGACTCAGATTTTCCACAATTTTTTTGATCATCTCCTTCAATAGAAAATAGTGCTAACAAGTAAAAAGATGACTTACAAAATTACTCTAGCACATTAGAATGACTTGTGAGAGATCTGTGTATTAGCACAATGTTTGGTAATGATACATCTTTTTTATTATCCTTGTTTAGTCAGAGTACTTAGCTGAAATAATCACAGAGCAAAGACAACAATATGGCACGTTCCAAATTTATGAACAATTCAAAAGGCAAATATAGAAATAAATTAATAAAATTGCTATCTTGCTTTATCTACAATAGCATCACTATGATACACACACATCTCCCTGCTAATTTCAACTGAAACTTGAGTTTATGGAAAAAAATAACATACGACTTCTATTAAATGTATTCATTCATTTATTAAAAAAAAAACGCAAATCTTGAGTGAGTGCCTGCTGATCTCCAGGAACTGTATCAATGCTAATTAAACAGCATGATGTGGCCCCTGCCCTCATGAATGGAGTTACTTTCTTTTACATCTCCTTTAAATTACCATTTAATTTGCAGGCATAAATGCACTTAATTAAAATATTAGAGAAGAAAGAATGGACTGTAAGTGAGATAATCATTATTGGATAAAAAGGCAAAGCTCCTTTTATCATCATCAAATAATCTACTCTAAGCCTTGAAAACAAACAAAGATATTATGTCTAAATAAATTGAAGGGCAAAGATTAACAGCTATCTGAGAGCAGTGATTAGTATGGTCCAGCAAACTGAAATATACAAAGAACGAAAACCTGACTTTCTTTCCACCAACACATTTCTTCTGATTGGGGGATTACCCAATCACTCCCCCATTATCTGTCATTAAGTCAAACCAAAGTCCAGGCAGCAACTCAGTGGTTTTATTTTCGGTTATTTCCATTTTTAATCTAAATGCTTTTTAAAACTCTTTGAAAATATAAAATCAGAAATAACCTACAGAAAGCTGAGGTAGTTTCTTTGCCAGGACAGAAAAATATGGTTCATTTCTGTTATTTCAACTTTGCAAAGTATCCCTACTTTGTAAAATTCAAGATTAAAAAAGAAAAGTGACCAAAAGAGAAAGAAAATTAATTTGGTTGCCAAATTGCACTTAACATATGCAGACTCCCCAAATCTATACCTTATACTGAGAAGAATAATCCAGAGAAAATGATAGAGACATAGCACAAGTTTAAAGTGACATAATTATGATCATGAGAAACCTGCTGATGCTGAAAAATCCATCGAATATTTGGAGGATATTTCTATTGATGACTTTAGGAATTGATTTTTACACACATGAGCCAAGGTATTGATTTCTGATCAAATGGTATATGGAATCTTTGAAGACTAATGTCAGTTAAGATATTAACTACAGATACAATTATTTACTTTAATTTTAGGTATACACAATTCAAAATCAATATGAAAAGGTACACACATACCATTGATCCATCGAGCTTCTGGATCATGAAGCACAAAGTCTTTCCTGAAGAGGTCTTCTAAAGACAATCTGGTTTCCGATGAATTTGTGAGTTCATCTAAAATAAAATAAACCTTAGATTAGATACGTATTTCATGTTTGTTTTTAAAACGAATGAATCATAAAAGTTGGAATGTTTTGGTTCCAAAATATGTTAACTAGATGACATTACAAAATTACCATTTTAATATGGATTTTGACATTTGAAGTTTATCTGTTTTACAAAATTTTTTCAGCAAATTAAGTAATTTTTATTAAAAATGTGTTGATCCAGTGCAAATTTAATAGATCAATGCCTTCTTATGTAGTGATATATTAAGAACATAATACGAAAGCAGTTAAGAATTCCCAGTTCACATTGTGCCCTAAAGGGCTCGTTTTTCATTCTTTAATCATAATCTAGCCCAGTGCTTTCCAAAACCACTTCAACATATTCTCTTTAATGATAAATTCATACTATTGTAGTAAACATCAAAACTGAGCGAGTTGAGGGCCCTGAATATATTAGATAAAAAAACAAAACAAAAAACCTCCCAAGTCATAAGGAAGTTCACCAAATAAACAGAATAAATACCAAGTCCCACTAAACAATTACCACTCAACAAATGCTAAGAGGATCTAAGAGTGAATATGAATGAAAACCCATATTTATATTAGTCCCTGACATAGAAATTAGGTGTATTCCCCTTTTAAATTCCAAGATCTAAGACATGGAAGGACAACACTGTTGAAGTACCAAAATTAGGCACAACAAACACACTTTCAGATGCAAGAGGCTATAGACGAGATAGCAATATTTTGTTTTCTTTGCAAAATAATAGCATCGCTTATTCACTGTATGAAATTGTCTCTGTGATCTTTCAGCTCTGACCTTCATTCTGGTTGAAAACAAAATGTCAAAGTTATATACTAACCTCATTAGATACTGTTTTTTAAAGGTTCAGCACTTATTACAGCAAGAGCTTTGTTTCTTTCAGCTGAAAAGCTGGGGCAAAGAATCAGTAACTTCAAATGCAATGTCCTTTAACATGAACCAACCATGTACTTAACTCACAAAATAATCACTAAGGATCAACTGAAAAAAGTATTACTAGTGGAAATAGTGAGAATTGTTTGATTTCAAGCCTAGTATAAGATATGACTATATAGAGATTTACAAAACGAAATATTCCATTTGATAGTCTGATACATCAGAATTTGAACTTTGTTCATTTAATACTGGAACCTTTAATTTTCAAGGTATTAAGACATACCTACACCCTGCCCTTAGGGGCTCATGCTTGTAAAGGTAGAAAGAATAAGATAGATGTAGGAAAAAGGATACAAAGTGAATTAAGAGTTCAGAGAAAAGAAGGGAAGTGTCTTGCAAAAGAGTCAAAAAAGGCCTTAGTTCAAAATAAAACACCAATTCTTATCCATGGTTGTGGGAATGAAAAACAGTGCAGATACTTTGGAAGACAGCTTGGCAGTTTTTTTACAAAACTAAACATACACTCCAGCAACTTGGTATTTACCCAAATGAGCTGAAAACTTACGGCCACAGAAAAACCTGCCCCTGGATATTTATAGCAGCTTTATTCATAACTGCCAAAATGTGAAAGCAACCAAGATGTCCTTCAGTAGGTGAATGGGTAAACTGTAATCCATCCAGACAACGCAGTCTTATGAAGTGATAAAAAGAAATCAGTTATCAACCATGAAAAGACATGAAGGAATCTTAAATGCATATTACTAAGTTGAAGAGGACAAAATGAAGAGACTACGCACTACATGACTCCAACTATATGACATTCTGAAAAAAGGCAAACTATGGATACACTAAAAATATCAGTGGTTGTAATGGTGAATACATGTCATGATACATTTGTCCAAACCCGTAGAATATACAACAGCAAGACTGAACGGTAATGTAAGGTTATGGACCTTGGATGATAATGATGTGTCAGTTCATCAATTGTAACAAATATGTTACTGTGGTATGATGTTCATAGTATGGGAGGTCTCGCCTTGTGTAAGGGCGAGGGGTAAATGGAATAATCTCTGGATCTTCAGCTCAATTTTTCTGTGAACCTTAAGCTTCTCTAGAAAATAAAGTCTATTATTATTTTTTTTTTAAAGTTAAATGACCTAGGTCTTACAGGTTTCAAAAGAGAGAAAGGGAATAGCCAGGACAAGAGAAGGAGCATTTTAGAGAAAATCATGAGCAATTGTTGTTTGACAGACCAAAAGAGACTTGATTCTAAAATTCATTTTCTGTCATAGGAGTTTGGGATTTTAATCCAATGAGCTAATTTTATTAGGATTTCTGAAATATACTTATTCTATGAGATATCTCAATACGAGCAGATTTGGGTAAAGATAAATTTCAAAATTTTAATTTCCCAGAGAGTATATAAAATGCACCACCACTTTGTATAATCCAACCCCTTCAATTCTAAGAAAATTATATTTCACCATCTCTCTTTGAAATACATTTATTTATTTGATCCAATGAAATTTGTATACATAAAGGTAAGAGGTGGGAGTCTAACTTTATTTCAGTAGGAGAGATTGTGCTAACACAATCCATTACATAAATGATCCTTATCTACTAAATTGAAAAAATTAAGTGCATGTATTATATATAAATATACCATATATATATATATATATATATATATATATATATATATATATATATATACACACATAGTTTCTCTTCCAAAACTTTTTCTGTTCTATGTAAATTCCACATACTTCTTTTACTGTATCTTTTAGGCAGATGCACATATAAAAAAATACTTTTTGAGGCAAATGCTCCACATCAAACAATATTATTTTCAAATGATTATTCAAAATATATTTTGGTAATTCTTTAACAGTTTTTTCTTTCTTTGAGCTTTTATATATTACTTATTATATATGTATACACATACATATATAATTTAGAATAAGAATATATATAAGTATACACACATGTGCAGTCAATGATTAAATTATCCACCATATCAGATTTTCTAAAAACTTCCAATAGTAATTAAATCTTTAATTTCCCTGCATATCCAATTATGTCATCTAAAAACAAAAATTGTCAGTTAATTGCAAATTCACATGCGGTTGTGACAGAGCTAAATCCTTTATACACTTCATGAGTTTTCCTCAAGAACATGTAATACCTTGCATAATCATATCAGAAAAAGAAACTGATATTAAACTCTCCACCTACTTTATTCAGACTTCACCAATTTTACATATAGCATGTGTGAGTATTTAGTTCTATTCACTTGTATCACATATGACCAGCACCAGTCAACATACAGAAAAATTCATCACAAGGATCTCCTGCAAGGCCCTTTTCCTTTCATAGCCTCCCTCTGCAACCCTTGACAACCACTGGTCTATTTTCCATCTCTATCATTTTGTGATTTCCAAAATGCAATGTATGTGATTTCATACAGTATGTAAATTTTTGAGATTGGCATTTTTCACTCAGTGTAATTCCCCTTGAGATCTAAGTTGTTGAGTGTATCAATACTCTGTTCCTTCGTTATTGCTTAGTAATAATATTCCGGGGTATGAATGTAACACAGTTTATTGAACAATCCATCTGTTGAAGGGCACCTGGGTTATCATTTGTAGTTTTGGGTTATTAATAAAGCTTCTATGGACATTCTTTATAGCTTTTTGTATGAACATAAATTTTTCTTTCTTCGGGATGAATGTCAAAGTATGCAATTGCTGGGTCATAAAGTAAGCACGTTTAGTTTTATAAGAAAATGTCATGCTTTTCTACAGAAGTTTTACCATTTTAAATTCTCACCAGCAATGTATAAGTAGTCTAGTTTCTCTGCATACTTGCCAGAATTTGGTGTTGCTTTTAAAAATTAAGTTATTCAGATATAGGTGTTATAATATCCCATTATGGTTTTAATTTCCATTTCCCTATTAGTTAACAAACATATTTTAATGTGCATATTTGTGATCTGTATATTCTCTTCAGTAAAAAGTCTCTTCATATCATTTGCCCATTTCCTAATTGGATTGTTGTTGTTTTGTTTGTTTAACTTCTGAGTTTGAAGATTTCTTTATCCTAGCTACAAATAATTTATTACATACGAGTATGTCAGTTTAAAATTTCCTCAAAAAATCAATTATAATAGTGTTTTAAAAGTTAAATCAAGAATAAACTCAAATATGAAAGCTCAAACAATAAAATAAAATAAAATTTCCTCCCAGTCTCTACCTTGTCTTTTCATCCTCTTAAAAGACTTTTTCAGAAAAAAACATTTTTAATATTGAGGAGGTCCAGTTTATCAATTTATCCTTTTATAAATCATGCTTTTGCTGACAAGACAAAGAATGCTTCACCTAATCCAATGTTCTGAAGATTTTTTTCCTATATTTTTTCTAAAAGAGTTAGTATGATATTTTACATTTAAGTCCCTGATCCACTGTGACTTACTTTTGTGTAAATAGTGTGGTGGTGAATTATAAATTCATATTTATTTTATTTTATTGCCTATTTGGTTCTCAATTGCTCCAGGACCATTTGTAAAAAAAAGCATGTATTTCATTTTAGGGAACTATTTCATCAGCTTCAAAGTCGAAAGTAATATTGAAAATAATAGTGATAGTATTTTTTTCTTCTATTATGGCAGCATCTTTAATAAGATATTTTTCATAATTTTTAGAAAGGGATCCTTATTATGCTTTAGTAATTTGTGTCCATTCCTGTGTCACTGAGAATTTTATTTGAAATTATCACTGTATCTTGATACACATCAATATATACTGGTACATTCTTTTACATAAAGGTATTTTCCCCTGTAATGTGTTGATATAAAATTTGTATAAATGAAATTTCTTATTTCCAACCACCCTGTATTTATATAACAAAATCCAACTGATCATGGTGAAATATGGTTATGTTTATACTGCTAGATTAATGCGCTAAATGTTTAAATATTTAGGTCTGTGTTGATGAATGAAATTACATGGTCCATGTTTTGTCCACTTTGCATTATACTGATCAGTTAACATTTTAATATATTTATTAAATATTTTTAAACTTTCATTTATTATCTACTATCTGGAATAGTTTAATAATGTTATAATAAGGATTTTTTCTTCTACTCTAATTGTCCTTAGAACTTATTTTAAAATCAACCCTCAAAGAAATTCAAATTACTGTAATTAAACATGCCCTTTAAATGTTAATCAGAGACAGATATATGTCACTTAAGGATTAATACCTTTGGTTGCATTCATTAATGAGAGTGAACTATAAACTTTATTCCTTTTTCTTTTTTTCTCCTTTCTTTCTTTGTTCTTTTCTTGAGCTCTCATGTCTTGAATTTTTCAGTCCTAGGATAAAGACTTCTTCCTTCTACATATAATGAATATTTAAGCTTTGCTTTTAATAGCCACCAAGGCTGGCTTCTTTCCCCTAGCTCCCTTTATCTCCAAGTCTCATCATAATCTTCTTGGATGTTCATCCTTTGCAATCAATCCTCCCTTTTCCAAATGCCCCCTCCCAAACCCTACTGGGTATTGGTATCTTCATTTCACAGGAAAACCTTAGGCTCAGCAAAGTTAAACATCCTGACAAAGGTCACGTGGTTACTAAGAGGCAGGATTGATATTGGAACCTACATCTCCCTGACAAATAAGCCTATAATACCTCTCAAAATTTTCTTATTCCTCATTCTCTTTAATGCTCTGTTAATTAGGTCTTTTTTTCAGAAACACCATATACAATATTATAAATGATATTTTAAGAATAGCTTTATTCCCTTTAGCCAGAGAACTCGTCTTCCACTTGAAATTACACTCCTCAATGTATCCTCTCCTTACCTGACTAGCATCTAATTCTGCTCCAACTTACCCATGAACGTACCTTTGCCACAGCCTTTCCTTTTCTGAAAAAGAGCAGTGTCACAGTATTCACTAAAGAGCAGAGACTTTGTCTGTTTTCTTCAAGAAAACTATCTAAAACATGGCAGCCTAAAATTCCATATTTACCCAGTGATCACTGTGCACGCTCTTCAGTATTAGAACTTCAGGAGTTTCCCTATCCCTATAAGATGTGATTCCCTATCACATCTTATCAGCAAGCACCTAGAACCCCCATTACAACCTGATTTCTCAGAAACTTAGTTTATCTTAGAATCACTTAGAAAAGTCTTACTACTTGACACATTTTAATAATTGTCTCTGTATTTTAACTGCAAGGCTACACTTCTCAAACAAGAATCTTGGATATCAATCATTCATCCCAATAACTCACACTGAACACCGATCAAGTAGCTCAGAAGAAAACTGAGATTAGATTGCAAATAATTTGAAGAGATGATCCCTCACATAAAGCTTCTTTGTTAGAAATCTGCAGAGAATGAAATTCTGAAATCCGTAACTGTTCCCTAAGAGCAACAAAATATGTCTTACATATTCACCTCTCATAGACCTTATTCCTCACTAGTAAGGTACTGGGTAACATAAGTTATCTCTAGTTATTAGGTAACTAGATATGAGATACTCCTCTAATGTGTGTGTGTGTGTGTGTGTGTGTGTGTGCGTGTTTGTGTGTGCGTGTTTGTGTGTGTGTATACGTGTGAAAGTCTGAAAACTTCATATATATTAATAGTTGCTATTAAAAGGGTAATTCTTTGTTAAACAAATAGGACCCTATAATTATGTTTTCAATTATGAATAGCAGCACACAAATCGAATGAGATGCAGAGTACAACAATAATGACAAGTGTTTAAAGAACTGGAAGCAAAGTAATTATTTGTTGAACAGTTACAAGGTGTAGAATATTAGCTGAAACATTTAGCTTTGGATATGCAAATGTAGTAACAGAACTAAAATTAAATAATTTATTCCATGTGTTTTTCTCTGCTATAGTCTGCCATTTAAGATCATTGATTGCTATTGGTATTTCTGTGCTTTCTTCCAAAAAAAATCCCATCTTGACTTTAAATGGCCCTTTGAAATAAGTTGGTTGCTTAATCTTAAAAGAAAAAAGAAATAGAAAGTTCTTCAGTATTGAATTGAAGAAAAAACTAATCTAAGACTTCTGATTCTTCATTTATTTTTACTGAAATGAATTGTGTTACTTTTTATCTAGTTTAATCTCGACATCAGAGGTTCAGAAATATTTATTTTAACTTAAATCCTGTTTGAAATAATTTCTGTTAAAATAGGAAAGAAAGAAAGGAAGGAAGGAAGGAAGGAAGGAAGGAAGGAAGGAAGGAAGGAAGGAAGGAAGGAAGGAAGGAAGGAAGGAAGGAAGGGAAAGAAAAAGAAAGATATTCATTCAAAACTTCTCACAATCACAAATTTTCCTTTTCTGCGCATGTGAGTGATTCCCTTTTCTGTCTGGACACCCAATGCACCACCACGTCCATTTCCCTCTATTATGTTTAAACCTTGATTTATTCTTAATAGCTATTTCCATTTTTTATGAGTAGTGTTGGTACAGGCTCGTCTTTTTGTGCATTTCTATTTTAAACATTATTGAATGTTTAAAGTTCATTGAAAGAGTAACCGCCTTCCACCTCTCCTTATACAACTAGTTGAAAATACAGAATCCAAATCATAACAGTCATTTCATATTTTTACAAAATATTTATGGTTTGTACATTCTCTAACCAGTCAACAGACAGAACTTAAAGTTTTATTTTACTATTAAGCAGTTGAAATATTAATTCCCCTCTTATTTTCTACCACTCTTTTCTTTCACTAGGATGTTGAAACACTACACAGCAGCCTAAATATTGGCAAATGTATGTCATTTGAAATCAGATGTAAGATCCCAAGTTCTTTTTAATGTTTCCTAATTTATCACCTAGAAAATGAACAAATGTTTACTATTTCCAAGTTAAGAAATTACTGTGTTTCCCCGAAAATAAGACCTAGCTGGACCATCAGCTCTAATGTGTCTTTTAGAAAAGGAAAAATTAATATAAGACCGGGTATACTTTAACATAAGACCCGGTCTTATATTAAAGTAAGACTGGGTCTTATATAATATAATATATACATATACAAACACACCATAATATAAGACTGGGTCTTATTTTAGTATAAGACTGGGTATAATATAATATAATATAATATAATATATAATATAATACTGGGTTTTATATTAAGTTTTGCTCCAAAAGACGCATTAGAGCTGATGGTTCGGCTAGGTCTATTTTTGGGGAAACATAGTATGCAGTTTGTAATGTAAATTTGAGAAATAAAAGTATGTATTATTGAAACAGGAAAAAAAAACTCACAAGATATGTCTTGGTTCAAGCTACTTTTTTTTTATTTAATAAGTGAGGACATATACAAAAATCAGGCAAAGTACTCAGTTCACTTAATGTCAGTCATTGTCATTATCGTTACTAAAACATTAAAATGTACAGGTCAATACAAAGTACGTTGAATTTTACAATTCTAGAAGCACAAAAAAAATATTTTTTGGTCTTGTGTAATATTCATCTCTTTCACAGCCGTTCCCTTCAGCCAAAATGTCTCCATTATCTTCTCAGTTTTATCCTAATGAAAGAACAGTCCTGAGTAGCTAGTTTCTTGTAGATAACGAAAAAATTTACTCTCTTTTTGAAGGAAGGGCATTCGATCATATTTAATTTGTAAGGTCAATAATATGAATCACACAAACAATAAATTATAAATGTCTTGTCAGTGAAATAAACTTCAAGCAGCTTGTCACTTACATAGTATTGCTGCGAACGACAATTCATCCACTCAAATAGAAGCACAAAAGCAATTAGTGCTTCGTGTAACATCTGTCTCATAGTTCCAGAAAATTCCCTCTGCACCTCTTGGCATGCTGTGTGTCTCCTTTTTGTATTTCTTTCTTCAGCCTAGTCTTACTCTAATATCTTACTGTGGTAATAGCTAAGTTTCTGGAACAAAGAGGCTTATCAGTTCTACTAACTAGAACCAGTTGTGATTCAGATTAACTCTATATCTTATAAAGTCTATAATATATACTTTTCTAACTGAATTTATTTCCAAAATCAGATTATCTTCCAATGAATGTTCTTTATTTCTTGAGTGTATTTCCAGCATGAGATTTGCATATAGAAAGCCATATTTTAATTATAAAGAAATTCATTTTAAAAATTCAACTAAATTCAGAAGCTATGTCTCTGCTGAGTAGATGAAGAGGACAGCAAGCAAATAAGTTATTATATATTTATGTGTCTCTTTCTCCCCCTCCCCACCCTTTCCATTTTTTTCACCACACATGAAGAGAATATTTAGGACATTTACATTAAATACAAAAATACTGAAATATGGATTCCAAGAAGTTTGACTCCTAATATACATTCATAATCTCTAAATTTCCCAACACAAAGCTGTGAACCTATTCTCCCATTCTCTATTCTCAGACAGGAACAAACAATGATACTGAAATAAGACATCAGAGCCTGGAGATCATATTCTAGTCCTAGTTCAACTCTTTACCATCTTGGCTAGATGACTCAGTCTATTTAGGCATCAATTTCTGATTTGTAAAGAGAAAGAGTTGGAGTAAATTACACGATTGCCAACTATGTTCTAAGGACTCTCTCTTGCCCTCTCAGGACAAAGAAGGGGGACGATAAGGTGGGGGGTAGATGGTTAGTACCCTTCACCTAGAACAGAAAACAGCTCTGTTTTAGTGTGTTTGACTTCTTCATACAGAATTTTATTGCATGTACTCTACACACACACTGGTGTGCACAGACACTGGTGTGCACACTGTCACACACATAGATACAATGTAATAAAGTAGCTTGCATGTCTAAGATTCTCCTAGTTTCTCTTAGAGTTTGTACTACTTCCCCTTGCTTTCAACAGACTCTAAATGCTCATCAAATAGGAATGCACTTTCAGGTTCTGAATGGTTAATTAAATTCTACCTCAACATTGTCATCTCTTGAATAAGTCAAGAACTTTAGGATTTACTCATAGGCTTAATTAGTCAAATCAATTATTCAAAATGCTACCTTGTTTCCCCGAAAATAAGACCTAGCTGAACAATCAGATCTAATGCATCTGTTGGAGCAAAAATTAATATAAGACCTGGTATTATATTATATTGTATCGTATCGTATCGTATCGTATTGTATTATAATGTTATACTATACTATATTATATGAGACCCAGTCTTATATTATATTAAATTAAAATAAGACCGCATCTTATATTAATCTTTGCTCCAAAAGACGCATTAGAGCTGATGGTCCGGCTAGGTCTTATTTTCAGGAAAACATGGTAATCATTCTCAAATCTCTTTCTGAGAGCTTTATTCAAATTAACACCTCCTGAATTTGAGTAGAAAGTCTAACATGAGAAATGTACTTACATAAAGGAATTTCCTATTATGAGAAATAAAGGAAAATTATACAATAATACAAACACACACACACACACACACACACACATACACACACACACACGAGACATCCTGGAATGTTTGTCTTTTTACCTTAACACGTTATGGCCCTGCTTTGAGCCTTTGAACACTTACACAGCCCTGTTTAAGTTGCTTCCTCAGATACACTGTTCGTTTCAACCACATTACCATGAGAAAATTGTTGTATCATATCTCTGTAACCTACAACAGAGGTTTGCAGAGTGTGGCTCATGGAAAACTGGTGAACAGAGGTCCTGGAAGTCAAAATGTTATTAGTAATACTATTATTTTAAATGATACCACCCTTTTACAGTGGGTTGAAATTTTCACTGTTGGCACATAACCAATGGTGGGTAAAACACCAGGGATCTTGTAGTCAACTATTTTCACCCTATTCTTTACTGCTGTACGTGCACAATTAAAAAAATATACAGTTTCACTTAAGAATTTACTTGATATAGTTCTAAATATTGTTAATTGAATTAAACCCCAATACTTGAGATCTTTTTACTATCTATGTCATGAAATCTGAAGCATGCAAAAAAAAAATGAACAAACACTTCTGCTGTATACCAACATGATGGTTGTCAAGGAAAAGAATGTGGGCAGTTGGTTGAGTTATAAACTGAACTAACCAATTGCTATTTTTTAACAGAACATCATATTTAGTGAAAGGAATGAATAACAAACTATGATTATTTCAATTTAACTATTTGGCAAATATTTTTATTCAAAATGAATGAAATGAAACTTTTATGTTTAAATAAACAAGCATTTGCTACAAAGTATAAAATTCAAACTTCTGAGCAAAAAAAACCTGAATTTTAGAAACCTTATGTTCTTCACATTGAATTTGACACTTCCCAATACTTTTTCTAGTGAGATTTTTCTAGTGGTATCATCAGTGACGTCAGCTGTGTTTTTCTTATTATTGTTTTTGTATAATAAACTACACCAACATTTGGAATATCTGTATAATTCAGTAAACTAATACTTCCCAAATGACCAAAGCTTGATGTTATACAATCATACATAGGTAAAAGATCCTTTCCAAGTAAAAGAAGACCAGTGGATTTTAATGTAGCAGAGTATCAATATTTTATTAACATGGTTTCAGATTCCAGATTGCAATGAATCTTAAGAATCTAACCCCTGTCAAGTTCTCAAGAAGTATCAAGGAAGAACATCTACAATTATGTAAAAAAGCTATTAAAATACATCTTCCATTTCTAACTACATCTCTTTACTAGGCCAGAATTCCTTCATATACTTCAAAGCAACCTATTGTTAAACAATTAACATAAGAGTACATATGAGAATCCTGATTTCTTCAGCCAGACATAAACAGATGCACAAAATTATAAAATTATGCCATTCTTCTCACTAATTTCTTTTTGTTTTGGAAAATACATTTTTATTCTATGATATATATATATATATATATATATATATATATACACACATATATATGTATATATATATATATACATAATATGTCATTGCCATTTTAAAAGAATAAGCATTTTAGAAAAAGTCTCAGAATTTTGTTTTTTAATTTTTAATCCTGTACATAATATAAAAGCCCCAAAATCATTTTAGGTATAATTTAAATGCCCCCAAATCATTTTGTGTTCTCAATAATTTCTTAGAGTGCTGCACATTAAGCTCTACTGTGTATATTTTACTGTTTACTTCACCTACATTTCAAACCGCTAAGTTTATAGTAAATATTATTCTAAATATCTAAAGATGGAGACTTTCTTTTGGATTTGGTAACATCATCAGATTTAATAATCATACTCTATTATGTTACAGGTTCATCATCAAAAACTTGCACAAAATACTTACCTGATATGCTCTAAGTTTTAATGCCAGAATCAATAATTGTATAATTTTGTCACTGGTCAATAATTAGTAAAAATGCAGTTTGTACTAACAGTACAAACTACCATGGATGGTATAATAATTGCATGAAATTGTGTAGGAGTTACAAAATAAACTCTATTCACTATGCCTTCAAATATAATAAATAACTCTTGTTTATCACAAAAGACAGAAGCTAATATACATGTAAATTGTGTCAGTAAAGTTGATTATCATAGTGATATCGGTGAACATGGAACACTAGGAAGCGGCCGGCAAGTAGCCATTTCCCCACAGAAACATCAAAATATCAAGTAAAACTCTCAGAATAAACACTGTCAAAATTCTAGAAAACAGTCAGAGGTTTACAACAATTAAGTAAAATCTGAATCAAGACAAAGGCAAGTTAAAAACAGTAAGAACGCTTTGTGGCACTTTTATTGGCTATTATTACTCCAATCCCCTCTCTGGCACGGTTGGGATCTTTAAGTCAGCAGCTTGCATTTAGAGTATGGCATCCTGGTCCCTGAGTGCTGGAGGAAACAGAGTAGATCTAATTTTCAAAGAATTTAGTTTGCCTTCTCTAAACTCCCTGGGAGATACCTGAAGGACTGACACACACACTTATCTTTGCTACACCTGACTCATATCACTCAGCACAGAAAAGCAGTGGATATTCCTCAAAAACATTATATAGCAAATGAACAAGCCACAGCTACCTGAGGAAAAAAGATACTATTAAGGCATAAAACAGAGCATCCAAAGCTTGAGGAAAAAAGCTGGGGAAAGATTCTGTTTGGGAAATTAGGTTTTCCAAATGCAATGAAATTAAACTAAAAATCAATAACAGAAAGAAAACTTAAAAAATTACCTAGATGAGGAAATTAAACAGCACACTTTTTTATTTATTTAAGGTTTATTGGGGTGACAATTGTTAGTAAAGTTACATAGATTTCAGGTGTACAATTCTATAATACATTATCTACATCTTGCATTATGTGTTCACCACCCAGAGTCAGTTCTCTTTCCATCACCATGTATTTGACCCCATTTACCCTCTTCTAGAGCCCCCTTCCCAAACAGCACATTCTTAAGAAGCAATATTTCAGGGAAGAATTCACAAGGGAGATTAGGAAATACTTTGGGACAAATGAAAATAAGAATACAGCATGCTAAAACTTACGTGACACAATAGAAACATTATTCAAAGGGATATGCAGACTTACAGCTGTAATCATCTGCATTAAAAATAAATAAACTCAAGTTGTGGAGGCGACCAAGATAGCAGAGCATATAAACACTGTGCCTGTTTCCTTCCGTGAACACACTGATATTACAACTAAATTATACAACAATCAACTTGGAGAACCATCTGAAGTCTGGATGTATAGAAATTTTATAACTATAAAGAAGGGATATAAAGAAGTTAGCACAACAAGACTGGTAGGAGGGGCAGACATGTGAAACCATCTGGTCCCACACCTCTGTGTGGTGGATGAAAATTGGAGATTCCCCCTGGAAGAGCGAAGGGCCCCAGCCCCTCATGAGGCTCCCCAGCACAGAGTATGGGTGCTGGGAAGAGAAGCGTCCAGAGCATCTTGCTGTGAAAAACAGTGGGGATTCTTACCATCCAGGTGGGATGGAAGGCTGTAGGAAACACAGACATCCTCTTAAAGGGCCCGAACACAGACCCACTTGCTCGCAGGCACTCACCTTGGGCTCCTGCAGAGGGACGGTGACTCAGGAGACATCAGAGGCACATGGGGGGCAGACCGAGGTGTGTGGCTTTGAGGCCCATATCATAAGGGTACCAGAGGGAGAAGAGAGAAAGCAAAGGATTGAGAACCTATTTGAAGAAATGATGACTGAAAACTTTCCTAACTTGGAGATGGAAACAGACATATAGGTTCAGGAAGAGCAGAGAGTCCCAAACAAGATGAACCCAAACAGGCTCAGGCCAAGATACATTATAATTAAAATGGCAAAGTTACAAGACAAAGAGAGAATCCCAAAAGAAGCAAGAAAAAGGCAACTAGCAACTCATAAGGGAGTTTCCGTAAGATTGTCAGCTGATTTCTCAGCAGAAACTTTGCAAGCCAGAATGTATTGACACACAATATTCAACATCCTGAAAAGCAAGGAGCTACAATTGATGGTACTCTACTCAGCAAGGCTATCATTTAAAATTGAAGGTCCAATAAAGTGCTTCTCAGACAAGAAAAAAATAAAGGAGTTCATAACCATCCAACCTGTATTGCGAGGAATGTCCGAGGATCTTCTTTAAGACGGAAAAAAGAAAAAAAAGAAAAAAGAAAGAAAAATATGAAAATTATAAATAATAAAATGGCAATAACTACATATCTATCAACAATTACTTTCAACGTAAATGGATTAAACGATTCAATCAAAAAATAGAGGGTGGCTGAATGGACCCTTACATATGCTGCCTACAAGAGACACTTAAGATTGAAAGACACATACAGACTAAAAGTAAAGGGATGGAAACAAATTTTCACTAACCAAGATGTGGAGGCAGCCTGGGTGTCTGTCTACGGATGAATAGATAAAGAAGAGGTAGTATGTATATATAGTGGAATATTGCTCAGCCAGGGAAGGGAATGGGTCCTTGCCATCTGTGATGGCATGGATGGTCCTGGATGGTACTGTGCTGAGTGGAGTGTCAGACAGTGAGACAGATGTTAATGTGATTTCACATATATGTGGAATCTAAAGAACAAAACAAACAAACAAACAAATCAGAAACAAACTCATAGATATAGAGAACATTTTGATGGTTGCCAGATTGCGGAGGGGGGTTGGGAGTGTGGGTGAAAAAAGGGGAAGGGATTAAGAAGTACAAATTGGTTGTTACATAGTAGTCATGGGATATAGTTTATAGCACAAGGAATATTATATTGTAATAACTATGTGTGGTGCCAGATGGGTACTAGATTTATTGGGCTGATAAATGGGAAGGTGTTGAGGGGCTGGGTGAAAAAGGTGAAGGGATTAAGTACAATTTGGTAATTACAAAATAGTCATGGGGATGTAAAGTAAAGCATAGGGAATATAGTCAAAGATATGGTAATAACTATATGTAATGCCAGGTGGCTACAAGAGCAGTCTTCTTAAATTATATAAATGTCTTACCACTATACTGTACACCTGAAATTAACATAAAATAATATCGAATGTCAACTGTAACTAAAAAATTAAAAAGGAGTGGGAGAAAAGGAAGGGCAATAAGTGGTCCAGATTTCCAGGTATAAAACTAATAAGTAATGAGGATGTAACAGCAACATGCAGCATAGGGAATATAGTCAATAATATTGTGATAGCCTGGTACAGTTTCAGATAGTTGTTGGACTTACCCTGGTGATCACTTGTTTAGGTATACAAGCATTGAACAACTATGGTATACCCCCGAAACTGATATAGTATTGTACGTTAGCTATATGTTTAATAAAAATCTTTTTTTAAAAAAACTAAATAATAAATAAACTCAAATCAATAAACTAACTTTACATGCAAAAAGTTTTTTAAAAAAACTGAAATCTACAAAAAAGAAGTTAAAAAAGATTAGAGTGATGAGAAACGAAATAGAAAATTGAAAAACATTAGAGCGAATCAACAAAACCAAAAGTGGTTCTTTGAAAGATCAACAAAATTAACAAAACATTTATTAAGCTAAGTTAAAAAAGAAAGAGGATGCAAATAATCAGACAGAAATGAAACAAAGAGCATTACTAAAAATGTTACAGAAATACAGTGATTTATAAGAGAATATGACCAACTATATGCAGACAAATTAGATAACTGAAATAAAATGGGCACATTTGTTAGAAACAAACCACCAAACTGACTCTAAAAGAAATAGAAAATCTGAATAGATTTATAAAAAGTAAATAAATTACATCAGTAATGAAAAACTTCCCAAAAACAACAGACAACAAAAATCCAGGAGCAGATGGTTTCACTTGTGAATTTTACCATTTATAGAAGAATGAACACCAATCCTTCTCAAGTTCTCCTGAAAATGAGAAGGGAATACTTCCTAACTTATATAAGGTTAGAATTATCCTGATCCCAATCAGGACAAAGAGCATAGAAGAAAAGGAAAGTTATCAATTTTCCATATGAATATAGATGCAAAAATCCTCATTGAAATACTAACGGAGAATGGCAGAATATTTTTTAAATTAGTAAATCAAATTTTTCAGCATATCAAAAAGATTATGCATCATTGACAAGAACAATTTTCCCTAGGAATGTAAGGGTAGCTCAACAAAAGAAAATCAACCAATATAACCATATATTAATACAGAAAAGAGGTAAAAACACATAATCATCTCAACTGATGATAAAACACATGTGATAAACTCCATCCCTCTTTCTTTTTCATAAAAATACTCGAAAATCAGGATTAATAGTAAACGTCCTCAACATGATAAAGGACATTTATGAAAAACCCACAGTTAAGATGACAGTCAATTATGAAAGATTGAAACCTTTCCTCTGTGATCAGGAAGAAGGCAACGATGCCTATTTTCACTATTTCTGTTCAACATTTTACTGAAAATTCTAGCAAGAATAATTAGGCAAGGAAACGAAATACAAGGCAGCCAAATTGGAAATGAAGAAATAAAACTATCTCTGTTCAGACATGGCATTATCCTCCTTATGTAGAAAAGCCCAAAGAATCTACAATAACCTAGTACAACTAAAGGAATTTAGCAAAGTTAAAAGTACACACTCAACACTCAAAAATAATTTGTATTTCCATACATAGCAATGAGTAGTAAAAACAAACAAACAAACAAACAAAACATACTTAGGAATCAATTCTATTTACAATAGCATTTAAAAGAATAAAATACTTAGGAATAAATTTAACCAAGGATGTAAAGACTTTTACACTTAAAACTACTAAAATTATTGAAATGTGACAATGTTGATGAACCTCTGAAATACCATGCTAAGTAAAAGAAGTCAGACTTCAAATGTCACATATCATTTCATCCCATCTATATGAAATATTCAGAATAGGTAAATCTGTAGAGACTGAGAAGAGATTGGTGATTGTGAGGAACTGGAAATAACTGCTTAATTGGCTTCCTTTTGGGATGATGAAAATGATCTGGAACTACATAGAGGTTGTGGTTGCACACAGAGTGAATGTCCTAAATGCCACTGAATTGTTCATTTTAAAATGGATAATTTTATGATGTGTGAATTTCATTTAAATAAAATTGTTATCAGCACCATTCTTTGACTCAGAGAATAAAGATGATGAATGCAGTGGGGAAAAGTAAGGCAATTTGAGTAACTAGAACTCCTGAATGTTGAATTGTAATCCATATAAAAAAGTAAATCATTTGGCCTTATTCCCCTAATATTATATGATTACAGGTGATGCGCCAGAAAAAGCAAGGTCAACTGTGAGTCTATGATTAAAGATCTATATCCCACGCAAAAGCCTAATTGTGATGCCCAAATTTAAGGCACAGTCTTCCATTTAAGTAGGATATTTCCTAAGACAAGTTTTACAGACTCCAGTTTTTCTAGAGTTTACTGAATTTAATTTTACACTCCCTTGAACAATCTTAGACCAAGAAAAGTAGTGTGGAATAACAAGTAGAACACTGAACAAACACTGAAATTTTCCAAGAACAAAAGCAAAAAACAGCATATTATTTAAAGTATCGTTTAATGTTTCTTTCTTTCCTTTTACTTATTTATTCATGTTTTTACAGATAGCGTCTCTTCTTACATCTTATAAACAAACTCCGTAATGGTGTGTCATAAGTTACAGTTCAAAGCCAAAGAATGGGATGTTAAAATCTCTGGCAATAAAATGCATGTTAAAAGACACTTTTTTCCCCTCCCAGGAAGTGGGGCAATTGCATGTAACTTCTCCTTTTAAGGAAATTTTGCTCAAGTAACAGGCTATCTTGCCATTTTTAAAGGTGAGTCTATCATATTTCTAAAATAAATATTTATATTAACAGGAGCCAAAAATAATTAAATAATTTAAATAATTAAAGTTGTACAGTGACATATAAATATTTTTTGTGCAATATGGTTTAGGGAAAAATGTGCACTCATTTTTATCATGGATATTTGTGGTTTCCCAAAAAAATATGATAGCTGACATAAAAATTCATACAGAATTAATAGGCATAGTTTTCAATTGCCCACTTCTGTCAGTTCCTCCCTGTTAATCCCTTGTCTATCCCAGCTTAATTTCTTCTCTGCTGTGCATTCCCTTTAAGGAATATACAGACTCAATTTGATCGTTAAAAATATTAAAAGGCAGAATAAGGTGGAACACATTTCTCCTTTTTTTTCTTTTTGTAATGTTTCTTGCTCATACTTTCCATGGGTGCACTCATATACCTTAACCTATATTTCAAAAGTTAAGACAAATGCCTGGGCCAAAAGGGCCTGGGACAGTGAGTCAGCTTCTCCCTATTCTAATTGTGTGACCAGCAATTTACAATATCTTGTAAGACTCAAGCAAGTAATGTAGAGTATGAATAAATTATTAGTATCTATTCCATGTCCGTGGTGTGAGGATGAATAAAATAGTATATGTAAAGCACTTAGTGCAACATCTGGCATGTAACAAGCAGTTAATAAATGAATGTTACTTATTAAAACAGATTCTTTTCTGACTTTTAAAACTGAACACATGATAATGTAACCCAAATCCATTATTTGTCTGATCAGAGAAGACGAAGAGATGAGAATAAGTAAGGAAATCAAATCTGACAAATTATTGAAATGGAACAATAAAGCAAAGACAAAAAATAACTACTCTTAGTTTATTAATGCCAGAAAAAAACTGCCTTTTATTCAACATCAGAGATAAGTCTATTAGAAAAGTAACAACATTCCATGTTATCTGGGGTATACTGTTATAATTTGTCATTTATGCCCACCCATACAACATGCCTCCGTTTTTAATTCTACAAAATAAAATAAACAAGTTGCCTCTTTGTTGACGTTGATATCTCCAAGTGAGTAACACAAACTTCTTAATCTGTAAAACGTTATTTCTCCCTCATAAAAGGATAATAGGACAGTTTAATTGTTGTTTTGACATTTTAAAACACAGGTTCAGATGCTTAAATGACACCTTTTAAATTACAGCGGGCAAGAAATTGCTTGTAACATAATATAATATGACATTTTAACTAACTATAACCAGGACTTATTATTTTGGTATAACATAATAGTAACAAGAATAAACTCATTTTGAGTTTTTTGTATAAAAATAACAAATCAGTTGCCAGCAGTCCAATAAAGTACTTAATTATATCAAATGCTTTCTGGAAAATTACCGTTTTTTTTTTGTTGTTGTTGTTTTTTATAAATAGGGATAGGTTAAACTTTTTAAAGCCTAGTGTAAAAGACTGGTGTGTAAAACAATGGGAAGAGAGAATTATTTACTTCAAAGCCATATTTGTAGGCATATATCATGGAGAGGGCATGAACTCAAGTCAGTCTGATATCAGGGTCAGTTGAATCACTTTATCTGCCATATTTTTTCCACAAATCAGACAGCTAAGTCAACCAAATATCGCTGACTCTAGCTGTACAATCTAAAAACTACTTTTTCTTTAGATTAGTGCGGTATGAGGCATTAAATAAGATAATTTTGCACACTCTTTGAAAACATATGTTAGTATTTCCTCAGAAAAAGGCGTGTGTTATTCCATGTTAACATCTAGTTTTTGTTTTATTTCTTTTTCTAGGTAGGATTGCATATGTTTCTCTAGTTCCCTACACTTCCTTAGTTCTAAATCTTGGCACAAATAAACGATTGGAGCATATCTTCATGGATCAAATCCTTATCTTACATAGTGATTTACCTATCAACATCACAGTGGCAATCTCAACTTGTGTAAATTCTTCCCCAACCTGACATCAGAACCTAGTGTAAAATTCTTACTATTAGAGATACTTTTATGAGTTGAATAAAAACTCATCGTGTAGTGGAGCTGGACAATTTGTGAAATTCTTGTTTAACTAAGATCAGCAGAGTTCCGATGGCTTATGCATGAATGCCTGGCTTCTTTTGTATTCCGATAGACCTGTAAAGACCCAGGATGCTAAAGCGTACTAAAAAAATATGAGAAATTGCCTAAAGGAGCAAGAGCTAGACTGAATGATGAAGACACTTTCAATGCTTTACAACTTTCTCTTCGGTCAGCGATGATAGTAAATTAACCCGATGACCCTGTTTTGACGCTCACTGATTATAGACATCAATCAAAGGGCAACAGGCCACTGTTCATGAAGAACTGGTGGGCTATACATAGTCCACAGGTGGTTATTTCAATATGGCAACAGGATTAAAGAGCTTGATCAATATCCTCTACCATTTTTTTGTAACTGAAAAAAATACACCTCTGTTCTCAAAACTGGTCTAAATGGGTAACTGTACTCTGCATGAAATGTTTTCTGACAATGTTCATTTCCCTTCTACATATTAAATATAAATGAAACTGCAAAGTAAATGCTTTCTGTAACTACGTAAGACCAGTTTCCAAAATTTTAAGCATGAACGTACACTCATATAATTGTAGAGTATAATTATTAATCTGATAGTTATATATTCTTTAAATAAATGCAGGCATTATTTTTTTCTTTAAACAAATTCAATACAAACAAATAAATGAGGGCTTGATCAATGCATCTAAAAAATTAGAAAATTTGGGGTGACTAGTTTGTTACTTTCAGATATACTTATTAAGGAAATACTTGAATGGTTAAGCCACTCTTCAAAAATAATTAGGACTTCTCTTCACAAGGCAGGAAATTAAGACACCTGTGCCAAATCATTGCTGTAATAAAATTTGCAATCAAACCAAGATTGCAATGAACATGTGTTTTTTTCTGGTTATAGCCTTGTATTCCTTAGTACTTACCTATAAAATGTCATACTGTTTTGAGCAAAACAGTTTCTAAATCATGTCTTAGACTACATAACTTCTTGTATGCTTTCTCATTCACCCTCCACCCCACCCTCCAAAAAACTCACTAAATATAGTTTCAAGATGAAAGAGGTTTAGTGAGAGAGCTCACCAGATTTAATATTGGTATATTTGGTATCAAATAAGCCATTATTATCATTGTTGTTCTTGTTCTTATATTAGATAATTGATACTAGAGCTGCAATACACTTTAAAAGATCACTTCCCATTCTAGCAAACCAAAGATGCCCTCTTCTTCAACAAAAACTTGAAGTCAAATGAGGTAACTGATGTGTCCAAGGTTATATAACTTTATAATGCATAAGAATTGCTGACCCCCATCCTTATTGGAAGGATTGTTCTAGAGTCAGCCCTTTGCCTTAAGGTCCAGTATCTTGTTGGGCCAGCAAATCCATCCCTTGCTGAATAATGCCAGAACCAGAAGTTCCCTTTGCTAACATGGATTCCCCTTCTTGGTTGAAAGTTCCCACCTGCCTGTGTGTTTTTGCCTAGAAAGCTGGGCCTTGGAAACTATTGGTGGGCAAAGGCAAGATGAGAATGGAGAATTTTGTCTGTTATCTTTCCAGTTGGAGTTTTTCCTTGTGGATCTATTCTAGCATAGCTGAGGTATTTCCACCCTGACAGTAAGAAGAAAGGTTGGTATAATTAGACCATTAGTGTCTGACCACAGACAAGCACAGGCACACATGCTAAATCAAAAGTCTACACTAATGGTCTTAATGGATTCTAGTCCCCAGAAACAGAGGTCAAACAAACTCAGGTTTTTCCCTGTCTCAAGAGGGAGGAAAGACTAGATAACTTCTAAGAGTGATTCCAGGTTTATGACTCAGGTTTTCAGCCACAAATTGTTAGGTGTCTGGACTTATATTTCACTCTGACATGTTTAGTTTGAGCCCTTCACAAAGGTCATGTAACTAGCCTAGTATTTGCTTGTTCGTAACTCAAGCAAATTCCTAACCACTGGCATGAAACCCACCCACTCTTCAATTTTATAATCTCCCAGGCCCTCATTAGCACTGAGATTACAGAGAGTGTAGAAAACACTTTTGTCTGCTTCTTATAGCAATATCTTTTCCACTCCATCATAATATCCCTGCCAAAATTAACAGTGAAAGCCAAAGACATTTGAACATGTGGTATATGAGATGCACTAAGTAAATGCACTAAGTAAACTGTAAATCTAAATAATAATAGCCACTTCCATTTATATGATTAAGTCTTTGGTTTGGGGATGTTGGGTTGTTGTGTATTTGTGTGGTTGAGAAGGAAGGGGACTGGAGGTAATAGATTTAAATCAGCCAACTACTACGTATAGCATTTACAATGTTATAAGAACTCCATATTTATCGATTGATGAAGCAATGAATAAATGAGCAAACAGACCACTGAAAGACTAACTCCAGATTCCACCTGTCATCACTTAACGTTGAAATTACAGAGGATCTATATTCCTGACAGACTTTATGCTTTTTCTTTGAATTCTCCCTCATGCAATACAGTGGGTGGCATTGTGTCTAGTGCTCAGAAAGTACTGAATATCTAGAGCCATAATAAAAGGAACAGCAGCAGCAGTGCTAGACGCCATACTAAACACTTGAAGTATATTATCACATTTATCCCTTATAATAACACTGTAAAGTTGGCACTATATGTTGTTCCCATAATATAGACCAGTGAAATAAGAAACAATGTTAAATAACTAGCCAAATTCCCTAGACTAGTAGTAACTTTTAGAGCTAAAGCTCAAACCATGGTGTGTGTCTTGCCAAAAGCCCTTGCTTTAATAAGTGAATAAGTTCATGACATAATGAGATAAACTATACTGTGTTTTTATTTTGCGCCAACTGGGAAAGGGTTGAGTAGAGGAAATTTAATTTAGTGAATCCCCAACTCTAGAGTTTGTTATACCAAACTCTCCAGGACCCCCAAAGTGTCAATATGGCCTGAGAGAATAAAAGAAAATTTGAGAAAGTGAATCACCAGGAAAAGATACTAGAATCGGGATGGGAGAAAGCATTAAGAGAAACACACAGGCATTATACCACCAATTTCCTCCATCTGGGTGAGTCAACAACAGAAAACAGTAAAACTGAATCATTCGTGTTTTTTTTTTTAATAATTAGGCTAAAATTCTTATATGTAAGTGAAGCACTAGGTGAACATAAACTCATCTGCAGCAACTTAGAGCCATCACATCACTCAATTACACTGTACCACAGGTGGGTAAATAAGGCAGTTTAAGAGAGGGCTCCCAAAGAGCATACTGGGTAAAATAACCAGCTCTTACCAGGCAAGCTTTTTCTTTCCTTTTTAAAGTTATTTTTCTTTCTTTTTCCTTCCTCCTCACCTCCTTAATTTCTTTCTCAATCTCTTCACATGTTAAATAGCAACCACAAACTATATTTTTGAGAATTTATACGTTTCAAAGCCTATATTTCTACAAACATGAAAAGTACCACATGGGAACAATTGACGTTGCCACCTGTATCATTACTCATCATAATTAGTTGACTAAAGGACTCAGAAAGAGAACCATTGTTAATCATATTTCCTACATAAGAAAATGAGTTCAACATGTTTTAAGCAACTCCTTAAATAACAAAGCCGAGGCAGGAACTACATAACATATACATAACAGAACAGAACAGAAACACACTCAAAAACAGTCTTCAATCTTATGCCAGAAATGACTATTTTTTTATAATTCTAAGTCATCTATGGGTGTTCAGTCTTTGAGGATGCTAGTTGGGTGGGTTACAGCAGCATGGAAAATGTATTTGTTGCTAGAAGACAGTTTGGAAAATTTTAAAAAGGGAGCAGCCTTTTTCTGCCTTCCATATTAACATCTACTAAAGAGTAATGAAACTTCCATGTTCTGAAATAATTCCACAAAGAAGAATTAGGCCTACTGATAATTTATATATTAATGTGAAACATTTTAATTTCAAGAACATAGTCCAAAGATCATTGAAAGGGAAATTTGGAGTGGATCTTTAGGGAGAATCTTAGAATGGAAGAAAAAAATTGCAGGGAAAGAAAGGAAAAGGAGAAAGAGGCATTTAGAGATTTAGCTCATTCTTTTTTATTTCAGTTTTAAAGGAAGTGTTTATTTCTTTCCCATGTCAAGAAATCCAGCAATGCCATAGGAGATCCATATATATATATATATATATATATATATATATATATATATATATATATATATATATATTAGTTTCAGGTTACAAAACAATGTAATAGATGTAATAGTTAGACATTTATACCCCTCAAAAAGTGCTAATCCCCCCAATCTACTACCTCTCTGACATTGAATATAGCTGTTACAATTCCATTTACTATATTCCTTATGTTGTTCTCCACCTCCCGTGTGTGTGTGTGTGTGTCTGTATATATATAGTTGACATTCAGTATTATTCAATTTCAGGTTCAGGTGTACAGTGAAGTAGTCAGGCATCTACACCATCAATGAAGTGGTCTCCGTAATAAAACAAGTGTCCATCTGGGATCCTACATAATTTTTACAACATTATTGATTATATTCTTCAAACTGTACTTCATATCCTGTGGCTATATTGTGGTTACTAATTTGTACTTTCTAATCCCTTTACCTTCTCCCCATCCCCACCCCCTCCCATGTAAAAATCATCAGTTTTATTTTTTCCTATATCTGAGTCTATTTCCATTGTTTCCTATATCTGAGTTGTTCACTTATTCTGTTCCTTAGATTACATGTATAAGGGAGACCATATGGCATTTGTCTTTTTCTGTCGGACTTATTTCATTTAGCATAATATTCTCTAGGTCCATCCATGTCATTGCAAATGGAAAGATTTCATTCTTCTTTATGACTGAGTAGTACTCCATTGTGCAAATATACCACAGTTTCTTTATCTAATTGTCTATTGATTGTTTCCATGTCTTGGCTATTGTAAATAGTGCTGAAATAAACACAGGGGTGCATATACATATACATTTTTTTTTCAAATTACTTTTTCATTTTGGATATCTTTGGATAGATCCCCAGGAGTGGAATTGATGAGTCATAAGGTAGTTTCATTTTCAATTTTTTGAGGTACCTCCATACTGTTTTCCATAGCGGCTGCGCCAATCTGCAATCCCAACAAATCCAACGAATTCCCCAAAAGGGAATCCAGGGTGCTCCAGGGTTCCCTTTTCTCCACATTCTCACCAACACTTGTTGTTCGTTGATTTATTGATGATAGCCATTCCGACCAGGGTGAGGTGGTAACTCATTGTGTTTTTTTGTTTGCATTTCTCTAATGATTAGTGACATTGATCATTTTTTAATGTCTTTTGACCATCTGTATGTCCTTCTTAGAGAAGTGTCTGTTCACGTCCTTTGCCCATTTTTCATTTGAGTTTTTTTTTTTTTGATATTGAGTTGAATGTGTTTTTTTTAAAATAAATTTTGGTTATTAACCCCTTATCATATGTTTCATTGGCAAATATCTTCTGCCATTCAGTAGGGTGCCTTTTCGTTTTATTCATGGTTTCCTTTGTTGTGAAAAAAAACTTTTTAGTTTGATGTAATCCCACATGTTCTTTTTTTTTTTTTCTTTTGCTTTCCTTTCCTGAGGGGATATATCAGTAAAAACATTACTAAGGGTAATGTCTGTACATTTGCTTCATATATTTTCTTCCAGGAGTTTTATGGTTTCATGTCTTACATTTAAGTTTTTAATTTACTTTTGAATTTATTCTTGTATATGGCATAAGAATGTGGTCCAGCTTCATTTTTTTGCATGTGTCTGTCCAGTTTTCCCAGCACCATTTATTAAACAGACTGTCTTTACCCCAGTGTAAATTCTGACTTCCTTTGTCATAGATGAAATGTCCACACTACCTAAGGCAATATACAGATTCAACGCAATCCCTATCAAATCACCAAAGACAATTTTCACAAAACTAGAACATATAATCCTAAAATTTATATGGAACCATAAAAGATTAGCCACAGCAATCTTGAGAAATAAGAACAAAGTGGGGAGGTATCACGCTACCTGACATCAATTCATACTATAAGCCTATAGTAATCAAAACAGCATGGTTCTGGCATAAAAACAGACACATAGATGAATGGAACAGAATAGAGAGCCCAGAAATGCATCCATCCCTATATGGTCATTTAACCTATGAGGCTTAGCTCATTCTTGTCTGAGCTAATCCTTTGTCCCTCAAATCCTCCCTTGGCATTTTCACTACAGTTAGGCTGTCAACTACATATGAGACATTCAGACTCCACTCCTTCATCTTCAACCCACATTAAAAGTCAAATGTCCCCTGCATTTATGAAACTGGTAAACATAAGTCTCTAAGTAGCATGGAGACCAAAGAGCTCCTTGGCATTTTCAATATATGTACTTTACATTTCAGCTTCCCAAAAATATCTCGCATGATATTTGAGCAAAATTACTGTGTCTTTCCAAAATATCTGGTGATTTTTTTTTTTTATTCCAACCAATGCTAATGCACCCTAAGGCACCATACACGGCTACGCTCCTAAGGCATTTGACGGTGACGTTATCATCCACAATAGCATCATAAGAGAGGAATAAAGACAGATTACCTGGGGTTAAGAGGATGACTGACATAGTGATGAGTGAGCATACAACTAAAATCACCAGCAGGGCTATAGCAATTCCCTTCCAGTTTCTCTGTGGAGGGCTGTTACTTCCCAGTTCCTACCGAGATAGAAAAGAAAGTTTTATAATTATACATGCTCCAAGAGAAATGTATTCATAAAGAAATGATTCAGTGTGTGGCACAATCACAGTTTGAAAGCTGATTAGACTCTTTCCTCTTCAGTAGCTCATTTAATTACTCAGAGGTGCATATATTATGAATGACTATCTTTTGGGGGGCAATCTTATTTCTCTAAGAGATCAACCAAGAGAGCTTTAGGCCTACTGTTCAAAATGTAGATGATTTTAAATGCACTGCCTATGAACAGTACAATGATAGCCAAAATACTCTGCAAAATAATATGGAAATAAAGTGTGCCATTTACATTTTTTCTTGCTACAATGGAACTTACAATAAAGATTTAAATACAAATATTCCCAAAGCACTATAGACTGTGTTTCTAACTGGATGGGGTGGATGGAGGAAGATTAGAAATGGGAAAATCATTCAAAATGCTGTTCACTGCAGAGCAGTGCACAGTTGTCAACACAACAGGTCCTTTTTAAACAGTTCTCCCACCACTCATAAAAATCAACAGGGTGTAGTAACTAAATGAAATGAGTGCTTCTATATCAATGGTTAATGGCATCCTCTCCCTAGGCAGCATGCATGATATTGTCAAGGAGGTAAGATTGATGGGAAAGAAAAACTTGAGCATTTCTCACAATGCATCGAGTAAAGCTTTTCATTTTCAGATGATCTGTGTTCTACTCTGTTGACTAGAAACATGCGAGCATAATTCATGAAAGCACAGCACAGACCACACTGGTTTGAAATGAATGCCAGATTTTCTTTGCAGTAAAGTATATAAAACACTGAGTCTCTTGTTTCTTCCTGCCTCATTCCCTAACCTCTTTGCCTCCTTCCCAGTAGAACCTTTTTATTCAGAAATACTTAAGTGCTTTGGGGACAAATAAAATACGAATGTTACTGTGTGTACATAAATCACCCAAGATGCCCTGCTTTCAACAAAGATAAACAGTATAGCAAACATTTAATAAACTATAAATGTGTTCCTATTACTCACAGATTAAAGCATTGAAGCCAGTTTTCATATAGTGAAATAGATATTCAATTCTGCCATAAACACTTTGGATTTGAACTAGGCCTTAAATAAACGCAAGGGGACACCCTGTGCAGGGGGTATTTTGTTCTTCTTTGTTTTACCCCATCTGTGATCAACCACTTTAACTCTGTCTTTCACACTGATGCAACAAATTCAGCAGAAGACAACTCTACTCTTTTTTTTTAAATGACTTGCTCCACACTTCTTTGTCATGCTTATTAATGCTTGTTATCCAACACTTGCATTCCTCTTGCATTTTGGTTAGAATTTCTATTCATATTTTCCACATAAATCAAGACAGAAGGTCCCCAAATCATCAGCATTAGAGTAAACACAATTAGCTATAGTTTACTTAAGACCATAAACCATTTGCTGAAACGCAATGTTACTACAGGTTTCTAGGTGAGTTTCTTCATCAGAAACTAGGTGGTGTGATGGTCAGTTATTCTCCACATTAAGGCTCGACTTCAAGACTACTCAGAAGTCAGAGAGACAGGTTAGAAACATCAGTGCTGTAAGTCAAAGCCCACCATGGCCCAATAGCCAGAAAGTTGTGAAACACTCATCTCAAGAAAGAAACAATAGGAAGTGGGTGTCTGGGCCATGAATCCTGATCGCTTTCATATCTATTAAGTCCAAGGAAGGTGAGCCAAGTATTTTCAGTTCACAGTGTAAGAAAAAGAAAAAAAGAAAAAAAAGAATAAGATTAGTAAATTGTTGCTGACTTCTTAATCTAGTAAAAGAATCAAGAGTAAACTATAAATTTAAATAAACTGATTCTGATCTTGATTCACTGTTACTCAAACATAAGGCAAATTCTTAGAAAAATACTTCAGATGGTGTTTTTCACTTTTGGAATATGATGTAACCACATGTGAGGTCTAGTAGATACTGTCTAACACAGAAATAATAGCTTAGATATCTTACTATGCATTTGGTATTACACTGAGTATTTTATGTCCATAATCTCACATAATCCTCATAAAATCAGGTAAGAGTACTATTATTTTGACAGATTCACAGATGAGAAAACTGGGGTTTAGAGAGATTAAAAATAAATCCACTTACTATTAATAAGTTAGGAGCTAAAAATAATAATGATAATAAGTTAGGAGATCTCAGGGCCCACTCCATAAAGACTGGTTTCAGAAAACACATTCTTAACCACTATAATATGCTCTCCTAAAAGTAAGTATTTCTAGGATAAATGCATAAATAAATCAATAAATCAATGAATCAAGGAATGATTTGGATGCCTCCATAATACCAGTACCTTTTCTTTGAGAAAATCAATTATATAAAAGCTGTCCTGGATTCCGTAACGCTTTCAGATAACTTTAAATTCCCCCAGCAAATTAGGAAAATTCACCACTTTTAAAATGATAAAATATGTTTGAATAAAAACTTTTGTTGTTGTTCTTAAAGAATGAACATGAGAATGTGTAGCTCCTCTGAATTGACTCATCAATGCCCAAAGCATCTAGCATCCACAAGAGCCTTTTAGAAATTGCAGATTTAATGAACTCTTACTATAATTTTCCCTTTCCATCCACTGCACCTCGTATCACCTAATTCTCCTCCATCCATCCCCTTTCATGTGCATCCAATTAACGGACGCAGTCAACCATTCAACATGCTGCTCAAATGTCTCCTCTTTTTGGAATTTCCCCTAATTGTGTAACCCAGATATGATTTTCCTTCCTCTGAATTAAAAAAAAAAAATGCCTAAAATACATTGTACCAATAGCTTTGAAACCAACTCTATTTAATAGTGATGAGACTGCAAATATGCTTGTAATTTTTCCAAAACTCAGATTTTTAAAAAAAATGTGAATTGTAACTATACTTGTAATGATATATATATTTTTTTAAATCTTGTGAGGATTAAAACAAATTATTTAAACAAACTCTTCCTTAAATGTACAATAAAAAAGTATACACTAAGTAAACTGCTTGGAAGGTTCTTCCTCCATACACGTGTACAGATCACTCTTTCTCCTCATTCAAGTCTCATCTCAGATGCTCCTTCCTCGGAAAGCCTCACCTGAGCAGCTTCTCTAAAATAATATTCCATGTCTCCTTCTATCCCCTCATTCAGCTTAAATTTTCTTTAGAGAGTTATCTTTTTTGGGGTATATTATGTCACATCACATTTAATGGTATGTCTATAAAAATATATATTAAGCTATTTAAATATTCATTTTATCTGCCTCAGCTCTCCAAAAAAGAAGCTTTGTAATGTAAGTAACCTAGTTCATCTCGTTCTCTGCTCTATTCTATTTGGAACAGTGTTTGGCATATCCTAGGTACATGACAGATAATACAAAATGAATGAATGAGTGAATGAGTGAATTATGGGAGTTACGATGATGATAATCACGACTATAATGGTGGTGGGAGTGATGGTCATGCTTAAAGCCATGTATAAAGAGCCGTCATATCTCTGGTGAATTTGTTATCTCCTTAAATTAAGAGTCGCATCTTAGACAACTTTTGATTCCTTGGTTTAACAATCTCTGGTTCTTTTAATAGGTGCTTAGAAAATCACTGCCCAATTAATTAAGTAACATAAATAAAGACCTGAAAGGGTATACAGATACACTGCCATTAACTAAATACACATTAATAGTAAACTTTTTAAATGTAGCTACTTGCTAAAGATTAATTTGACAGCAATTATTTTTAGCCTCAGTTATCTGATGCTTGCATTTCAAAACACAGTTGTCATTTTTGAAGTTAACTTCTTCGTCTTCAACAGTCTTCTACACACTGATTTTTATTGCTGTAGAAGAAGTCCTAATTGGCTTTGCTTTTCAGTGAATTTCTACAAGTCAACACACAAAAGCAGTCAACCACACAGAACAGATACGGTGCTGTGCCCCAGACTGAGAAATGAAACATGCAAGGAGCTTGCAACATGTTCATCTGAGTAGATGCTCTGGAGACAGAACACAGCCAGCAATGACATATCATATTACCAAAAAAGGCCCAGAGATATAAGCACAAATATTTAATGCTCCATATGTAGAGCTGCTTTTGTAAGTCAGTCTTCCAGTGAATGGACTCAACAGTTAAAACACTGTGTCGAATTCCAGATGCTATTCAGTGCTGCAATTGTCGGGACACATGTTGGTGCTACAGACCAAATTAAACTGGATCTGTAACCTAGCTATTTATGTTGTATTTATTGCCAATCAAATTACCACCCTTCAGTGAATAGTGTATAAGACAAAGATGTCCACAACACACATAGTTTACCTAAATCCAAATGCATTTTTAATTTGGTCAAGTGCAAAGGACCAAATGTTGGAAATCATTAGCAGAAAATATACAAAGTTTGCATATAATGTCATTTGGCAAAATGAAGACAAAAGCCTAACCAACAGACATAATTTCGTAAAAAGAGATGAAGTGAAGGATACCAACAGTTTTTCATAGTACTCCATGTGTACTTCCCTTGGAAAACTCCATATTTATCTGCCACATGCAACGTGAGAGGAAATATGATTCCTCCATATTAAAATACTCTCAAAAAGTGATAATGTTCAGAGGAAGATACAAAGGATAAAATCATTATGATGGTGAAATTGTGTCTGTAGATTGATGTGGGTGTGTTTTATTAAAAATAAGTTTTTTCAACTACATGTTTACTTTCTTATAACCACAGCAAAGGTTCTTTAAAATATCTTTATAGCTATTTGAAAAGGTAAACTTAGATTTTCAGGCTTAGAGTATTAGTATTTGATACGTTGATTCTCAGTAAAGTTCTCCAAACATCCACATCCATCATTCAGAAACTCCTCTTCATTTTTCTTATGAAATTTTTCTTATCCTCTCCCTAACTTTTACTACTTTAAAACCCTTCCGATGTGTTTAAGTCTTCACAAACATAGACTGTTAATGTTTCTGAAATAAAGTTAATAAGTTCCTCAAATTAAAAAAAAAAAGTTTCTGTTAAATAGCTCAAAAGTTTCATTTTCTTTTTTATTTAAACAATTTTACTTTATGCATTGTGTTCACATTCAAAACAGTGAATAATTTCAACTGTGAATAAGTCATAAATAGTCCAAAGGCATTTACACTGAATAATTGGAAAATATCTTAGAGGAAGATAAAATACTTTTAAATGTTCTATATTGTTTCATGATATTACAAAAACATAGAATTAAGACTTTTAAAGACACGTGGAAAAAACTCTAAAGCTTTTACATCATTGTTAAGAAATGTTTAGCCACCTCTGGCATGAAAAGCTTGAAATTCAACAGTAGGCCACTTCTAACTACCAAAATAATAAAAAGTTAAAGAAGGAGACATAAAATAGGAAATCACAAAATTTGTATATAGAAAATGAGAGGGGAAGTTATTAATTTCTTTGTTTGAAATAAAATTTGTTCTTTGAATATATAATCAGCATTTCCTAAAAAATGATGTGCTGGATGCAGTGGGATTACATAACTATACAAAAATCAGGAATAAAAAAAGGAATCAGAAAATATCATTTTTTTAGTAAGTGGAAAGTGTTAAAATACACACTTAAGTATTTAGAAAGTTGAATAAAGGGCACACTTTTTTTTTTCCAGCAAAAATAACTGACAAAATTTAGAATGTGAAATAGTCCAATAAACATGAAAGCAATTAAGATAATTTTTAAGGAGCTCCCTGAGGTACAGGGCCACAGATTTTGCGTCAAAGAAACAAATAATTCCTGTACCATTTATACTATTTGTGAGTATATTGAAAGAAGACAAAAAATTCAAAGTTTTAATTAAGTTCATATCGTCTGAAAAGTCTGCCTGAAAAAGATAGCACATAAAAAAATTAAACTCAATTAAAATAAATAAATGAAAATATACTAAATAAAATTTTAATGAATTAAATGCAGGAGCTCAATATAAATAACAATGAAATATTATGAAATAATATCAACCATGAGAAGATACAGTCATACTTCCCTGCAATGTACCAATTAAGAATATCCATAAAGAAAATATAATTATAGAGATTGTTTCTCATATTTAATTTGTATTTTAATACTTATAACACTTACTGCTTCTTAAAATTCTTCATTTTATTCATGGATGCTCACAATTTCTTCATTTGTTACGCTTCTCTAATTAGAGGACTCTACTAAACAAAGCGTATATTTTTGATAAATGATCACAATTTATACATTTTTCAACATAATAGTTGTTATAGTTTTGTGCTGTCAATGTACAAAAGGGAGTTGAATCAGTGCTAATCGTAGTATGAGCTATAGACAACAACATCACCTAGGAGCTTGTTACAAAATGCAAAGGAAGAGTCTTTTATTGGTGTTTGGTTTCCTGTTTTAAATTCTGATTTAATTTGATTTGTTCATCACTGATTTGTTTATAAATGAACTAGTAATTATCTCAATTGTAATTTGACATTATGATTGCTTGTGACACACTCCTGGATGGATCACCATTAAATCAGAAACAAAATAAAGATGACAGCTATCATCAATATATTATGTAGTAATAGTTTTACATTTCTAGTACCTAATTTCGAGATTTAGCTAAACATCTGCAACTCTGAATCTACTTAGGGTTCAAAACCACAACTGAAACAATAAGAAAGCAATTAAAGAAAACAAACAAAAAGATCCAAGATCAGCAAGACGGCAGACTAGAAACCTCCAAGCCATTATTCCCCCCACAGAAGCATCAAGTGTACAACAATAAACTGATTAAAATAGTTATTTTTGGAAGTTCTGCAAACCAGTTAATGATCTGCAGCAGCCAAGCAAACGTCTAATCAAGAAAAGGTCACACTCCAAAATGTACGAAGTTGTAAGGAATTATTCAATGTCCAACCCCCTCCCTGCATGTGTAGCAGCATCAGGAGGAAGTGGCCTAATCCTCAGTTGCTTCCCTCAAATGGAAGGAAATGAGTGGAAGTTCTTTGCATATCTGGCCTATCTTTGACTACCTGAGGGTTTCTGTCTTGCCTGACGTGAGGTCAGACAGAAATTGCAGCATACTCTGGATCTAAGATTGGAAGCCACAGAAGACAGTGGCAGTTTCCGTGATGCCTGAAAACTGCAAGGGAACTGAAGACATGCAGAATCTTAGAGTAAAATTAAACAGGCAGAGGAACAATAGAATACCTAAGCTTTCAAGAGAAAACAGGGGTAAAATTTTTTAGGGAAATAAAGACATTTTAAAACAGTCATGTATACAGGGGAATCGAGGAGGTGGGAAAACTGCACACACAGGCCCAGGGAGGATAAATGCTGCCAAAAGACCTGAGAGTATCTTAAGCCTTCATGCTGGACTGACTAGTGAACATCTTTATCCACCCATAGCCAGTCTTCAAAGACTGGAAGAGGTGGCTATTTTTCAAATGCCCAAAAATTTTAACAAAAGATCACAAAGCATACAAAGAATCAAGAAAACATGGTCCACCCAAAGGAACAATATAAATATCTAGAAACTCACAGTAAAATAGCAAAGCCTTCACACTTACCATAGAGGGAATTTAAAACAACTATCTGAAAAATGGTGTAAGAGATACAGGAAAACATGGACAAAGAAAATCAGGAAATCAGGAAAATGATATATAAATTGAATACAAGTATCAACAATGATTTAGACGTTATATATATTTTTTTAATCACAGAAATGTGGATGCTAAAAAAATACAATAACTGTAATGAAAAAATCACTAGAGGGATTCAACAGACTCAAACAGTGAAAAAAAAAATCCATGAACTTGAAGACAAATCATTTGGAATTATTAAGTTTGAGGAGCAAAAGGAAAAATGAACAAAAGTGACTATAGAGGGGGGCATGATGGTGGAGTAGATAAATGATGTGCTTGCCTGCTCCTATGACCACATTAAAATTACAACTAAATAACAGAACAATCAATATGGAGAACCATCTGAAGCCTAGCTGAATAGAAGTTCTATAACTAAGGATATAAAGAAGCACTTTGAGATTGGTAAATGGGATGGAGACACCAAATGGGCTGGCCCACACCTGTGTATGGCAATGGAGAATGAGGAAGATTATTAAAGCTAAGGAGGTCCCCCCGCAGATAATCAGGGGACCAACACCCCATATTGGACTCCCCAGCCAAGAGTACTGGTGTCCGGAAGAGGAGTCCCCACAACATCTGGCTGTGAAAACAGTAGGGATTCCAACTAGCCAGGTGACACACAAGGCTGTGGGAAAGCCAGATGTCCTCTTAAAGGGCCACAACACAGACTCACTGGCTAGCAAGCATTCACCCTGATCTCTGACAAAGGAACAGTAACTAGAGAAGCACCAGAAATATACAAGCAGAGAATAAGTTATGTGGCTTCAGGGTGAGGACTGGAGGGAGACTTGCCATTTTTCCTGTGTAGAACCCTCCTCCCATGTAGCCCACAGGTGGGCACCATGTTTCCTGTGTTGAGCCCTCCCCCACATGGCCAAATCTATAGCTGCATTGGCCTGTTGAACTCCACAAGTTCAACCTTGGGGACTCCCTTGGAGTCCACTGCACCTAATTCGAGAAATGCCAAAAGCAGTTTCTATAACCAGCAGCCAGCTTTGCATAGCACACCCCAGGGGGCTCTTCCACCAGCAAACAGGTGGCCTAAACATGCACAACACCAGAGGCACTTTGGTAGCCAGAAGAAAGCCAAGCTCACACTGCAGTCATTCTTAGACAACTCTCAGGGGTCAGCAGGCCTCAGGCGGGTGGCAGCTGGCCTCAGTGTACTGTGAGCCTTTTGATGAGTAGCTCCAGGCTTAGCACTAAAACCAAAACAGAATCTAAATTAACTTGAAGAATGTTACTCACCCTATCCTGGACACTCCCTAAGACCCTGCCTCATCCAAGTCACATACAGACTAAGGCTCTTTCATCAGCTGAGCCTTACAGACAACTGGCAGGAAGGAGCAGACTTCAGAGTGCCCTGGGATTTTTGGAGGGTTACCCCAGGCTCGGTACTGGTTCCATTCTTTATTAACATTGTGGCCTCTCCCACATGCCTCCAGATCCAGCAGAGGCAGCTACCAGCCATCCATCACTTTGTAGCTCTGACTAGGTAGCCTCAGGCAGGTCACAGGCAGTGGCTGACCTGGGCCTGTACCACAGCCACTCCTAAAAGGCCCAAAACTAACATACCCAGAGATCGGATTCAGATCACAACAGAACACCACTCAATTAGCCACTCCGCAAGCACTACACCCAAAGGGAGGCCTCAACAGTTGAAAGACCCCACTGGGGCAAACCCCACTCTTCAGAGTAAGCCCCCTGCACAGCAGCCTGTAAGCTATTGACATGGCCTAACACCACAGCCAGTCAGCCTGAGGATGAATCCCACCCACCAAGGTGCCAACAGCAATCAATGCTCAGCTTAAACAGGAGAATAAACACAACCATACAAAGGACACTCCTGGAGCACCTGGCACAGGTGAGCAGGGAGACTCTACCACTGGGCCCCACAGGGAACCTACTACATAAGTCTAACCAGCCACGACTGAGAGGTGTAGCAGATCTACCTAACAGATAAGAACAAACACAGAGATGTAGCCCAAATGAAGAAACCAAGAAATATGTCCCAAATGAAAGAAGAGGAGAAAACTCCAGAAAATGAATTAAATGAAATAAAGGCAACCAACCTACCAGATAGAGTTAAAAACAGTGGAGAAAAAGGAACTCTCATACACTGTTGGTGGGAATGCAGACTGGTGCAGCCGCTATGGAAGGCAGTGTGGAGGTTCCTCAATAAATTACGAATAGAATTACCATATGACCCAGCAATCGCTCTCCTGGGTATCTACCCCAAAAATATAAAAGCATTTCTCTATAGAGACACGTGTACGCCAATGTTCATTGCAGCTTTGTTTATGGTGGCCAAGCCATGGAAACAACCAAAACGTCCTTCGATAGATGAATGGATAAAGAAGTTGTGGTACATATACACAACGGAATACTATTCGGCGTTAAGGAAAGATGATATAGGAGCATTTGTGACAACATGGATGGATCTCGAGAGAATAATGCTAAGTGAAATAAGTCAGACAGAAAAAGCAGAGAACCCTATGATTTCACTGATATGTGGTATACAAACCAAAAAGAACAAGACAAACAAATGAGAAACAAAAACTCATAGACACAGACAATAATTTAGTGGTTACCAGAGGGTAAGGGGGTGGGGGGGTGGGTGATGAGGGTAAAGGGGATCAAATATATGGTGATGGAAGGAGAACTGACTCTGGTTGGTGAACACACAATGGGATTTATAGACGATGTAATACAGAATTGTACACCTGAAATCTATGTAAATTTACTAACAATTGTCACCCCAATAAAATTAATTAAAAAAAAAAAAGAATACTCAAGGGACTTAGTGAGAACTTCAAAGAGACAGCAAACTTAAATAAATAAATAAATAAATAAATAGAGCAACAAAGGAACAAGACAAACAAACAAAGAAACAAAAACTGATAGACATAGACAAGAGTTTAGTGGTTACCAGAGGATAAGGGGAAGTGGGGTGATATGTGAGGATAAACAAGATCAAGTATGAGGTGAGGAAGGAGAACTGACTCTGGGTGGTGAACATACAATGTTATATAGAGAGGATGTATTACACTCGAAACCTATGTAATTTTACTAACCCTTGTTACCCCAATACACTTTAATTAAAATGAATAAATAAAAATAAATAAATATAAAAACCATAAAAAAAACAGTCAGAAACGAAGAATACAAAAACTGAAATTAAGAATGCACTAGAAGGAATCAACAGATGATTAGATGAAGCAGAGAACTGAATCAGCGATATGGAAAACAAAGTAGCACAAAACACTCAATTGAAACAGTGAAAATAAAAATAATAATAGTAATATTTTTTCTAAAATTAGGATAGTTTAAGAGACCTCTGGGACAACATCATACATAAAATTCACATCATAGCGGTACCAGAAGGAGAAGAAAGCAAGCACGAAACTGAGAACCTATTTGAAGAAATAATAACGGAAAACGTTCCTAACCTGGCAAAGAAAACAGAAACACAATTCCAGAAAGTGCAGAGTCCCAAACAAGATGAACCCCAAGAGGGTCATACTAAGACACATCATAATTAAAATGGTAAAGGTTAAAAACAAAGAGAAAATTCTAAAAGCAACTTGTTACTTACAAGGCAGTTCCCATAAGATTGTCAGCTGATTTCTCAGCAGAAACTTTGCAAGAAAGGATTGGCATAAAATGTTCAAAGTGATAAAAAGTAAGGGCCTACAACCATGGCTACTCTATACAGCAAGGCTGTTATTAAAATAATAAAAGAGAGATAAAGAGCTTTTCAGACCAGAAAATGCTAAAGAAGTTCATCACCACCAAACTAGTATTACAAGAAATGTTAAAAGGATTTATTTAAGAAGAACAAGGGAGGGGGAAGGAGCACAGATATGAATAATAAAATAGTAATAACTATGTATCTATCAATAATCACTTTAAATTTAAGTGTATTAAATGTTCCAATCAAAAGACATAGGTAGATGAAGGGATAAGAAAACAAGACCCTTACATATGCTGTCAACAACATACCGTACTCCCTTCAGATCAAAAGACACAACCTGAAAGAAATGGGAAAAAAAAAAAAAAAAACATCCTATGTGAATGAAAACAAACAAATAATAAAAATGGATTAGCAATACTTATGTCACACAACATGGACGTTAAAACAAAGGCTATAATAAGAGATAGAGAGATTACATAATGATAAAGGAATCAGTCCAACAAGAGTATAACACAAGAGAGGATTCAAATAAATAACATAAAAAATGAAAGAGAAGTGATAACTGACCCCACATAAATACAAAGGAATATGAGAAAACACAAAGAACAATTTTATGCCAAGAAATTGGATAATCTGGAAAAGTGGAAAAGTTCCTAGAAACATAAAATCTTCTGAGTCAAGATGAAACCGAAAATCGGAACAAATTACCATTAATGAAATTGAATCAGTAAACAAAAAACTCTCAACAAGCAAAAGTCCTGGACTAGATGGCTTTACAAGTGAATTTTATCAAACATTCTAAGAAGAATCAACACCTATTCTTCTCACACTATTACAAAAAATTTAAGAGGAGGGTAGTCTCCTAAGCTTATTTCATGGGGCCAGCATAATCCTGATTCCAAACCTAAATATACTAGAAAAGAAGAAAATTGTAGGCCAAAGCCACGTTGAACAAATATAAAAATGTCAACAATATATTAGCAACCTAAATTCAGCAATACTTTAAAAAAAATCACACACCTTGATCAAGTGGGATTTACTCCTGGGATACAAGATTGGTTCAATAACCAAAATCAATTAACATGATACACCAGGTAAACAAAATGAAACATAAAAACAATATGATCATATCAATAGATATAGAAAAAGTGTTTTACCAAATCCAGCATCCATTTATAATAAAAACTCTCAGTAAAGTGGGAATAGAGAGAATATACCTCAACATCATACTCTGGGGAAAAGCTAAAAGCATTCTTCCTAGGATCAGGAACAAGACAAGCATGCCCACTTTCACCATGTTTATTCACCATAGTATTAGAAATCCTAGCCACAGCAATAAGATGATAAAAAGAAATAAAAGGCATCAAAATTGGAAAGGAAGAAGTAAAACTGCCATTTGTGGATGACATGATAATAGACGAGTAAGGAGAGAACCCTAACGATTCCACCCAAAAACTACTATAATTGATAAATGAAATCACTAAAGTAGCAGGATACAAAATCAATGTTCAGAAATTGGTTGCATGTTTACATAAGAATAATAAACAATCAGAAAGACAAATTAAGAAAGCAATCCCATTTACGATTGCACCAAAGTAATGCATTTAACCATGAGTTTAAAGACCTGTACTTGGAAAACTATGATAGTGAAATAGAAAATACAAATAAATGGAAGCATATATCGAGCTCATGGATAGGAAGAATTAACATTGCTAAAATGTCCATTCCACCCAAAGCAATCTATAAATTCAGTTGAATGCCTTTCAAAACACCAACAGCATTTTTCACAGAACAAGAACAAATAATCTTAAAATTTACATGGAACTGCAAAGGCTTCTACATAGCCACAGAAATCTTGAGAAAGAAGAACAAAGTTCCAAGTATCACACTACCTGACATCAAATTATACTACGAGACCATAGTAATCAAAATAGCATGATACTGGCATAAAAACAGACATACAGATCACTGAAACAGAATAGAGAGGCCAGAAATTAATCTACACTTATATGGTAGTCACATCTATGACAAGGAAGGCAACAATATATAGTGGGGTAAAGACAGTCTTTTCAATAAATGGTGTTGGGAAAACTGGACTGAACATGCAAAAGGGGGGCGGGGGGGTGGATGACACTACATCATATACAAAAATAAACTCAAAATGGATTAAAGACCTTAATAAAAGATTTGAAACCATAAAAGTCCTATACGAAAACACAGGCAGTAACCTCTCTGACATTGCTCTTAGTAGTTTTTTTTTTCCTGATATATGTCTTAGGGCAAGTGAAAGAAAAGAAAAGAAAAGAAAAACAACAAATGGGACTACATCAAACTAAAAAGTTTTTGCACAACTAATGAAGCCACCAACAAAATGAAAAGACAGCCCACTGAATGGGAGAAGATATTTACCAGTGACACATGTGGTAAGAGGTTAATATCCAAAATTTATAAAACATTCCTACAACTCAACACCAAAAATAAATAAATAGTCTAATTGAAAAATGGTCAGAAGACCCAAATAGATATTTCTCCAAAGAGGATATACAGATAGACAACAGATGTATGAAAAGATGTTCAATGTTAGAGAAAGGCAAATTTAAAAAAGTGAGGTATTACCTTATACCTGTCATTAATAAATCAACAAACAAGTGTTGGTGAGGATACAAAAAAAAAAGGGAACCCATGTGCACTGTTGGTGGGGTTGCAATTAGTTGCAACCACTATGGAGAAAAGTTTGGAGATTCCTTACAAAAATAAAAAAATAAAAATAAAACTACCTTATGATCCAGCAATTCCACTTCTGGGTACGTATCCTATGTATCTGAAGAAATCCAAAACACTAATTTTAAAAGACAAATGCACCCCTATGTTCACCACGGCACTATTCACAAAAGCCAAGATATAGAAGCAACCTGAGTGTCCATTAATAGATGATTGGATAAAGAAAAAGTGGTACATACGAGTTTTAATCACAAAATATGGTGAATGTTTAAATATAGAAAAAATATTACAGTAAAAGTCACATTGCCATTAATCCCTCCTCAATATACCCTCCCTTGTTTCGAACACACTCATCCCATCATTCTTGCCATTTTCTGAAGCAGCTCTGAAAGTCCTCTTACGTGAGTGTCTTTACTTCATCCTCCATCATGACAATGCTCCATGTCACACATCGCTTCTGGTACAGCAATTTCTGTCAAATAAAAACATTACGGTGTGTCCTCATCCACCTTATTCACTGGATCTGGCACCATGAGACTTCTGGTTCTTCCGCAAAGTCAAAAGGACCATGAAAGGAAAATGTTTTGAATTGATTCAGGACATCGAGGCAGGCATGACAGCACAATTAAAAACACATACAAAAGAGGACTTCCACAACTGCTTCAGAAAGTGGCAAGAATGATGGGATAAATGTGTTCAAAGTGAGGGGATTATTTTGAGGGGAATTAATGGCAATGTGCCCTTTACTACAATAAGTGTTTTTTTTGTGTTTTTTTTTAATTTAAACGTTAACCGTATTGTATGATCGTACCTTATGCTATATACAATGGAATATTACTCAGCCATCAAAAGAATGAAATCTTATCACTTGTGATAACATACATGAACCTTGAGGGTATTAAGCTAAGTGAAATAAGTCAGACTGAGAAAGACAAATACTATATGATCTCACTTATATGTGGAATCTAAAGAGCAAAATAAACGAGCAAACAAAATTGAAATAGACTCGTAGATAGAGAGAACAAACTGATGGTTGCCAGAATGGAGTGGGGTTAGGGGGAATGGGTGAGAAAGATGAAGGGATTAAGAATCAAAAGTAGGAACTTGAACAGATGTCTGTACACTCATGTTCATAGCAGCATTGTTCACAATAGCTAAAAGATGGAAGCAAATCAACTGTCCATAGATGGATGAATGAAAAAACAAAATGTGGTATATACCTACAATGGAATATTATTCATAATTAAAGAGGAAGGAAATTCTGACACATTCTATAACAACTATGAATCTGGAAGATATTACACTGATTGAAATAAGCCAGTCAAAAAAGGACAGATATTACGCAATTCCACTTTTACAAGTTACTTAGAATAGTCAAATTCATAGAGATTCATACTTCTGGTCTCTATGTGTTTGCCAGGAACAGGGGACAGAAGAAATAGGTTATTATTGTTTCATGGGAATGGAATATCAGTTTGAAAAGATGGAAAAAAGTTCTAGAGATGTATGGTGGTAATGATTGCACAACAGTGAATGTGCTTAATGACTGAATTTTATTCCTGAAAATTACCACAATAGTAAATTTTATGTTATGAATATTTTGCCACAATTTTAAAAATGTACATAATAGCGACATTCACAATAGCAACATGTATGTTAAATTACTTTAGAAAGTTCTGATGTTCAAAGAAAGAAAACCACAAAACTTTACTGGAGGGTTTATCAGAACACTTGAAGGACATAGGGAATCACTGAATTTCTGTTAAGCAACATTCCAGAGGGTAAAAATGTCCATTTTCCTAGATTAATCTAAAAATGTAAAGTAATTCCAATGAAAATCCTAAGAACTCTTTCCCTCGACTGATAAACTAATCCTGATATTCATCCGAAAAAATAATCATATGGAAGTAATCATTTTGAAAACAAGAAAAACAATGATGGATGCTAGATATTGAAATGTAATATAAGTCTGTGCTAATGAAAAATGTGATATTAATAAGAAAGAAAAAGAAAATCAAAGACAAAATTTCCATGCACCCAAACACATACAGACAAGCTGTTTATACTTTGATCTCCAATATCTCATTATATCTTTCTGTAAGGAAGGACTACGGGGGTTTCTCGCAGCACTCCAATGCGATAAATTTATGATCTCCGTGTCTAAGCAGAGAGTCATTTTTTCCATTACTGTATTGACTTCTTAGCAGGATTTAATCCATTAACCACGCAATCCTCCCAGAAAAGTATTTTCTTAGTTCCTGTAGCACCACACTCTCCTGTTCTTTATCTTCCTGTGTAGCCACGTTTCCATGTTCTTTACTGGTTTCATCTTAGGCTTACCTCTAAGCCTAAGGTAAGACCTTGGCCTTAGCCTACCGTTTTTCTCAGGGAACACTGTTTCTAGTGATACCATCCAATGACACTTTTCTATCATTCAATTTTTGAATCAATGTAATATGTTAATGTTAAAAAGAGAATACACGGACAAGCTATTTTAAAAGAAAAACAAATGATCACTAAGTAGACAGATAGCTAAAGCTATCACCATATCCTTCAGGCAGCCTATTTTCTCCCTCTGTATGTGTAAATCTTCTTTATGTACCATCATCAATAGTTACTTATAGTACCTACCATTTCTTAAAACTGCCCATTAGATTCATGTCATTCAGTTTCCCACATTTATTTTTATCTGTTTCTCTGTGATGATTCCACATTAACTAGAGTATATACTTCGATCAAAGATTTTACATTTTTTGACATTAGTTTCCTTCTTCGGTTGCTTCTGTAGCTATCTAGATAAGTCCTTAGCTCAGTGCAGTCCATGAACCAGCAGAGTTTAATATTGACCTTTCACTGCTGATAAACATCATCTGAAAGCTTGTTTAAAATAAATACAATTTAGCCCACCCCAGACCTTCTGAATCTCCGTGGCCAGGACAGCCCCAACAATATCCTTTAACATGTGCTCCATGTGATTCTGCTGTATGCCAAAGTTCGGCAAACGTTCTCCTAAATCAGTGATACTCAAAGAATGGTCAATATTACCTCTGAGATCGTATGAATGCAAACCACTCAGCCCCACCACAGACCTACTGAGTTTCTAGAGAAAGGTTGAACAACCTGTTTTAACAGGCTTCCAAATGATTCTGTGCACACTGAAGTTGGAAAACCTCAATCACAGATTTTAAGTTGTACAGTGATAGGGTTCTAGAACTGCTGAAATGATCCATCACAGCCTTAAGTAATTTGGTGGACATATTATGGCTTAGTGGCTTAGAGTCAGTACATCTGGATTTTAATTTCCAATTATCTACTTACTACCCCTATTACTCATACATTCACCTATTTTTTTTTTTTATTATAAACCCAACTAGTAGTGTGAGACATAACGGTCCCTTTTATTATCTTCCTCTGTATTTGTTATTTACCAAATCATGTTTTATTCTCAGTGGCATTCCACCGGGTCAGAGATGATCTCACACATCTTTGTATCCCCAAGACATAGTACAGCACACAGTAAGTGTTCAAAAATATTTGGATCGAAACACTATGCTCAGCTTTATGCCTTAAGTGGTAAGAATAGGGTCTTCAATCTTGAGGATGCATCTCAGCCATGTGAGAACTAGGAGATGAACGAGCTATCAGTCTCTGAAATATACAGAGAAAAGACATCCCAAGACTGGAGTTTTAGATTCATCTCAGGAGCTGTATGATTGTTGTTTAAAGAGCACTAAAAGAATCTCAGTGATTTACAAACTGGCTCAATAGTCCTAAATTTCTGGGGTTTATTAGTCATCATAAGATGCTGACAAGCCAAATAATCACCTGTGGGCTTGATTTCAGGAGATGAGAAAAAGCAAACATAATCTGCTAAATCTTCCCGAAGTTCTAATAGTTTAGCAAACTTACCTGTTACGTAAGGACGGCAGGGAATCTAGTCATTTCCCCTTGCATCTGCAATGCCCAGCACAGTTTTTGGTAAACAACGCATCCACCAATTTTAATTAAATATACCAGGGTAAGAAACTATTATTTGAGCTTTTTATACTATTTAATATTTATCTTGCATTTACTTTCAGACTTAAAATTCATTATTTTCACTGCTGTTGTATCAAGAGATATAAAGCTAACTTTACATCAAAAAGTGATACAAAACTAACTTGAAAAAAGATTATCCATGTCTAAAGTGGAATATTCATTGTACAGAAATAGAAAATAGTAAACTTAGCAGCCTGGTCTGCCCACATTAATAATTGCTTGTGTAATTTAAGGTAGGCTTTCATTTTCTGAGTCATCAAAGAAAAATATCAGTGTATGCCTGAATAATGTTACCGTGTTTCCCTGAAAATAAGACCTAACTGGAAAATAAGCCCTAGCATGATTTTTCAGGATGACATCCCGTGAACATAAGCCCTAATGCATCTTTTGGAGCAAAAATTAATATAAGACCCCATCTTATTTTCAGGGAAACATGGTATTGGGTATTGGCTGATGTACCAATGTCACAAAACCCATCCCCACAGTTCTACCTACTACATAAAATACAGCCTTGCTTTGTTCACAAACAAAATAGAGGTAATATTACCAACTGACTTGCATATGAATTTTCTGAGCAAGTGGAAACCATTCATAAACTGCTCACCCTTTATATATTTGTTTTATAACCATGTCTGTCAAATATGAAGAAAAAAACTGTATATAATTGTTTATGAGTATTGTCATTGAGTCAGATAAATAGAACCTTTGAAACAGTTTTATAAGACTTCTATAAATTCTTAATGACATATACATTTTTGAAGCCTAAATATGACCTCAGCCTGTTGTTAAGATAGATGTCAATTTATATTGGATAATGGATGGTGGAAGGAAGAAAGAAAGGAAGGGAGGGAGGGAGTGAGGGAGGGAGGGAGGAAAGAAAGAAAGAAGGGAGAGAAGAAGTGAAGAAAGGAGGAAGCAGGAAGAGAAGGAAGCAAGGAGGGAGGGATGGATTGGGAAAGACTCAAGATAAGGTTAGTTCCCTCACATAAATCACAACATAATTCAGGAGATCAATAGCTCATTAAACATTAGAAGAAAAAAATTAAATTCAACATTGTAGTGTAAGACGCTAAATGTGATAGGAATCCAAAATAGAGAAGAGATCTTGGTGGTATTAAATATTAAGGATGCTAAAGACCAAACCTATTTTGACCCTTTCTTAAGTAAAAAAGATTTTACTCAGGAAGAGATTAAATGTGAAAGACAGAAGAAGGTCACCCCAGGCTGAGGGAAACCCCATTTTATGTTATCTCTTCAAGTTGAACAATTTATTTAATTTTCTTCCTTTTCTAGTGGTTAGTTAAAGGTTGCAATTGCCCAGGAGTCAAATAAGATTCTAAACAAAGGTTAAGAAAATAGTATCGCCATTGGCAAAGAAGGACTGCTTGAAAAGAACATTTGGTGCTGTAGCTTCGAGCCAAGTTCAAAGCCAGCGTTATTAATTCCACTCTTCATTACACAGCTGACCTTTAGATGCTGCTGAGCATCTGAGGGGAAGTTTGACAATTCATCTGATCTCCTTATTTTAACTACCTGCACTTTTACACCACCAACCATCAACTCCCAAGCCTTCCCAGTAACTCCTCAGTGAGTGGGATCTGCAAATCCTTCTCCTTTTCAGGAAGTACCTTTTCTCAGTAAGGCTCACCAGAGGGAACATAGGGTCTAGGAAGAATTCTCCTCCAGTAGAAAGAGCTTGGGTGTCTCAGGAGTAGAAACCAATATTGAAATAGAAACAGACATGTTTGATATAACCCAAAACAATATTTTTCACATTTATCTATTGAATATCTATTACTTATTGACAGAAAAAATAATGTGATAAACTGAAAATTAAGCATTTTCTTCATTGTAAAAATTTTTCACTCTGCCTTTCAAATAGTAGGTATGGAGGTATAGTCACCTTTTTTAAGCTTAAAAATAGCACATGTGTAGGAGAAAATCTTCTGATTCTTCTTTCACATACAGAAATTTAATGTCACAAAAAGGCAGCAATAGCTAAGACATCAATTCTACAACTTTGTCTTCAAAAGAAAAAAAGCAGAAATTCATGAAATGGGGCAGAACAGGAATTAAATGTGCTTTCAATTATTTTTATTGCTTTTGCCATTAAAATGTTAATAAGTATCATATAGGTATTTAAAAAGGAAAGAAAGAAGTTACATTCCCACTGTGATAATATATATTCCTATATGCCTTTTAATTGGAAATGTTAAGAATATGTGTGTGTTTTAACTTCTGTGATGGCTGTAACCAATTCTAACACATATATCCTATACATACATACTATGCACTGAAGAAATAAGAAATTAACAGAGATTTGGACTTCTAAAAAAATCTGCAGTAAGGTAGTATCCTGGCTATTTTTCAGAAATCCCACAGACCAGGAATAATTAAATAAAGCCGAGGTAAGCTGCACTGTATGTGCATAAGTGCACATCATGCGTCATTTGTGCTCTGCGTAAAGGAGGACTTCTCTGGCTGAAGATCTTGTATAAATGAGTAAGACAATTACTCGCCTCAAAGCCAGTCAGTGTTTCTATTCATCTGCTGAAGACTGTCTTCTTTCTCCCCAGTCTCTGTGAATACAGTAGCTAGTACAGGCAGCAGTGCTCTGAAGTTCCCCTCAGTACAGCTAGTTACAATCAGACCCTCCCACATACACTTTCAAAAGAGGTGTGCTCTAAAGGTTCATTGTGCCTGAGTTATTAGATTAGGGTTTGTTTAAATCTAAATTCGATTTTTTAAATTATGCATGTCTTCCATTTTTATTCTGCAAAAAGAAGGGGATAAAGTTTTATCCAACTTACATGTGAGTGGGAGACGAGGAGGTAGGGAGTGACAATTTACCAGTCAGGAAGAAGTAACTAACTTTATGTCTCTCCCCCATAAAATCATCACTGCTTTGGCCACATGATAAACACTCACTTATTTAGTGGTGATACTTATTAGTATAATGAAAGAATTCTGAGATTTGGGGGATGTTTACTAGTTGTCTCAAACCAATAATAAGCCATCCCTTCATAAAATACATTGATATAAAGATTCCATATTAATACTCACAATAATAAACTTACCGACACAGACCTAGTCATTTTTAATGTTGTTAAGCCTTTCAGAAGAGATTTGCAAAGATAAATTTAAGAACAGTTCTTCGAAGAAGAAAAGCTATAAATACTATTTTTGAGGCTCCCTTTCTCCAAAGAGCAAGGAAAAAAGTGGGCCAGGTGGGGAGAAAGAGAGAACAAAAGAACGCAATAATAATTTTTCCAAATATAAATTTACAAAACTTAATCCAACAATAACTTAAATCTACCTAGCAGCATACGAGGTCAGACAATTAAGTTTGCAAACTTATTTCAATGATGCTGTTAAACTTTTCTGATATCAGAGGGATTATTCATTATGAATTTGTACCAACTGGACAAACAGTTACTGAATTTACTATTTGGAAGTGCTGAACAGACTGCATAAAAAAGTTAGACGACCTGAACTTTTTGCCAACAATTCAAGGCTCTTGCATCAGGACAATGCACCAGCTCACACGGCACTGTCTGTGAGGGAGTTTTTAGCCAGTAAACAAATAACTGTATTGGAACACCTTCCCTACTCCCTGATCTGGCCCCCCATGACTTCTTTCTTTACCCAAAGATAAAGGAAATATTAAAAGGAAGACATTTTGATGACATTCAGGACATCAAGGGTAATACGAATGAAAGCTCTGATGACCATTCCAGAAAAAGAATTCCAAAATTGCTTTGAAGGGTGGACTAGGCAGTGGCATCAGTGCATAGCTTTCCAAGGGGAGGACTTTGAAAGTGACGGTAGTGATATTCAGCAATGAGGTATGTAGCACGTTTTCTAGGATGAGTTCGCCAACTTAATTGTCAGCCTTGTATGAACTCCACAGAAGCTGAATTTTGTTTCTTTTAGTCATTACATCCATAGTGCTAACAGAGCCCGAGGCATAGTAGAACCTCAATACATATTTGGTAAACAAAAACATAAATCTGTAAATCCAGAAGCACACTTCCTGCATAGACCAACCTCCTAGTGAACGTGTGTCCATCCATATCACGTGGGCCTTTTGAACCTCTCCAGAACGATTCAACGGTGTCCCAAGGGTGGATAAGCCACTCTCCCCGGTAGTCTCATGGCACATTGACGTGGTAGTGCTTATCAAACTGTATATGATTGTTCTGTTTGATATTCCTCTTCCCCTAAAGTATATCTTTAATCAATGAATATTTATTGAACAGGGCAGAAATTGCTGGCATAAAATACACACTAACAGTGAGATTGAGTGTCTTCCTTTTCTGGAAAGATATATATTGCCTTTTCTTTCCCCAAGTTTATTAAAATATAATTGACATATAACACTATGTAAGATTGAGGTGTAGAAAGTGATGATATGATACACTTATACATTATGAAATAATTACCACAATAGGGCTAGTTAACACCTCCATTACCTCACATAAATACTATTCTTTTTTATGAGGAGAACATTTAAGACCTATTCTCTTAGCAACTTTCAAGTATACAATACAGCATTGTTAATTATAACTCATTCATCTTAAAACTGGAAGTTCATACTCTTTGAGCAGCACCTCTCCATTTTCCCACCCCAGCACCTGGCAATCACCATTCTACTCTCTGTTTAGCTTTTTTAGATTCCACATGTGCTATCATGCAGTAGTTTTCTTTCTCTCTCTGACCTATTTCACTAACCATAATGCCCTTAGGTTCAAATCACGTTGCTGCAAATGACAAGATTTCCTTCATTCTCATGCTGAAGAATATACTTCATCTTTTTTTATCCATTCGTCCATAGATAGACGTTTAGGTTGTTCCCATATCTTGGCTATTATAAATAATGCTGCAATTAACATGGGAGAGCTGGTATTTTTTGAACATTCTGATTTCATTTCCTTTGGCTATAGACCCAGAAGTACGATTGCTGGATCATATGATAGTTCTATTTTTAATATTTGAGGAACTTTCTTCCGTAGTGACTGCACCAATTAATATTCCAATCAACAGTGTACAGGGCTCCCTTTCTCCACCTCCAAGCCAACACTTGTTAACTCTTGTCTTTTTTATAATAGTCATTCCAAGAGGTGGGGGATGATAATTCATTATGGTTTTGATTTGCATTTCCCTGATGATTAGTGGTGATGAGCACCTTTTCATTTACCTGTTAGCTATCTGTATGTACTCTTTGGGAAAGAAAAAAAATGTCTACTCAGGTCTTCTATCCATTTATAAATTGGTTTGTCTATTCTTTGCTATTGAGTTATAAGAGTTATTTATACATTTTAGATAGTAACTCCTTACCAGATATACAATTTGCAAATATTTTCTACTAAGGAAAGACATATTTCTTTTGGAGTTATCACCCATATTAGAAAATCGCTTATTGCTTAAATCTTTACTTTGATTAGGCTGTTATGGGAAGACAATGGACATGAGAACAAAGTGCATCGCGAAGCCTTAGTTTGTTCCTTTAGCAAGAAGAGAGATTTATACACATTTGTGTTGATTTAGATTTCAGTGATCAAATATGAGCTTTCATGGGATTACTATGATATATGAATCTAGCATAACTGTCTTAAATCTCTCTCTCCCTCTTTTTTCTTCTTTTTAAAAAATAATTTCTGAATCCCATTCTATCTATCTCCCCACATATTGAATGCATTACTTTAATGTTACCCTGTGTTCCATAGCTGAACATTTCCATTTACTCTTTCCTTACCAGAAGCTTGTCTGCACTACATGAATTTGCAGGGGTGGGAGTGCGGGTGGGGGCAGGGTGGCAGCAGTAAGCACTGCTTTCTCAGAATTGAATCATAAGACAAAGAACTGGTCCCAGTCTGCAGTGATAGACACTGCCTGCACCCACATCCCATTATTATATCTATGGAAGCTGTGGAGCAATCAGAAGAAGGAAAACGCCAGCAGTGTCCTCTCAGTTTCTAACCACTCTGATTTCTAAGACACATAAATTCCTACAGAAGAAATGAATGTATAAGGAATAGTAAGCTTAGATTATTAAATTTTATATTTGTAAAACTGATTTTCCTTACTCTGATTCCATGTTCACCAAGCAACTAAGCAACTTCTACGAGCTCCTCACTTAGCATCCCTGAAATGCCTGCCAATAGAAACCAAAAGGCCTGACCAGCTTAACCTGAGTTCTGCAGATTGCAAGGCCATTTTTCTTTTCTTTATCAACTTATACTTAGCTCTGTGGTTTATTTGCCAGTCTCTGTGCACTCAGGTAATGTGAATCTGCACCCAAGAGATGGGTTCATTTAATGTGATTATAAACATCAATGTATCTCTGCCCCAGACCCGAGTGACAGATCTTGGGCCTAAGTGAACCCATCAAAATAAGTAGAATATTATGAGAAATGTGAATAACTAGCCAGTTGACTTTGCTGAGAGATAGCTTGAACTTGGCATTCACTTGTCTTTAAACCTTTCACAATAGACACATTCCCAAGATTCACTTAACCATCTACAGTTGGGTATTTAGCAGAAGCACACCCTAATATTCCATGTGGCAATGCTCAGACCCTCAGGAGAAGTATATGCTTCAAACTGATACATACACGTTTAGCAGTTGCAGGAAACTTTTTTTTTTTTTTAGTGACGCAACCACAATAAATACATTATACTGGTGAACCACCAAGTCTATGCCCCCCAAATTTAGACACACACCACTTTCAAGGACATAGTGGCATGGCAAGGACATGTATGATAAGCTACAGAATAAATGCAGAGTACATTCAGAGAGAAGCCATTCTACCTAAACACCTGAAGAGTGGAAGTATTCTCTCTAATGACTAAATTAAAATATGGTGTTTTAAAGTAAGCATGGATTAGTATGGAGTAGTGGGCAAAAGTGAAGTGGTATGTTTTAAAAACAAATCATTGAGATCCCAATGATATTTTAAGAATTAGTTTGTTAATGAGTTTCTGGGCTGCCTTATTACTATTGAGCAGGGAAATTTGAAGAATGCTGCACTAAAATTTGATTAAAAGAGTTTAAATTATACATTATAGATTATATATATGTATATATACATGTATATAAATTGGTTGATATGCAGTTATTTAGTTTTATATTTTATGAAGTCTACTATGTGAAAGATGATACTACATGGGCTTCATTTCTATGGAGGTGAACTTCAAGTTTTGATTAATAAAGCTTAAATAGCACTAAAGAAAATTGGACAAGTAAACAGACATTAATGAAGGAGTGGATATATACAGAAGGTGCCAAAAAAATGTATACACATTTTAAGAAAGGAAAAAAAAAGCTGTATTATAATTATGCTGATGGTAACCACTTTGAGCACCTCTTGTAATTGCAGAAGTCAAACGCGACTTGTGTTCATCTTTTGTTATCGGTATCTAGTGAGTATTACAACTTTACTACATTTTCCTTTCTTAAAATGTGTATACATTTTTTTGGTCCCCTCTGTGTATATACTATATGACATTATTTAAATGGAATAAAGATATTTCTCCAGAAATATTTTGCAGCAGGACACAATGATGCGTGTTTTGAATAGTGAAAAAACAGTTGTATTATATAAGGAAGAAAACGTTTGACCTGAATGACACTTCAAACCCTGCTAGATTACACCGATTACAAAAGCTTACAGGAAAGGTGAACAATTTTACTAGTTTTAAGTTTGGAAAAACAGAGTCTACACTATGTAATGGATTTTTAGGGAGTGTACAATGACACGGTGCTATAGATCTGTTAAGTCCTGTCACTATCAAGGTCTTGGTATTGATGGATGTGCTGAAACATATTGAGTCAACCATAAAGATCAGGTCAGTGACCATTTCGTTGCCATAAGAGACCAGCTCTGAATTCTCAGGCGTATATAACTCACAAAACTTTCCAAGTGGTAGTTATTTCATTCTCCTTGATAAATGAGCTTAACAGTCTACACATCCATCATTCACATAAAGGTAGTAGTGGGGAAAAAAATGTGAGTAAATAAAATATGTCGATACAGTGGCCACATAAATGTCCAGAAGGACAAGTATTATAATACCAGTAGATAGCAAGATTATTCTTCATCCAATATTTAAAGAGGAAAATCAAAACACACCATTACTTTAACAGATATTGGAAATGTGTGGTGAGTAAAATTCAATGTTATGTTGGTTAGTAAAGCTTAAAGTCCAAATTTTTATGTATTCAAACTTAATAACAATTTTTCAGTGACTTTGCATATTTAGTCAGGGAAAGATTGAAAAAGTAGTATGTGATAAAGGGGCAAAGCCTGATCTGTGGTCATATAATGAACTTTAGCTTCACCCTTGTGGATTAGAGGTGGAAAGATGGGCTGATCAGCAATGATTAGCTGCCTCAGAGACTGCAAAGTTAATTATTTGCTTTACCTTCATATCCTTTAAGGGGAAAAAGGAGCACTCTTTGCTGACCAGAAAGAGGAGTCTACTCTCATAAGTAACATGGGAGTGTCCAAGAAATCAGAGACAATCTTACTGCATGTTCATGATTATGATGTATCATAATTTTGTGAACAAAAGGAAGGGTTTTTCCCCAAAACATATACTGTCTCACCTTAGAGAGATGCTGATTAATCGAGTGTCAATGGCATTTTTAGGATTAAGACGATAGTCTCCACTTAAAGGCTATGTTCAACTTCATTCTCATCCCTGTTTTCGCTTCAAATACATACGTCAATCTCATGTAGTCTCAAATAGTGTAGTGAGATTTGAACTGGGGATCACATAGAGGTTCTGTATGCCCAGAAGCAGGACACTTAAATATTAAATATTTCTACTGCACATCTGATCCGCAGCAGATCATGTGACTGAAGGAAATGTTCTGCGCCAAATATTTGCATATGAGGATTCCTTTTGAAACAAACGTATATCAAAACTGGATACTCTTTTTATTATTATTATTATTAGTTTCAGGTGCACAAGACAAGGTAATACTCAGACGTTCATCATTTATATCCCTCACACTGTGAACCCCCCTCCCCCCATCCACTATCCCTCCGACATCACACCGAGCCATCACATTATATATATAAAATAATAGTTGGCATTCATTATTGTTCAGCTTTAGGTGTACAGTGCAGTGATCAGGCATCTACATCTTCCCTGAGATGGTCTCCCAAGTGGGACCTGTGTCCATCAGATACCCTACAAAATCTTTACAACATTATTGATTACATTCCCCAAATTATTTTTCAAAAACCCTGAGGCCATCTTGTGGTTACCGATTGTTTTCCAATCCCCTCACCTTTCCCCTTATCCCCCCCCCCCCCGCCCATCTAACAACCCTCAGTTTTTGATCTTTGTCCCCAGAACTGTTTCTGATTAGTTCATTCACTTATTCTTTTCCTTAGATTCCGCATATAAGTAAGATCATATGGTACTTGTCTTTCTCTTTCTGGCTTATTTCGCTTAACATAACGTTATCTACATCCAAAAACTGGATACTCTTAATCAAACACAGTTTATCCAATCCAAGATTCCGACAAGACCACAACAACATTGGTGACTTCACAGAGATGGGTGTTATCAATATAATCCATGACTATCAAAACACTTGTTTTAAATAATTGTATTTCCAACTAGCATTACCTGAATAGGCATTATGGAATTTTTCACCACTGTCTCAGGTAGCTTTACATTTTTTCTCCCAACATTTTATTATAAAATGTTTCAAACAGAAAAATTGAGGAAAATGCACATTCAACAGCTGTGTACCCAGCAGCTAGATTCCAGAATTATCATTTTGCTATCTATAACATCAACATTTTTAGGTAAAATTTACATAGAGCAAAATGTACAGATCTCAAATGAATCCATGTTCCTCGATATTTGTCCCATTCAGATTTCAGGGAAGCCTCCCCTGGATCCTGGCCCGACTCCATTTTCTTATCCACCGGGACTTGTTCAGTGCATTGTTCTATTTATCCTCATCCTTAATAACTGCATGAAGCAGACTCTACAGTCCTACATTGTCTGCCACTTCAGAGTGAAGCGATACAATTATTAAACTCTCATTAGCTCTTCCAGATCACAAATACATACATGAATTTTTACTCTTGAATGTTTCAGCAAGATTTCAGCCAACTCTCAAGTAGAGGTTGCATACCCAGAAGAAGGAAACTTAAATTTAATAGACTGTTACTGCATATAAGGTTTGTAGCATATCCTTGTAATGTGATTTGAGAAAATTTCCTGACAAGAAAATACTATAATTCTATACTATACTATACTATAATTCTTTTGCTATCAAAAAAATTATACTTTTGCATACTATACTTCTTTAGCTATCAAAAGCACATCCAAATTGACTACTTTCCTAGTGATCTTACTCATTTTTAATGGGGAGTCAAAATAACAGCAAAATGACCATTCAAAATAATAAGCATTTTTATAGAGAACTGCTTAGCAATAAACTTCACTCCCCCCCTTTTCTAGCCCCTCACCCCAACACTCCTCACCTCACTCCTCCACACACATTGTCTGTTCCCTTTCCCAAACTCTATTCCAATTTCCATTTTCAGGAATGAACCAATACTGGTTCGATTCTCACTCCTCTACATATATACATTTCTTTCACTTTAAACTTTACAGGCTACCTGACACAGGAAAATCAATCATATTTTAAAATGTCAAATTAAAAAAGATGTCACTCTCCATGTATACCTTAAAAAGAAATTTAGTTAAGTGTGTCTAGATACTTATGAATAACATCAGCATTCCCCAGGATCAGTGAAGGATTAAATCCAGGTTCTCTTATCTTGAAGCAGAAATATTAGCACAAAGACTGCATCAACGAAAATCTTTCCAAATGTTACTAAAAGCCATTGCTATGTAAATTTTAATGATATTTACATACCAGTATTAGGACCCACAATAACTCTTTCTCAGAGTATTTTATTATAAAAATAAAATATTGGGGCTGTTTCCTGCTGTGGTAATGAAAAAGAATAAATACAAATAAATTAAATGGAGCAAAGACTATGATTTAAAACTTAACACTTTATTTATTAGAGCTAATGTAAAACTCCCCCTAAATAATATATGAAAACATAACTGCAGCATGCATAAAAATTAACATAAATATGTTAAATTGTAGAAAAAAAGTAAAGGTGGTGAAGAAACAGCAGATAGAGAAAATACTTCACTAGCTACAATACATAATTACTTTATTTCTACCAATACTTCAATCGCAAAGTGCAAACGTGACTATAGGGCAAAGAGAAACAGCTACCACGTAATGATACATGGAAACCACAACCCAAATTGTTCTTGGGTATTATTTGTAGCGATTGTATCCCAAGGTACAAGCCTCAGAGATAACAGAGAGGAAGGCTTGCTCTTTTCCATTCTTAGAAAAAAGAGAGAGCCAGGACGGATGACTGACCAATTTAACAATGTTCTTTGCTTGCTGAGATCAATCGATCTTTAATCCACCAAGTGCAGTACTTCTTACATGCTTGAAATGAAAACTGTTTCATCTAACAATGGAATGCCTTTCCTCACTGGAGTTCTATGTAGAAAGGTCATCAGTTTGTAACTTGCACACATGCTGAAGTGTTAATATATACTCAAAGAAATTTTAAAATCAATAGAAACATATATAACTATCCTTCCTCTGATACCTTCACTTTTCTCCTTATTTTATGTTTATTCTTACCTGGTTTGAATAGATGGCAAGTTACATCACAGTTCCAATATTATAGGCACTGTATCTTTCAGGTTATGAAATAGCAAGTATTTGTTCTCTTTGTAAAGACAAACAGCCCTACAGTGACTTCATAGTTGATGTATAAGAGAGTAGCGGTCAAGGGCTTAGGTGTCACTGGGACGACATGAGCCCTGGACCTGCCCTGCCACGTGCCTAAATTTATGACTAAATCCCACAGAGTTCCTACGAGAAGGAACCTCAATGTTGCTGTGAGGTTTAGAGGAGATAATGAGTTTTAAGCCCTTAGCACAAGGCCAGGCACGTATTGGCATACATTTAATGTTAATGAGCTATTACCATAATTAGTCACAAACCCACATCTCAGATGTTAAAACTCAATGGATAAACAACACCAATGAGAAGCTGAGAATTTGAGATCATTATGAGCAATGGCTGCAGTTTTGGAGAATGATAAATTTTAAAGGAAATAAAAAGAAAGGAAAATGGTCTAGAGGGTACAGAAGATAGTTATCTGATGATGACATAAATCCCTTTATCCCATTGGCCCTGACGGGAGCCTTATCCTATGCATGGTACTTTAGATGTACAAGTTTATAAGCCATAGCATTTTAACTCATATGTTTCTTCTTCCCTGCATCTATGTCAGAAGCATCTCTTTTTTTTTATTGTAACATTGTAACGCAGTTCATTTTTTTAACAACAACAACAAAATACATTTATATTTCTATTCCCCACTGAGCCAAAAGCTAGTTGTCTCCTGTTTTATCATAACTGGTTAACATAAGCATTTCACAAATAATATTTTGTGTCATTAATTAAAATTGCAGGAAAAAATACTTGATGCCTAAAGGTCTAACAGATTAGAATACGAGGTCATGTTTTGACTTACTGAGACCACTCAGAGATTACAAACAAAAAATTAATAGGGGTTTTGAAAGATAATGCATTATTTATAAGCAGACGGGCCCCCTGTGCTCAATTGGTTTAACAGAAAAATGACTAGGTTAAAGAAATCAGAGTGTTACAGTGAGCAGGCATATTGTGAAAGTAATTTGCATTTGTCGCCAAAAAATTAACAGAGTATATCATTAACAGCTACGATTTCATGGAAACTACACAGAATTTTTCAGCATGTGGGTGTAGATTCTCCTTCTGTGAAATCTATACACAGAATTGCTTAAGAGTTTAAGATTGTGGAGACAATTGATAGATATTTCTTGTAATTAAGAAATAACCAGATATCACCTCACACCAGTTAGAATGGCTATCATCAACAAGACAAATAGGAACAAGTGTTGGAGAGGGTGTGCAGAGAAAGAAACCCTCATACACTGTTGGTGGGGATGCAGACTGGTGCAGCCACTATGGAAGGCAGTGTGGAAGTTCCTGAAAAAATTACGAATAGAATTACCATATGACCCAGCAATCCTTCTCCTGGGTATCTACCCAGAAAATCTGCAAACATTTATCCATAAAGACACATGTGCTCCAATGTTCATTGCAGCTTTGTTTACGGTGGCCAAGACATGGAAACAACCAAAATGTCTTTCGATAGATGAATGGATAAAGAAGTTGTGGTATATATACACAATGGAATACTATTCGGCGGTAAGAAAAGATGAAATAGGACCATTTGTGACAACATGGATGGATCTTGAGAGTATAATGCTAAGTGAAATAAGTCAGACAGAAAAAGCAGAGAACCCTATGATTTCACTGATATGTGGTATATAAACCAAAAACAACAAAAGAACAAGGCAAACAAATGAGAAACAAAAACTCATAGAAACAGACAATAGTTTAGTGGTTACCAGAGAGTAAGGGGGGAGGGGGCTGGTAGATGAGGGTAAAGGGGTAAAGGGGATCAAATATATGGTGATGGAAGGAGAACTGACTCTGGGCGGTGATCACAAAATGTGATTTACAGATGATGTAATACAGAATTATACACCTAAAATCTATGTAACTTTACTAACAATTGTCACCCCAATAAACTTTAATTAAAAAAAAAGAACCCAGTATTATACATACTCAGCGAACCACATTTTTAGCAATGGCTAGATCAATTAGAAATCATTGCAAGGTATTTGGCCCTTCCTCTACCTGGTAACAGCACCCTTCAGAATGAGTTTAAACACTGACTGGGTTTGGAGTAAAAACCAATCACTTAAGCATCTAATAAAATTGCATCATATATATTACACCTAAGATAAACAAGCAGTAGTTATCAAACATGACTACTTATTATTTGCACTTAAAAGAAAACAAAACTTGACCAACATAAAATAAATAATAAACACAGTTAAAATAAGCATGAGGAAAGAAAGCCAATATACTCCATCAGCAGATACCATTTCTTACCTGTTAGAATTTCAATAAAATTTTCCATGAAAAAATGTAAAGCAATATGTCACGAAGTTTTCCTTGACAAATTACAATCTATGAATTAAAGTTTAAGTTATTAAGACAGCAATGCTATTGTATACTTTAAAGAGGTCACTTATAACACTGTAATTGAGTGATCTGTATCAGCTATAGGTAGCTCTAAGATACAGAAAGCTATAGCATCTTTGCACTTAGGAAAGAGGCCAGGACCATAAATGAAATTAGAATAGGAAAGAGTGAGCTTTCCCTATCCAGGGCTGGGAAAAACCCACAGCCAGATTATAGGATCTAATCCAAGATACGTAAGGAATGAAGCTCATCAGAAGTTAAATATTCCAACGTCCAAATTAGATTGTAAATATACAGATAGGTATGATCCTTATCCAAACATGTCAGAAGGAAAGAGGCAAAAAGTGTGTCCATATTCAAAGACTGAGTCAAGGGTAGGGTGGTCAAAGTGGGAAAAAGAATGGTATTTTGCTAAAGAGACTCAAAATCTGCAAAGGTGGTTAGTTTAAAACAATAGCTTAAAAGTGAGTATTATTTTCTATCCCCAAATAAAGAGTATCTAAGCTCTTCTTTGATACTTAACTAGGCTCTGGCACATTTTAAGGAAAGTTAGCTGATGAGATACTAGGGTTGTGGATGAAGGTTACTACTTCCTGGATAAGAGCCTCTGAGGAGAAAACCCTCCTGGCTAAAAGTACCAGATAATATAATTCATATTTTGAAAGGGTTTATTCTCTAAATTTTTGTAGGTGAGACACTATAAATATAAAATGTAATAAATATAGCTTTATAATATTAGTTGGAGTGGGATTCGGGGGGGGGAAGATTTCATAAGTTTATAATTCTACTTTCAGAAAACCAACAGTAAATATCACGCACAGAGGGAAAATATATTAATACTAACCATTCATATATTAGAAAGAAAAATATAAAACTGTCTCTATTTACAGAAGACATGATTGTTTGCACAGAAAAATAATCCCAGTGAATATAGAGCAAAAGTACTAGAACTTTTTCCAAGTAAGTTTAGCAAGGTTGTAGTATACATCTTTTCTATTAAAAAAAAAATTGTGTGTGCATGTATGCATAATATATACACTTTATATTTAAATGTTAAAAAATATTACCATATACAATACCATCTAAAATATGAAGTACTTATTAATAGAAATACATTTAATGAAATATAGGCAACACTTGTTTACTAAAAACTGTTCAGTGAATAAAATTAATGGAAACCGAAATAAATGAGATATATGAGATATATACCATGTTTATCAATTGGGAAGATTCAATAATATATATTAAGATATCACATCTTCTTATATTGATCTATAGATTTAATGGAATCTCCATCAAATTACTAGCATGATTTTTTATAGAAATTGACATGCTAGTTCTAAACTTCATATTTAAATGAAAAGAACCTAAATAGTCAAACCAACTTTGGAAAAAAAGAACAATGTTGGAGGACTTGCACTACTTAATTTCAAGACTTGCTATAAAACTAAAGTAATCAAGACAGTATGGTACCGTAGTTAAGAAAGATTCACATATTAATAGAATATAGCACAAAAAAGTAAACCCATGAATAAATGGCTAATTGATTTTTTTAATTAAAATTTATTGGGATGACAATGGCTAGTAAAGTTACTAGGTTTCAAGTGTACAATTCTGTAATACATCATACACATATCACATTGTGTGTTCACCACCCAGAGTCAGTTCTCCTTTCATCACCATATATTTGATCCCATTTACCCTCATCTACCACCCCCTTTCCTCTTACCCTCTGGTAAGCACTAAACTTTTGTCTGTGTCTATGAATTTTTGTTTCTTTGTTTGTTTTGTTCCTTTGTTGCTTTCAGTTTTATATCCCATATATCAGTGAAATCACATCTCTTGACTTTTTCTCTCTGACTTATTTCGCTTAGCATAAGTGCAAGTGGAGAAAGGTAGTCTTTTCAATAAATGATGTAGGGATAATTAGCTACCCATATGCAAAATAATGATCAGTAACCATAACCTTATAGCATGTAAAAATAATAACTTGGAAGGGTTATAGAGTTAATTATAAGAGCTAAACCATGAAAACCTTAGAAGAAAATATGAAAAATCCTTGAATGATAGAAATATCTCATAAATGATATGATTATATTTATAGGATTACATACATTTGTCAAAACTAATCAAATTGTATATTTAAAATTGGTGGATTTTACTGTGTGTAAATGATACCTCAATAAAGCTAACCATAAGTGTATCATGCAATTTTGTTTGATATGTGTTTATCTTCTTAAACTAAATTATTAAAGCATGTTACAAGTTGGCAGATCTCATATCTCTTAGCATGAGAGAAAATATGAAAATAGATTCTCTTTTTCTCCTTTAAATAACATCCCCACCTCCAACTCAATGGAAAACATACAGAGGGTGCCAAAAAATGTATACACATTTTAAGAAAGGAAAAAACTGTATTAAAATTACGCTGATGGTAACCACTTTGAGCACCTCTTGTAATGTCAGAAGTCAAAAGTGACTTGTATTCATCTTTTGTTATAAGTATATATTGAATATTACAATTTTAACACATTTTTTTTCCTCTTTAAAATGTGTTTACCTTTTTTCGGTACCCTCTGTACTGCAAATAACCATATTTTATAAATATAATAACAACAGTAATTTTAAAGTACATATATAAAAATCAATACTAAACTTAAAGCTTATTCCTGGGTTAGCATTCTAGAATTTCTAAAATATCATCTTATCCTATAAACATCTTAGTATTTTTTTAATATTTTATTGTGAACATACCTTACTTTTATAATCATAAAGCACAGCAAACATTTTCCACATTTAACTTGATAATGTTTTAATATATCCAGTGTTTGGCAGTGAAATATTGATCATCTATGTTTATATCCTATGCCTTATACTATGTGGACTAAATAGCTCATTAATTCAACTAATATTTATCGAGTACCTTCTCCTGCTAAACACTAATAGAGACAAATATCATTAATAGAATCTCAATAACAAAACAACAAAAGTTGTAAGATCATATGTATTACTTTTAAAATAAAGAAGCTACACTTACTGCTTCAGGCCCGTCCTATTCCGGTGGTCTGGTGTGATTTTTATCAAGTGGCACAGATACACTGGGTATTCCATTTCAAAGCAGCACCAAATGTGTCGTATGACATCTATTAACAAATGAGCTGCACTGAAGAAGAAGCATAGTTTTCTGTGGTATTTTCATGTTTGTGGTGTCTCAGATACAATTACTCTATGGGATTTCTGTCTCACTTCTAACTGGTAGAAATGGTAAAAAAAAAAAAAAAAAGAGGAAAGAAAAAGTATGAAATACAAAACAGAAGGCACAGGGGTTTATCTTTGTTTCTGAAATGGAAAAGTTGTACCCAGCTCTGAAATGGAATTAGGATTTGCTTCATTAAAGCAGTTATTTCAGTTCCTATTAAAATAATGAAAGAACTCCATTTTATTCTAACAGTAAACAGGAAGAGAAAATTGAAGTTTAAGGGATGTAATGGAAATCTACTTAGAAGCAACCAGATAAAAAGTAAAATTAAACTTCTTTTTCATGGTCTAGATGACCAAAAAAAACAAAACAAAAAAAACAAACAAAAAGGATGCATACCGTGTTTTCCCGAAAATAAGACCTAGCCAGACCATCAGCTCTAATGCGTCTTTTGGAGCAAAAATTAATATGACTCCGTATTATATTATATTACATTGAATTGTATTATATTACATTTTATTATTGCTGATATCATATCATATCATATCATACCATATCATATCATATCATATCATACCAGGTCTTATATTATAGTAAAATAAGACTGGGTTTTATATTAATTTTTGCTACAAAAAACGCATTAGAGCTAATGGTTTGGTTAGGTCTTATTTTCGGGGAAACACAATACTATTGTTTATGAGCACCTAATTTCAGGTTCATCTTGGTCTGATTAACCTTTTTACAGACACGGCTATTTCAATTATAGCTTCTGTGGGGGACAGGATAGAATTCTTGTGTTTAAATAGTATGAAAGAAATCAGATGAGAGAAAAGATAAAGTTAGCCATAGAAATTGATTTAGGAAATTCAAAAGCATCCTTTCATATGACCTTTCATAGATAACCAAGAGTAAAATCGCTAGTAATTCTCTCTCACAAATCCAGGAGGGAGAATATCTGTACTAGAACCTATTGAGTGGGGAAAATGAAGTCTAATTTTCCAAGGTTAACTAAAAAAATTCTTCAAGAGCTATAATTCAGACACATGTGGAATATATAACAAATGTGACATCTTGCTTTGTAGTGGATTAGTTTCCCAATGCAAACTATTTCATGAGTGTCTGTCTAATTAGAGAGATGCTGCTTATGTATGAGAAATCATAACAGGTGACCACTGAACTATGAGAATGAAATTTACTTACTGTTTATAGACTATGTCTCAAGAATTGACACTTCTCCTGGGAAAAGCCTGAATTCCTAAGCTTTAGACTCACGATTTCTAGAGCATAAGTTTTTTGGTTTTGTTTTAAATAGATAAAATGTCTTCCTGTATTTTTACCAATATTTTCACCTATATGCCTGAAAGTAGAAGACATAGATTTTAAGTTTTTGTCCATATCATAGTAAAATAGCAATAAAGGTTGCATTACTAGTTCCTATTTCTAAGACTATTATAAATCTCAGTTTCCACACAGGCCTATTGATCTCTAAAACACATCTTTCACTATGTCACTTTTTTTTTTTTGCCTCAAAATCATATAATCCCCAATTCAAGATCTTGCACTCTAATTGACTCAATCTGCTCTTCCACAATTCATACAACCATACTCAGTAAGCTGTACAGCAAGCAACCTGCCACCACTGGCAAAGACACAATGAGTGCCTTCAAAAAGATTAATATTCCAATAACCTGGAAAAAATGCCACCCAAAAAGCTAGTCCTTCATAAACAAAATCATATAAAATGTAAATTGATTAGTGAATTTCAAATTGGGCAAATGTTGCTACCGGAAGGAAATGTTTATTTAACTACTATATTGCAACTCAAACTCCTTATCAGGTAGAGACCAGTAACACACATTTTGTGGGCTGGTACTGATCACAATCAACATTTTCAGCAGCACTCTTCTAAATCAAACTCCTTCTCTCCTCCTCGCCTCTTCCTCATACCATGAATGCAGTTTTTAAAAGTTTACAAGTTATAGGTCCACATGGATTCTCTTCATGATATTTCCCTGTGTTTGTCTCAAACTCCTACATGGGAAAACCTGTGTCAGCCTACCATGGGTTAAATGCCATTTCCAATCTAATCAATTATGGCCATGGGAAATACCTATGGTAAAAAAATGGCTTCTGATGGTGTCCTTTAAAGCATGAAAGTTTTTAATTTTGAGGAAATCATTCCTATCTATTTTTCTCTTTTATCACTGGCACTTTTGCTGTTAAATCTAAGACATCATTGTGAAACCCAAGATAACAGAGATCCACTCTAATATTTCTTCTCAGAGTTTTATAGTTTACATATGGTGAAGAAGGCACACTCTGAAAACATGCTAAAATATATTGAATTGTACATTTTAAACTGGTTATCTAAACAGTATGTAAATCTCCTCTAAAGCTATATAAAAAATGGTTTCTGATTGGACTGTTATCTGTCACCATGTACCAAAATTAATTCAAAATGGATCAAAGACTTAAGCATAAGACCTGACACAATAAACTGCATAGACGAAAACATAGGTACTAAACTTATGGACCTTGGGTTCAAAGAGCATTTTATGAATTTGACTCCAAAGGCAATGGAAGTAAAAGCTAAAATAAACAAATGGGACTATATGAAACTTAAAAGCTTCTGCACAGCAAAAGAAACCATCGACAAAATAAAGAGGCTACCGACTGAATGGGAGAAGATTTTTGCAAATAGTTCCTCCGATAAGGGTCTAATATCCAAAATATACAAAAACTCATGAAACTCAACAACAAAAAAATGAACAACCCAATTGAAAAATGGGCAGAGGACCTAAAGAGGCATTTCTCTAAAGAGGACTTACAAATGGCAAATAGACATATGAGAAAATGCTCAACATCACTAATCATCAGAGAAATGCAAATAAAAACCACAATGAGATATCACCTCACCCCAGTCAGAATGGCTATCATCAACAAGACAAATAGCAACAAGTGTTGGAGAGGCTGTGGAGAAAAAGGAACCCTCATACACTGTTGGTGGGAATGCAGACTGGTGCAGCCGCTATGGAAGGCAGTGTGGAGGTTCCTCAAGAAATTACAAATAGAATTACCATATGACCCAGCAATCGCTCTCCTGGGTATCTACCCCAAAAATATAAAAGCATTTCTCTATAGAGACACGTGTACTCCAATGTTCATTGCAGCTTTGTTTACAGTGGCCAAGACATGGAAACAACCAAAATGTCCTTCGATAGATGAATGGATAAAGAAGTTGTGGTATATATACACAATGGAATACTATTCAGCGTTAAGAAAAGATGATATAGGAACATTTCTGACAACATGGATGGATCTTGAGAATATAACGCTAAGCGAAATAAGTCAGACAGAAAAAGCAGAGAACCCTATGATTTCACTGATATGTGGTATATAAACCAAAAACAAGACAAACAAATGAGAAACAAGAACTCATAGACACAGACATATTTTAGTGGTTACCAGAGGGTAAGGGGGGTGGGGGGAGGGAAATGAGGGTAAGGGGGATCAAATATATGGTGATGGAAGGAGAACTGACTCTGGGTGGTGAACACACAATGGGATTTATTGATGATGTAATACGGAATTGTACACCTGAAATTATGTAATTTCATTAACAATTGTCACCTCAATAAATAAATAAAAAAAAAATGGTTTCTAAGAAGACACACTCTATAATGCATCTGTTATGATGAATTTAACAGGCACATAAGTAGCATAATCAATAATTGTTCCAGAAATGAAGGAAGACTCAGCCTCCAGAGAGAGCACACAGAAACAGCTTCACATAAAAGGCAGTGAGCAGACTGTGGTTTAGAGACATTATCACAAGAAAGCAATCATGATACTTGGATATGGGGGGTACTTTATTAAGTATGTACTTCGGTATGCATGTATTTATTTATTTTTTAAAGTTTATTGGGGTAACAATTGTTAGTAAAATTACATAGATTTCAGGTGTATAATTCTGTATTACATCATCTGTAAATCACATTTTGTGATCACCACCCAGAGTCAGTTCTCCTTCCATCACCATACATTTGATCCCCTTTACCCCTTTACCCTCATCTACCAGCCCCCTCCCCCCTTACTCTCTGGTAACCACTAAACTATTGTCTGTTTCTATGAGTTTTTGTTTCTCATTTGTTTGCCTTGTTCTTTTGTTGTTTTTGGTTTATATACCACATATCAGTGAAATCATAGGGTTCTCTGCTTTTTCTGTCTGACTTATTTCACTTAGCATTATACTCTCAAGATCCATCCATGTTGTCACAAATGGTCCTATTTCATCTTTTCTTACTGCCAAATAGTATTCCATTGTGTATATATACCACAACTTCTTTATCCATTCATCTATCAAAGGACATTTTGGTTGTTTCCATGTCTTGGCCAACATAAACAAAGCTGCAATGAACATTGGAGCACACGTGTCTTTATGTATAAATGTTTTCAGATTTTTTGGGTAGACACCCAGGAGAGGGATTGCTGGGTCATATAGTAATTCTATTCATAATTTTTTTCAGGAACCTCCACACTGCCTTCCATAACAGCTGCACCAGTCTGGGTATGCATGTATTTAATAATAACTTTTTAAAATGTATTTAGAAAGCAATACTATGATATATTGTTCTCAAGTTAGGCTATATTTCCATTGTTTCAACTACTGAAAGAGAAAAAATATGAGAAATCCAGCAAAGTATACATTTATCCCTAGAATGTATACTTCATTACAAAACTAGTTATTCTTTATATGTATCCTGGGGACATAATGACTGAAGTGCCCAAATGACTTTGTTATAAAACATTTTTCATTTTCTCCTATAACACAATGTCACATATGGAGTAAAAAAAAAGTGCTGTTGAGTACCAAAAAAAAAAGAAAAAAAAAATCCTGACAGGATCATTATCATTCTCTTAGATCCCTAGAGTAACATCAAAAAGTACATTGTGCTAAAAGATAATGTAGTATTCCAAACTGTCCTTAAAGGCTAGAAGTTTTATAAGGTTATTCACTACCACAGCACTTGACTGTCTGCCTAGATCAGAAGTTTCACTGGTCTCTAAGAAATGCAGGGTCTGATAACCTCAGGGTCCCCTATTGGTAGAGAACAGAGAATGCATTAACTACTTTAGAGTGGCTGTTTATCCCAAATCTGAGACAGGAAAAAGTGGAAAATGTTATTTATTTAGGAATATACTTCTTGATGTTTCTAAATATCTAAGTTATAAATATTATGAAAATTATACCTTGTATGACTTTCTTGTATGAAAAGATTTGTATTTTTCATTCTTACTGAAATTGTTCAAGAAATTTATTTTAGAATCTCTTTTGGGAAAATCAGAAAGAAATATAACTTTTTAAAAATTTAAACTTTTGTTGGCAAGTACTTCTGTGCTGAAATATCTTTTGGATCAACCTAGAAATGGAGGGGCATAGGTCAATAGCAGGACATCTTAGCCAAGAGCTTTATGAAAATTATCCTCTCAGTGCAATCCTGAGAGTATAACAGCAGTGAATCAGGAGCATTATTAGCACCTACTTAATAAAGGAGGAGAAAAAAGGAAAATGATTAATGTGTCTCTAAAAAAAATAATAATCTTGCCAAAATCTCTCATGCTTGCCTTTATAGCGCCACCAATAAAGGTGATTGCATCTCATTGACTATCTTACAGAATTTTCAGAGTAATCCATCTAAATGGGGGCTGTGTCAGAGCACCAGTAAATGAATGGCATCATTAAATTTCTCTGAAGTAATGTCTCCTTTCTCACTAATGTACCAACTCCTATGACAGTCTCCCCTTGGGCAGCCAACTTAGCATTGTTCTCTCCCTAGTGAGAGTGGCTTTACATTCTTAGATGTAACCCATATTTAGAATTAAAAAAAAGAATACATTTCCCTGTGAATTACAAAAGCATTTTTTAATACAAAATGCAGGGAAAATTAGCTCAATATAATGTTTTCTGCTTTTCAAAGAAGAGAGCATATTCTGGCCTGTGATTCTCCACCAGCCATTTACAGATTTTTCTCTTGAGTGATACAAGTGACAGGATTCATTAGCAACCTTAGTGAACTCTCCATTTCTTAAAAGGTGACTGTCTCAAATTTGGATTAGCTGAGTTCTGTGTGTCTTTATTCCCTCTTCTCCCCCTGGCAATCTGCCATTTGAATGTTTCCTCATTATCAATAACTGTGCTAAAAAGCCAAGAAAAAATGTGGAACCGTTAAGTGGCCTCTCCACGCACCTATTAGAAAAAGAGACACAGAGATGAACATACAATTCATTTCCAGGGGAGACTGAAGAAGGATGGTTCTGTCCCCAAAAATGTGATGGAAACTGAGGAATTGCTCTTATTGCATGGCACAGGTTTATAAAGATATTTGTCTACACAATTTTTATATAATATCCAGAAATAGAAGAAAGACTTGTATCTGTTGTTAAAGCGATGAATATATTAACTTTTCCCCTTATTATATGAACATGGGAAAATCCTCTGAACCTCGGTTTGCCATATAAAAAATATTAACAAGACTATACTCTTTATAGATTTTTTGCAAAGTATATATGAAATATCATGCCCTAAGCAAGTGCTGGTTACATAGTGGTTACTTATTAACATACATCAATAGATAAATTAAATATATTTGAATGTGCATGTATATACTCAAATATCTACACCCACCTATAGATGGATGGCTAGCTAAAGAGAGATGAAGGAGATACAGAGAGAACTCAGGGAACTCAATATAGACAGTGCATGATTTATCCCAGAGTCCTTCTCAAAGGCACAGAACAACTGTACTTCTGCAGGAGAGGTCAACCTGAAATTTTTGAATGTCCATTTTATGAAGCACCTTGCATCAAGTGCTTTCAATTATAAGTGGCTGTTAAAATTCATTTCAGAAAGCTAAGAAACGTGTGTGTGCACGCAGATGCTTTTACTAAAGCTTGTTTAATTTGTTGACCTTTCCTCTTTGGTTCATAACACCTTGTCAAGATGCAACAGACTGTTCCTAATATAAAAGAACACAAAGTACAATTATATTCTGGGAATAGAGCTCTGCCTGCCTGAAGTGCTAAGGACTAGCGATCTTATAGATTAAACTTAAAGTTAAAGATCAGAACATGCTTATTTTACATGTATTATTATACTTCACAAGCAGGGATGGGAGAGAGAAAGACAAGAAGAAAGACACTGCAACAACTTGGCATGTAATTATATGTTTATTAATGAATGAAATGCATGAACAGTTTGTGTCTCTTTATTTTTCATTGCATCTATGTGCATGGGTTAAAAATGAGGTTCTATCTGAATTTCTGACATTCCCATTTAAAACACTGGAGATCAGTATTTTTTTTCTTTCTATTTTCCACAACTCATGTTGCCATAAACTTCTGATTCCCTGATGCATAGTTGACAATGAATAATTCATTTAACTAACGCCTCTAATGAATTTTTTATTAGATCTTTTAGCAGTGGATTCTCTCTACAATTCTTCCCATCAGAGGTATGGAGGGTCTCACAACTTCTCTATAGATTAAACAAAAATGAAAAGATGAAAGGGAAAAACAAAAAGAGTACTCTGGCCATACATCCAAAGTGATAACAAACCATATCTTAAATTTCACCTAAGAATTACGGAAAGAGAGGTGATGACAGTATAATACTTTTAATATCAGGGTTGGATTACTCTTGTAGATTCTACTGTTAAAGAACTTCAACCTTGAAGTGGCAGGGGTTCATAATCGTGAAAATTTTAAATCACCTTTAAAAATAAAATGGAGAGATCAAACCATTAGGCGGTGTTTTCAAGGATAGTTACACAATTACGTATAACAGGCATATCATTCACATGAAGGACTAATTTAGGTAATACCATTAACTAGGGATCCCAAGTGTACACACAGTGAAACCGGTTCCTCAGTAGGCACTACAGAGAACCACAGGAGTTCTGTGCTCATTGCACTCAAGTGACCTGTCACGTTATACTACGTTTCTAAGAGGAAGATGTATCACACATCTTAGCATAGGAAAGACACTGAAAAATCTTCCACAGGACGGTTACAAGTGGTTTAACTCAGTAATCCCCAAACTTATTTGGCCAGAGAATCCTAATAAGAGAACACAGCACTCACGTTCCAATCAAAACACTTGAAAGAAACTACGGAATTAACCTCATGTTCAAAATTCAGTCTTTAGAATAAATGTTCACTACTGAGCTACAGAAAAACATCAATAAGTTTAATGATTGTTCTAACAACATTATTTCAAGTCTCTCACAATAGTTTCTGAAATATCACGTTTTAGATCAGAAGGCAATCAGTCATCAATGTTACACGTTTGTGAGAGCTCTTTAAAAGCAAATAGTTTAAAATAACTATGGGAAAAAAAGTTTAGATAATCTTGGTCAAACAGGAAAGTACTAAGGGTAAATTCAAGGGGATATTTAGAGTGAATAAATCAAAAAATAAAACTAGAAAAATGTCTCTGTCTTTTAGAAAACAAATGCACTCCACTCTTTCACATGCAAACAGTTTACTTTGAAGGTGGAAAGACTGAACATTTACAAAGAATCAAGGGAAAAGCTAAAATTCATACAAGTTCTTTTTCTCTCTGTCTCTCATTTCTCTGTCTCTCCATCATATCTATCATCTATCTATCTCAGCTAGCTAGCTAGCCAGCTGTCCATTCATCCATCCTACCTGTCTTAAAAATGTCACCTTATATAAAAGAAAAAAAAATATGTTTTTAATACAGGGTTTGCTTGTTCATTTTTACCAAATAAACTTAATCAATAACAGTAAGTTAGCACAGAGCAAGCCCACTCTTCCAGATACTTCAATTACACAGTGCAAATATCATAGGTATTCTCCTTTCCTACCACCACCATTTGGGTACATATCTGAGTTAAAAAAGATTTTGATCATGAAGCATTGTGTGTCTACCCTGTTTCCCCAAAAATAAGACCTAGCTGGATCATCAGATCTAATGCATCTTTTGGAGCAAAAATTAATATAAGACTGGGTATATTATATTATATTATATTATATTATACCCAGTGTTATGTTATGTTATGTTACATTGTACCTGGTATTATATATTATATTGTATTACATTATATCATTACTATTATATTTTATTATAGTATAGTATAGTACAGTACAGTATAGTATAGTATATTAAAGACCCAGTCTTATATTATGTTAAAATAAGACCGGGTTTTATATTAATTTTTGCTCCAAAAGACTCATTAGAGCTGATAGTCCAGCTAGGTCTTATTTTCGGGGAAACATGATATAAGAGCCTTGATTCTAATCTTTTTCTTTCAGTGGCTCAAAGTAAAGACTAATTCAACTTAGCATTAATTTGACGTCCTTATTCCTTGTTGAATTCATATATTCTAGGTCAAAATGAGAGATTTTTATTCATTGGTGATATTCCTACAAATCATACAAATAGGATTTCTTTCTTCTAAGAAAAACTGGAATGTCTTATTGTAGGCAGTCTAACAATATCTATGATTATGCCACTCTAGATACTCATTTCTTCATCCAACAGCCCAGAATCAAGTTCCTACTATATGTTCTAGGTACTGAATTTGAATTATTTCACAGAAAACATGGTAAGATGATATTATAGGAAGAATGATTTCTAAAAATACCAACTCTTTATGCAACGAAAAGATCAGTTTACTTGAGAACCTTTTTGTTCAATTTTATTATGTATTTATAAAACATATTTCATCATTAACAGATTATGTCCAGAGCATATGAATATAAATAGTTGGTCAAATATATATGCTTACATTGATTTCATCTATTATTAAAACTCAAAAAGCATTATCAAGGTAACTTCTTGTGATTAAATAAAAATATTGTTCTCAATACAAATGGAACTCATGAAAAAAATTTAAAAAGCTTCCAACTTCATCTTTCTCAATTAAAATATGTATGCCTAATTCTGATGTTTACATTTCTATTAATATTTCTCAAATTTTAATAAAAAATACCTACACTATGAATTATTCTACTGGAGCCATCAAATTATTATCCAAAATTTCTGCCATTCTTTTTCATATGTTGTTCACTACTGAAATGTTTTTCACCTATGGTTTATTCAAAACATGTTTTTGGTTTCTAATTTATATTTTAGTTTTCAGGTAGATTTTGAAGTTTCTAGTTCAGCTGTATATATAATTGCAAAAGACATACCAGCTATTCACTCATACCTAGTATCTCTACTACTTATTATTTCTTTGAGAAATTGAGCTTGTCACTACATTTCTGAAAGAAGAAGAAGAAAAGAAAATGAACAAGAAAGTGTTCAATACTAAAGAAAAATATAACGGCTTTAGAGCAAAGGCTTCAGAGGTCAGTTTTCAGCCTGATCCCTTGTGTAACTTTAAAATCTACTCTTAGGAAATAGTTTCACAGTTTGAAAGGATAAAGAATACACTACATGAAACTTCTGTCAAGATCCCCTTATTCTAAAACCCCATTAGCTAATGAAATACCCAGCTATCTTAAAACTGTCAATGATGGTTCATAAATACAGAACATGGTCAATGTTTCTTTCAATTCTGTCCAAATCAGCACAATTGAATCAATTTCCTCTAAGTAAAATGTTGGCTGTACTTGTAATAGCAATTTGTTGATATTTTACGCATATCAAAATGCAAGACCCTTTAAGCTGCAATGAAGTGATATTGTAAACACTAGAATGAGACTGAGCATGGTTTGAGAAGAGAGAATGGCAGGGTAAGTACTGTGGTGGGCAGCCTTTAAGATGGCCCTCCAAAGTCCCCCTCTTTGTGTTTGTCTTCTCTCTTTGAATGTGGGCTGGACTTCGTGACTTGCTTGAAACCAACGTGGCAGAAGTGATGGAATGTCACTTCCAAATTAGCTTTTATAAAGACTTGGTTTTCACCTCTCTTTCTCTCTCTTTCTCTCTCTCTCTCTCTCTCTCTCTCTCTCTCTCTCTCTCTCTCTCTCTCTCTCTCTCTCTCTCTCTCTCTCTCCAATTGCTCACCATGGGGAAACCAGTTGCCATGTCATGAGAAAGCCCTGTGAAGCAACCTACATGACCAGTAACTGAGAAAGAGCTCTGGTCCACAGGCAACAAGAAACTGAAAATCACATGAGTGAATTTGTAAGTAATTCATCCCTAGTCTTCTCATTAAGACTGCAGCCCTTTTCAGCAGCTTTACTATAATCTCATTAGAGACCTTAACTAAGGGACAATGGATTCCTAACCGAAGAAATAATGAGATAATAAATGATGGTTGTTTTAAGTCATAAATTTTGGCACAATTTCTTATGTAGCAAAGATAACTAATACAGGCATCCTATATTCTTACTCCTATTATGTTTCCCCTAAAATAAAACTTACTGAGACCATCAGATCTAATGCGTATTTTGGATAAAAAAATTAATATAAGACCTGGTATGTTATATTATATTATATTATATATTATATTATATTATATTATATTATATTATATTATAGCCGGTATTATATTACGTTACGTTACGTTACGTTACGTTATGTTATGTTATGTTTGTTATATTGACCTGGTCTTATATTATATTAAAACAAGACTGGATCTTATATTAATTTTTGCTCCAAAAGACGCATTAGAGCTGGTGGTCCAGCTAGGTATTTTTTCGGGAAACACGGTAGTAGCAAACATGCCTTAATAGGAACTCAATAAATGGTAGCTTCTATTATTTTTTAAACAATTGAGTTACTCAAAATCCTAGCTTTAAATCAGTTAATGCTTGTTCCCAAATAAAATTTAATGAGCATCTATCTCATACAGGACATTGTGTACAAGTCTAGCAGGTATGAAAATGAATACATGAAGTTATTTGCCCTTACAATTGTATCTAATGAAGTCATAATACCATGGAAATTAAAAGGTTAACAGGAAAATTAAAATGTAAGAATCTATGGCATAGATATAATGATATATCACTTAAATATATAATAAACATACCCACTGTCTCTCTCCTATTCATGTTTTTACTAACATCTTTGTCTCTCATTGATTTCAATACTTGTATAAGTAGAATTAAAGAATCATATTTTAGGAAATCATATGGTGGTTTCTCTCTCCTGCTGGACATATATCATAACTACAAAGTCATGTTTGTTCATTCATTAAATTGGTCAGGGTTTAAAAAAGATAATGAAGCTTTCAAATCAGAATTTTCTGAGTTTTAATCCCAGTTCTGTCACTCACTGACTCTTCAGACCTTAGGATATAAATTAACCTCTGATCCTATAAGTTTTGGGGAGTTCATACTAAGCAAGACTTATCTATAAGTTAATATCTATGAAAATAAGTTACCAGAATAAACCAAAAATGACCCTAAAATTGACACATGACAATAGTAACAGCAACAATACCACACTTTTCAAAGTGATATTGAGTGGCAAAGGGAAATAGTTATGCAGACACAGGCTCTAATTGTTCAATCTTTTCAAGTATAATTTTATTTAGTTTTAAGAGAAAACCATTCAACAAGTTGCTTCAAAGTAAAATTGGAATCGTTAATGTAAATCCCTTATGTAGGAAAAACATGATTAAACTACCTAATTCATCTGGTGATAGGTCAAAAAAATAAAAAAAAAGGAATTTGTTTTAAAATCTGAAAATGAGCCAATGCAGAGCCCTGGAAAAATATTACTAATTTTCTCTTTTGTTATCGCTCTGATTTGATAATCTTTGCATAAGCATCCATTAAAACTAACATCTAAAACATATTTTAATGCCATGAACATGCTTGCCAGAAACAGTGGCATCTTCTATTTTCTACATTATAAATCTCAACTCAAGCTTTAAGATCCAATAGTAGTGTCTCTCCCTCCTTAAATTGGTCACGTTTTATGACTTAACTGGCTCCAAAACACATTTTACATAAATTTAATTTGTTTTTAATTTTTTCACCTTATTGTTACTAACTGCTTATGGCTTTTGTTTATACATATGTCTCCCCAGTATACTACATAGAACATGGAACATAATAAATAAAGATTAATATAATAAAAATTAATTAATTAATTAACCAGTGACCCACAATTGGTTTCCTTATAAATTGGAGATATTGATGCCAACCTATTTCAGAGTGTTACACTTAGGACTAAATAAGACGAGTTAAAGTGCAAAGAAACTAGTAGGGAATCTGGAACATAATAAATGGTATCTAGACGCATAGAGATACAAAGATGGGGGATACTACCACCATCAAGGTCCACATAACTTTTAGAGAGTCTTTTAAATAAATGACAACATCACAAATGCATGGTTAAGAATGGTGGAGTGGGTAAATGCTGAGTTCACCTCCTCTCAGGACCACACCAATTACAACTAAACCACAGAATAACCATTATAGAGAATCATTTACAGACAAACTGATCTAAAACCCTACAACTAGGGAAATACAGAAGAAGCCACCTCAAGACTGGTAGGAGGGGAAGGCACATGGAGCAGGTTGGTCCCACACCCACATGTGACCATTAAAAATAAGGGGTGGTATCTTGACTGTAGAGGTCCCCCCCTGAGGAGCAAGGGGTCCCATCCACAGCCCAGGGTTTCAGTGTCAAGGAGAGAAGTCCCCAAAATTTCTCATTGTGAAAATCAGCAGAGATTGTGGCTGAGTGAGACGGAGGGCAACTACCCTCCAACGCCTTCCTCTTAAAAGGCAGTGGCTCAAAAGAGACCAGGGAATACAGGGAGGAACTGAGTTGTCTGGCTTCAGGGTGAGGGCTGGAGGAGGAGCTTTCTCCCAGACAGAGGAGCCGGTGGAGGCAATTGTTTCTTTGTTGAGCCCTTCCCATCCCTGTATGCAGACGCCATATCTGAGACTCCATCAAATTGATTATCACCTTTCATCTGCCCCACCCTGTGATTCCCTGGGACCCTGCCCCACCCAACTTTCCAGCACACCCAAGCCACTTCCAGCAGCTGTTCCATATAAATGTCCTGCCACAGTCCATGCTGTGGACTTTCCTAAAATCTCTAAGGTTCACAAAGCCCGGAAAGCAACATCTGGTGTCGATGTGCCCCATACCTCTGGCCGAGCGGCCCTAAGCCCGGCAATAGTGACAGATGGCCTTAGTTTACTACTTGGCCTCTCAAGTTACCTCTAAGCACAGTACAGGAGGTGACCATCTCTGGATTTCTCTGTGGCTCATGCCAGGTGACCCTGTTCAGGACACAGAGTGTGTCTGGAATTGGCCTAGAGTGGGTTTCCTCCCTGGATGCCCTAGGGCTGGCAGGCCCACAGGCCAGATTCGGACTGGACCAAAGCATCACCTGGATGCCTCCAAGGACAACACACCCGAAGGGCAGAGTGGACAGACACCAGAGCTCCGCTAAAGTGGAAACGTGCTCTGTAGGGTCAGGCCCTGCACAACAGTTCCTCCTTTATAGTCACAGCCAGTCCTCACAACCAATGAGCCTGAGGGTCAATCCCTCCTACTGACATGAAAACAGCAAACAAATCTCAATTACAACAGGAGGGCACACACAACCCACACAAGGGAAACACCTGGAGTGCCAAGCTCTGGTGATCAGGAAGACTACACCACTGGGTCCCACAGGATACCTACTAAATAAGGACCCTCTACTAAGACCAGGAGGCATAGCAGCCCTACATAGAAACAAACACAGGGAGGTAATCAAAATGGGGAGGCAAAGAAATATTTCCAAAATAAAAGAACAGAACAATGATCCAGAAAAAGAACTAAACAAAAGTACATAAGCAATCTACCAGATGCAGAGTTCCAAACACTGGTTATAAGGATGCTCAATGATCTCAGGGAGAACTTCAACAAAGTGATAGTAAACATTAAAATGGAGATATAAAACATAAAAAATAACCAGACAAAAATTAAGAACACAATAACTAAAATGAAGAATACATTACAGGGATTCAACAGTAGATTTGATAAAGCAGAGGATCAAATCAGAGATTTAAAAGATAAGGTAGCAGAAAGTATCCAATCAGAACAAAAAGAAAACAGAATCTGAAAAAAAAAATGAGGACAGTTTAAGGGGCTTCTGGGACAACAAGCGTACCAACATTTGCATCATAGGTGTACCATAAAAAGAAGAGAGAGAGCAAGGAATTGAAAACCTAGTTGAACAAATAATGACTTAAAACTTCCCTAACCTGAAGAAGGAAATAAACATACAAGATCAAGAGGCACAGAGAGTCACAAACAGGATGAACCCAAAGAAGCCCACATCAATACACATCATAATTAATATGGCAAAGGTTAAAAACAAAGAGAAAAACAGCAAGAGAAAAGTAGTTAAATACACACAAGGAGCTCCCATAAGGCTGTCTGCTAGTTTGCCAACAGAAACTTTGTAGGTCAAAGAGATTGGCATGAAATGTTCAAAGTGATGAAAAGCAAGGACCTACAACAGAGATTACTCTACCCAGCACAACTCTCATTTAGAATAAAAAGAAGAGATAAAGAGCTCCCCAGACAAGAAAATGCTAAATGAGTTCTTCACCACCAAACCAGTATTATGAGAAATGTTAAAGGACTTCTCTAAGATGAAAAAAAAAAAAAGATAAAAAATATGAATAATAAAATGGCAACAACTACATATGTATCAACAATTGCTTTCAATGTAATGGATTAAATGCTCCAATCAAAACTAGAAGAGACTCACTTTAGATCAAAAGCTACCCACAAACTGAAAGCAAAGGGATGAGAAAAAGATATTTCATGAAAATAGAAACAAAAAATATAAATAAAAGCTGAGATAACAATCCTTATACCAGACAAAATAGACTTTAAAACAAAGGCTATAAGTAGTGACAAAGAAGGACTCAGTAATACCACTTTTAGGTAATTATCCAAAGAAACACAAAATGCTACTTAGAGGGGACATGTGCATCCATATGCTCATTGCAGCATTGTTTACAATGGCCAAGATCTGGAATCAGCCTGCGTGTCCATTGATAGACAAATGGATAAAGAGGAGGTGGTACATATATACAATGGAATATTGCTCTTCTATAGAAGGAACGGGTGGGTTTTCACCATCTGTGGTGGTATGGATGAACCTGAAGGGTATTGTGCTGAGTAAAGTATGTCAGATATTGAAAGACAGATGGAATATGATTTGTCTTATATGTGGAATCTGAAGAATAAAATAAACAAACAAAATAGAAACAAACTCATAGATACAGAGAATATTTTGATGGTTGCCGGATGGGAAGGGGGTTGGAAATGGGTGGAAAAGGGGAAGGGATTAAGAAGTATAAATTGATTGTTACAAAATAGTCATGGGAACGTGGGCTATAGCATAAGGAATATAGTCAGTAATATTGGAATAACTATGTATGGTATCAGATGGGTACTGGATTTATTGAGGTGATAGATGAGAGTGGGGTTGAGAATGGGTGGAAAAGGTGAGGGAATTAAGAAATACAAAGTGGTAGTTACAAAATAATCATGGGATATAAAGTAAAGCATAGGGAATATAGTCCATAATATGGTAATGACTATGCATAGTGCCAGGTGGGTACTAGTCAGGGGGATCACTTCTTAAATTATATAAATGTCAAACCACTATGCTATACACCTAAAATTAATATCAAATAATATTGAATGTCAACTGTAATTTAAACATTAAAAGTGGAGGGAGGTGAAGGGTAATGAGAGGCTCAAATTTCCAGCTATAAAACAAATAAGTTGTGGGGATGTAATGTAAAGCACAGGGAATATAGTCAGTAATATTGTGATAGTATAGTATGGTGTCAGATGGTTGCTGGACTTATAATGATCACTTATTTAGATATATAAATGCTGAATAACTATTGTGTACACCTTAAATTAATACAATGGTGTATGTTAGCTACATTTTAATTTAAAAAAAAAATTTAAGTGTGATTAAAGCCACATATATGATTGGAAACTAATTCACAGTCAAAATTTAGCATAAATAACTACTGAGTGCCAACTTTGTGCAAATCTGTGTGTCAATGACTAAGATATGTGTAAGCAAGACATAGCCCTTCACCTGCAGTAGAACATTTGGAAAAAAACAGGTGGACATATATAAATTACATGAAATAAAGCAGAGAAGAACTACAATTTGAAAAGCACAGGCTATAGTGGAAATGGAGATGTAAGACTAAATCTGATGGAAGTTTTGGGAAACTTCTTGAATGTTCTGTGATTTAAAATGGATTTTTTAAAAAGGGTTAGGAATTATATTTGCCTATAGAAAGAAAAGAGGTATGCATGGCAGATGAAATTATATGATCAAATGTCCTGAGCATGAAAAGTACATGAAAAGCAATTATAACAAGATTAGAAAACAGTCAAAAGAGGGGAGATGGGAGGAAGGGGGGATGGGAGGGAGGGGGGATGGGAGGAAAGAGAGAGAAAATGAGGGAAAGGGAGAGGAGTAGACAGAGGACTTTTCCTGGGCACACATCACAGATTGCTAAATGGCACTGTTGAAATGCAGTTATATGATAATGACGGTGCCCTCATTTTCAAGAATTTGATCCTTTAAGTGCCTGAAGAAATCACTTTTAGATATAATAGTGCCTGCTAATGTAGAGCCGATTTCCTTCCTAAAGGTAATTCTCTGCTACTTCAAGGTATTCCTGTTTGTGAAATTAGAAAATTCTTCAACAATTATCTCTCAAGGCACAGAGACATACCTTTCCACAGTTGTTATGTAATATACATTGCATATATATTCATATGCTAGAAATGAGTTAAGCTAAATTCCTCCATACTGTCAGGCTCATGAGAGCACAGCCTTATAATCTGTCTCTCACACAAGCACTGAAGTATATCTCAAAGAAACATGATTGATTTGCTTCTAAGCTGATAATCTAAAAAATACAGACACAGTTCATCCAAACATCCCTTGATTCCCTCTAGTGTATAAACTATAGTACCTTTTTACACTCTAAAACAAAGTTTTTCATACAAAGTTATATGGCACCTACAGTGTTTTTTAGCTAGCGAAACCCTGTAGGGGTAGATATGAAAAGAGTCAAACTTGAAAGCCCTCTGGTACTGACAGTAACCAGGCCTAAGAAGAATGAATGAGTTTTCACCTACAGTAAAACAAAAACCAGTACCATAAAGCATAACATAATTAATCTAATTATCCCCCCAAAAGAATCAAAATTATAAGGGCTTGGTTTATACCCTCTGCAAACAGGAAAATCTCTCACTATTTTCCATTATATGGTCTATATGAATATTTCATGGAACTTAGTCTTTCTAAGTACTTTTCTAAATTAATTTCTTGGAATATGAGGTTTCACCAAATTATTATCATTCTCTAATCTGAAGCTGATTTGCACCATCCTTAAAGAGATTAAGACCACAGACAAAAATAAAACCATTCTGGACAGTAATGAGCAGAGTTAACATATATTGCATACTTGGAATAATGCATTTAAGAACATGTAAAATTCTCAAGATAGACTTATGATCTGAGAGAGGAAATACATCCTATCCCCAAGGACACCTTCTGAATATGTTACCTACTTTACTTATAGTTAAAGCACTATTCAATTTAACTCCTGCTAAAATGCAAATAAGCCCCAGAAAAGTTCTGGTAGATTAACCTTGTTCAGCAATTCTCAACCTTCTCAAAGGGTTTGTTGGAATATCTAAGAAAAACATACAAAAATACAATAGCAGTTAAGTGACCATACTATACGTCACCTACCAAATTCACTTTCTTAAATGCTATTTACATCATTTCAGCCTCCAAATCAGAAATGAAGAAACTGCCATTGCACCAAGGATAAATTTTAAGATCCTTGGCGTGGAATCGATGTTCAGACATATTTGACATCAATCCTTCATTTCATGTTTATTTCACACTAATTCTCAAAAAGAACCCCTACAGCTAATCTATCTCGTGAAATTCATAATCTCCAAATATGTCTTGCTGAAAGCCATGCCAATCTAACAATGAAAATACCTTCTCATGTTAATCCTCTTGAAACAGCAATAGGAAATCTAAGTCCTACCTCTTTATGTATAATGAGGTCTGGTATCACTATTTTAACCAAAATTAGCTTCTTCCTTTTCTAAACACTTTTAGTACATATGATCCGTGGCATTTATTTAGCATTTAATGATACCAGAGAGTATATGATATGTGTGGATGTCACTTCTTCTAACTTTTAACTCTGGCAACCAGTTGTACCTAACAATGCTGAACTAGCACTTTTACAGTGAGTTGAGACATACTAATGGGATGAACATTCATTTAGTGAATTGTTACAAGCACTTATCCACAATGAAACCGATCAGAATGTCGCACCCATACTAAGGTCTACTATTATTTATGAAAACGTTGTTTTATGTATGTGTGTGGATGTATGTGTTTAGTGGGACACAATGAATAACCATTTCTTATAGGGCTACATTCGGAAATGTAGCACTATATGGAAAACCACCATTCTAGGAGAATATGTCTCTTGCTTATTTAAATAGAGTGTCCAATAAAAAATGACATATTAAGTAAATGTTTAAAATAAGTAGGACAGGAGACTAAATGAAATTAAGGGAGAATCAGGTACTTGCAAGGGGAAGTCAAAGCTAAAGGAGAGAATGAAGACATTGGGAGCATGGGTGAATATGAACTGCATGAGAACGATGGGGAATGTGAAACTGTCAAGGTCAAATTTCATTTTAAGTGCGGATGGGAGTTGGCTCTGATTTGGCACAACACTGCAGCACATTGACCACTATGTTCAATGAGTACATGTTTGTGGATTGTCATAAAACTCAAGTGTAATTTACAGGAAGTAAATTACAATATGCAATTATAATATGCATATGAAAGAGGGGCTTATTTTTCTTCAGTGTGTAAGATGAAACAGTTGGCACCCTTAATAAAATTCATAAATGGTGTTTTTGTAAGTTCATAATTTTCTTATGCCCATATCCGTTCTTGTTCTATTACACCGCCCAAAATTGGGTATCCACTTTCCACATACATTATGTAAACAGAGCTTACATTTTAAAACAAAGATGACATATGAATAAACATTAAATGGTTTACAGAACTGAAATAGCACCATCTGTCTAAACAGTATCATTCAAAAATACATGGCATCTTTGTCTACTATAGTTCCCAAAGTATATTTTGAATTTGTTATGTAAAGTACTCAAAATAATGCAAAATATTACCAAATTTATTTCACATGGCAGATAGTATTCTCTGTTCACAAATCTTTCCTTCCCCGTCTTGAAATGGCTTCATTGTGCTGTGCACACAATATGTGTACACCTCTCCTCATCACTGACTTTGGGCTTGACCTTGTGACTTGCTTTGACCATTGGTGTGATCTGATATAGTGTAACATATCCGAAGAGACTTTAGATGTGTACGTATGGTTTGATTTGTCTATGTAATTGTGGCCTACATCATTCAAATATTACGCCCCAGATAAGTAAGACTAAGTCCAGGGTGCAACACAAATCGAGGAGACATAAACCCAACCAAGAGTCTGAAGCAGAGCCACACCAACCAACATAGAATAATTTCAGTGACGAACATGTTTTGTTGTTAGTCATTGAGATTTTTTGATGGTTTGTTATGCAGCAAAACTATTTTTTTATTTTATTTATTTTTAAATTATTGATTTAATTATTAATCTGAATAATAATTAATGTAATTATTTTATCAGAAATTGACTAATACATTCCATAAGTCAGAATATTATAATATAATACCAAAGTCCTAAAAATTTATCACAAAATTCCCTTAGCACTCTAGTGCTAAATGCCTTACTAGTTTAAGATTTTCAGCATAATTTTCTTGGCATATGCACTCTTTTGAGTTTATAATCCTGTTGAATATTTAATATGGAAATCAGTTTTTACTGCTTTCCATTTTCTTTTTAAGAAGTAAGCCCCAATCTCCTGGTCACTTCAAATCAACCTGGTACAATTCATAATTACTTGAATTAGGACATAAAGAAACCAGCAAAATATGTAAATCAATATAAACTTACTGGATACCATCTAATGTATTTACTATCAGGGGTGTGTGTGTGTGTGTGTGTGTGTGTGTGTGTGTGTGTGTGTGTGTGTGTGAGTGAATGTACTTGTGTCTTGAACATCCACAAGATTTTTGCCCTACCATTTTTCAAATGAAAAATGAAGTTTTGCAGCTAATAGCAGAGAAAAAGATATCTAATATGCATGTCAGAACAGCATTTGGAAGTAAATGCTAAACCAATGAAGCAAATCCCAATTTATAAATAAAAAACTGTACTAAAACAGAATATTTTTAGAATATCTTTTTATATAGGAGTAGAACTTAGGGATTTGTAATTGTTAAGAGAATAAAGTCTTTAAAGTAGTCCATCCTGCTATCATTTTTAAAGGTGCCATATCTGTCCCTGGGAAGATCTTCCAAAGGTAGAATATCACGTATTATATATAGTACTGTCATATAATTAAGTAAAAGAACAATACTTGACCAGGTAAGCTCTGGTGAAAAAGTCAAGGCAAAGGAAGCCTTAAAGCATTCATTGGCTAAATAATCAGAGATACCAGGACTAAATATGCCCTTGTAGATCATTCTAGTCAAAGACCAAAGGTTGGGCTCCTCACCAAAAATGGGAATTTTAGTAAAACAAGAGGTGTGTGACTTCTGTTGTAGATAAGCTCTATGTAGTATTTTGTAGACTGAAAAACTATGTCCAGGGAACTGAAATAACTTGCTTTAGGATGCAGCTATTATTTACAGAGTCAGGGAAATGCTAATATTTTATTTGTTCATTACAGTGGAAGGCACAACCTACAAACTGAGACTTCATGAGGAATGAGGTGTAAATGGAGAATGGTTCTGCTGCTTCCACAGAAAGTATACTGTTTTGGTTTATGTTTTCTCCCTGTGGTATACATGGAACTTTGGGATCAATACACACTGTACTGTAACGAGTTTATCTTCTTTATAGGGTCCATAGGAAAAATTCATGAGAGCAGTGAATATGGAGATGCTAACACAGTAAAAAGGTGATGAATTACATACCGAAAAAAAAAAGCTCTATTATGTTAAAGTGAAATTTCTAAGCACTCAATTTATCCAAGAACCATTACTACTTTCAATATGAACTTATCTGATTTTTCATAAGTGTAATTGTTGTTAAAAAATTGGATTTTTTTCTGTATCAATTACTGATGAACACAAGTTTGGGACAGAAAGAAGCATGTTGCTTTTTTTAATGTTACATTAAAATTTAAGTATAACTATGCAGCTGACTCCTTGAACAATGTGGGGCTAAGGGGTGCCAAGGCCTCTGCAGTCAAAAATCTGTGTACAACTTTTGAATCCTCAAATACTTAATTACTAATAGTCTAATGTTGACCAAATGACTTACTGATAACATTAACAGTCTATTAGCACATATTTTGTGTGCTATATGTTTCATATAACATAATTCTACAATAAAGTAAGCTAGAGAAAATAAAATGTTATTAAGAATATCATGATAAAGAGAAAATAAATTTACAGTATTGTACATATATATTGGAAAAAAGTCCATTTCTAAGTGTATTCATACAGTTCAAACATGTTGTTCAAAAGGGTGGGGGGAGGGAGATGATGGTAAGGGGGATCAAATATATGGTGATGGAAGGAGAACTGATTCTGGGTGGTGAACACACAATGGGATTTATAGACGATGTAATACAGAATTGTACACCTGAAATCTATATAATTTCACTAACAATTGTCACCCCAATAAAATTAATTTAAAAAAAAGATTTAACTTAAAAGTCAACTGTACATATCATAATACTTGCTTTAGATTATGTGACTTTCTATACATATAATCGAAAATGAATAAATATTGAGCTATATCCAATGACATTTTATGTTTCTGAGAAAATATTTTTTAAAATAAAAATGAAATGGCAAATATATGAAAATGATGACAGAAAATAACTGTGACATGAAGGATATCTGGAGATAGAAGATTAGAAGAAAATGGGAGAAATAGGTGACAAAAGATGAGGTGTAAAACCAAAAGTGACAGAACTATACTGTCTACAAATTAAAGAAATAGCCCAGGGTTTTTGACTTGTGGCAAATTGAAAAACGGAACTAGTAATTGCCCTCTTCCTCCTAAAAAAAGCAGAAATGTAAAATAAATTGTGTATCACATATTTTTGAAATATTTAATTGCGTTACAAATAAATCAATAAAATTTTCATGATTTAAAAATATAATGCAGCCTCAAAAATGAGAATGATATGCATGGAAATTAAGGAATCTTTTTGGAGCTTGTTGAAGTGGTATGTGAAATTACATAAATATGCTAGAAACAGGGGGATTAATATTACCATTATTATTGGCATTATTATTTACAAAAGGCATACCTAAAACCTAGGAACAAAACTAAGAATCATTGAAAATAAAATATCAGAAAATGAGATGACCAACAAAAAAGAAATCAACCAAAGTTGGCATAGACATATTATTATGAGAAAAACAAAAGACCTTCAGGCAACAAACAGGTCTAGATATACAGATGAGGTATCACTTAGTAACACAAGGATTGACTAATCCTATATTAATTAAATGAGCTCATTAAGAGCTTTAGAATACCCCTACAATCAAACACTTATTCCTGACAGTTTTATAGATAAATTCAACCAAACTTTTAAGGAATAAGATAGGTAATTCCAATTTTACACACTCTTTCAGAGAATGCAAACAAAGAAACAAACAAACAAGTTTTTAAAATAAGAACACAAACTCCAACTCATTTGATGAAGGTAGTGTAACCTTGATGCTGAACAGTAATAATAGTAGAGAAAAAGAAAATGAATGGCAAACAAGATTGGTTTAACATGAGAAACTCAGTTAAATTAATTCACTTTGTTGATAGGCTAACTTATTTCTAAAGAAAAAAAACACACAAAATAAATGGAAACATTTGATGGAATTAAATTAATTTTTGTAAACTGAAAATATGCTTTTGTGAACACCTACAGTAAACTTCACACTTAATTGTAAAATGCTTAAATAATTCCCTTCAAGACCAGGAATAAAGAATGAGAACTATTGGCAATTCTGTATTATAAGACACATGCAAAAATATCAAAAGATAAAGGGATTAGAAAGAAAAGAACAAAACTGTCACTATCAATAAATAAAATTGCTTTATATGTAGAAAAACACAACCAGAAATTGTAGAATCTATGAGAATCTCTAACCATTCCTTGGATTCGGAGACAAAAACAAAGCAATTTCTATAAATCAGCAACAAGCAAATAATTGAATCTAAAATAATAATACACTTGTATACACATACAGAGGGTGCCAAAAAAATGTATACACACTTTAAGAAAGGAAAAACTATACTGAAATTATAATACTCAATATATACCAGTGACAAAAAATGAATACAAGTGATGTTCATATAGTTTTTTGGCACCCCAGAATATATACATATATACATATATACATATATATCTTGATAAATTTTAAAACACGTACATATGTTTTTTAAACATAGCCTAAATAAAATGGAAGTTGTATCTTATAATTCTCACCAGTTTGATCAATAATTACTATGAACATCCCAGCAGTTTTCTTTTACCTGAAAACTGTCATTGTAATAATCATAGGGAAGAGCAAATGACAATGAACTACCAAATTATATGAGTCAAAACAGAAGCAAGAAAAAGTGACAGATTGTGTTACAAGTTATAATGACTATATATATAGTAATAAATATCGTATGACGTTGGCATAAGGATACAAAAGTAGAGCAAGTGAGCAAAACAGATGTTCCAGTACCAGACCTACTCACATAAGGAAATATGATTTATTAAAATGCTAATATTACAGATGAGTCAGTACAGGTTGCTTATTTATTTAATTATTCTATATATCTATTTGGAGAAGTTTATCCCTACCTCACACTATAAACAATTAGATTCAGGTGACCTAAAACATAAATGTAAAGATAATATTATAAAAGTTTTAAAAGACAATTAGGTGACATCTTGGGGATTTCAAGATAGAGAAAGGTTATACAAACAAGATCTAAATAATATAAACAATAAGTGAAATGTTTTAAAATCTGATTAAATTAAGATTATAATCTTCTGTTGGTCAAAAAATACTACAAGGAAGATAAAAAGGCAAGCTACAAACTGAGAAGAGACATTTTAAAGACATATAACTCACAAATGATTAGGATCTGGAGTACATATAAAACTCCTACAAATAAAATTCAATTAAAAATATTTTGAATGAATGCTTCACTCAAGAGGAAAGTAGAAACTGGACAGCGACATGCGAATCAATAAAACCAAACCACTATTTTACACCATACACAAAAATTAACTCAAAACGGGTTTAGGCTTGAATGTAAGACCTGAAACCATAAAACTCCTAGAAGAAAATATAGGTAATAATCTCCTTGATGTAGATCCTGATGATGATATTTTGAATCTGACATTAAAAGAAAAAGAAAGCAAAACTAAATAAGTTGACTATCTCAAATTAAATAAATTCTGGACAGCAAAGGAAATCAACACAATGAAAAGATAATCTACTGAATGGGAGAAAATATTTGCAAATCATTTATCAGAGGTTAATATCTAAAATATATTTAAAAACTCATAAAACTCAATAGTAAAAAAAGAAAAAAAGAAAGAAAGAAAGGAAAAAAGAAAGAAACCCACATACAAAAACAAACCAGTTGAATTACAAAATTGGAAGAGGGCCTGAGTATAAAATTTTCCTTTTCCTTTTTTTTTTTTTTAAATTAAAGTTTATTGGGGTGACAATTGTTCGCAAAGTTATATAGATTTCAGGTGTGCAATTCTGTAATATATCATCTATATATCACATTGTGTGTTCACCACCCAAAATCAGTTCTCTTTCCATCACCATATATTTGATCCCCTTCACCCTCATCTACCACTCCCTTCCCCGCTTATCCTCTGGTAACCACGAAACTGTTGTCTGTGTCTATGAGTTTTTGTTTCCAAAGAATACATTCAGATGGCCAACAGGACATTAAAAGATGTTCAACATCACTAATCATCAAGAAAATGCTAATCAAAACCATAATAACTTCATACCTATTACAATGGCTATTATCAAAAAGACAAGATATAATAAGTATTGGCAAGAATGTGGAGAAAAAGGAACTCTTGTGCACTGTTAGTGGCGACGTAAATTTGTGTAGATACTATGAAAAACAGTAGAGTGGTTCTTCAAAACTTAAATATAATACTACCATATGATCCAGCAATTCCACTTCTGGATATTTATCCAAAGAAAACAAAAACACTAAATTGAAAAAATAAATGCACCACCCTGTTCACTGCAGCATTATTTACAATAGCCAAGATATGAAAACAACCTGTGTCCACTGATGGATGAATGGATAAATAAATTGTGGTGTCATATACACTATGGAATATTATTCAGCCATAAAAAAGAAGTCTCACCATACGCAACAACATGGATAGATCTTAAGGGTATAATACTAAGTGAAATAAATTAGAGAAAGACAAATTCCAAATGATCTTACTTATTTGTGGAATTATTAAAAAAAAAACAAAAACAAAGATCACTGAAAAGAGAACAGACTGGTAGTTCCAGAGGTGGGGATGGGTGAGTGGAGGGAGTCAAAGGTACAAAATTCCAGTTATAAAATGTCATGATGACTATAGCTACTAATACTGTATTGCTTATTTGGAAGTTTCTAAGAAAGTAGATCTTAAAAGTTCTCATCACAAGAAAAAAATTGTGTTCTGTAACTATGTAAGGTGACAGATATTAACTGAACTTATTATGGTGATCATTTCACAATGTATACAAATATGAAAATATTATGTTGTACACCTCAAACTGACGTAATGTTATATATCAATTATACCTCAATTAAAATTTATTTTAAAGGAAGGAAAGTAGGGATGACCAATGACTATATGTATATATGTATGTGAGTGTATATTCATATGTATGTCAGTGTATATTCATGTATATTCATCCTCATTAGTATTAATAAAAAATGTGAAGCAAAATTTTCAAGATGTATCAATTACATTAATCAGATTAGAGGATAAGAATATTACATTATCAAATGTTGACAAAGAATTAGGGCAATTAAAATTCTTATTCCCTTAATGAACTAGTTTAGCATTACCTGGAAATAATTTAAATGTCCAAAAAAAAGGATAATGGATAAGTAAATTGTAGTATATTCATTCATAAAATGGGACACTCCATTGAAGTAAAAATAAACTACAGCTACACACCAACATAAATGTACCTGAGAAACGTAATGTTGAAAAGCAAGTTACAAAGACTGAATATATGTGTGGCTATGTCAAAAATATGGAAAATAATCCAATTAAGGGTATATCCATATGTGGTAAAACTAATAGAAAAGCAAGGTAATTATTTACTCAAAATACAAGATTTAAGTCCTTAAAAAATGAATTAAAAGATTTAACATATAAACCATATACTTAAATAGCTTGATTACATATATATGTATGTATCCCTTATAAAACGTATTAAAATATACACATACTATTAAACAGATACTAACATTTAGAAAAATAATACATTGTGTGATAAAAAATTATGGTGAATGTTTAAATAAAAAAAATATTATGGTAAAAGACACATTGCCATTAGTCCCCCTCAGAATACTCCCCCTCTCTTCGAACACACTATCCCATCGTTCTTGCCACTTTGAGAAGCAGTTTTGGAAGTCCTCTTTTGTGAGTGTCTTTAGTTGCACTGTCCTAACTGCCTCGATGTCCTGAATTGATTCAAATCAATTGATTCAAATTTTCCTTTCATGATCATTTTGACTTTTGGGAAGAGCCAGAAGCCTCATGATGCCACATCTGGTGAATAAGATAAATGAGGATGTATCATAATGTTTTTCTTTGATAGAAATTGCTGTACCAGAAGCAAAGTGTGACATGGAGCATTGTCGTGATGAAAACCGTTTGTCCATTTCTCGGGTCGTTTTCTACACATATCATTTGTTAAATACTTGTCAAGACATTCACAAAACAGGATTTCCAGAACTGCTTCAGAAGTGGCAAGAACTATGGGATAAATATGTTTGAAATGAGGTGGAGTATTTTGAGGGGGATAAATAGCAATGTGTCTTTTACTGTGATAATTTTTCAAAATTTAAACATTCACTGTAATTTTTGATCACAGCTCATATGTTTAATTTTATATCTACTCTAGTCAATATAAACAATTAATATAATGCAAAAGAAAATTATGCAAAAAAAACAGTAATCAGTAAAACAATCAAGTGCAAACACTTGATTTGGATTTTTTTTAAAAAGTCATTAGAAATATACATATATGGGAAACAGAAGAAATAATAATGCAAATTTAGAAATATTTAGAACTGAGTGTAAACAAAAACACCACATATCATACATTAGGATCACAGCTAAAAGGTAAGTTTAGTACCTTAAATGCATACTTTAGAAACTATAAAAATTAAAAATCAGCAAGTTAAACATTCAGTTCAAAAACTAAGGGGGAGGGGGAAGAAAGAAAAGAACTAAACTTAGGGAATGCTTTTTTGTATCAGAGGACTAACACAATAAATCTTGTCTCTCCAAAGATGCTGTGCTATAAATACATCACAAATTAGTTAAATGAGATATCAGAAGCCATTTTCACAAGTTGTTAAACACACAATGTGCTGTTGAATAATAGACTCGGAGACCATTGCCTTTAATTTACCTTAAGAATAAGGAGGTAAAGGACTCCAACATTATTCCCCCATGTGCCTACACTCTTATTCCAAGATGTTTTTATTGACAAAGAATATCATTTAAGTACAATTTAATTAATAAAATAACGAGAACTATTATATCATTCTAGTGAATATCACTTGGCTTATTCTATCATTTCAACATTTCCCAATGTGGGGAGTTAAGGAGTATGAAGAATTTGAAACAGATTCATAACTGATTCTCATTTAAAATATGATAAAGAATTCAGCTTTACCAATTTTCTCTGAAACTCTATCCAAACTAGTCATAATTTTCCCCAATACAAAGGGAAAGATATTAGCTTTTTGTATCTTGATGGTTTTGTACTCTTTCTAAATTCGGTGGGGTTTTGTGAATTCTTTCTGTTAAGCATCAATGTGATCCATCTACTGCCTCACTACAGTGGTCCATACATCATACGGATCTGTTCTGAGAAGTTTCCAATCAAGGTTAGATGGCAGAATCCTAGTATACCCTGTGGTTACAATCTCTCCCTAAAAATACTGAAATCCTCTCCATACAGTGAGACTGGGGCTGTCCTATATAAAACACATGCATGTTATTTAAGCATCAAAAAGAAGGTATCCTCGGGATTGAACTTTTTAATTTATATTCCAAACCCACTTGTGTTATCTTGGTTCCTTTGTCATACTTGGTTTCTACCTTACTGCTCAGCATTCTAAGATCAATGTTTCAATAAGTCAGTTTTATTTCAGTTTCAGCATTTCAGCTCTCCTAAAGATTTCCTGAGCATTAGTTCTGCAGGCGACTTGCCAGGTCCTCTCTAATTCCTTGTCAATTGCCTAGAGCTGAAAGCACAAACTCCTAAGACATCCCAAAACCCTGTTTATCTGAGGTTAAGACAGCTACTACCTACTTAGTAAAGCCTGATTGGAACACGAATTGGGAGGAAGTTTGTGGCTTCTGAGAAGAGTTATAATATTATAACTAAATATCAGAAAAGGCATGACAACATGAAGGCAAGTAAACTACTTCTGCCACACAGTTGATAGAATATGGGAAAGGTTAAAAAACGATATGAGAAAAACTTCATATAACCACTGGATGTAGTACGAGATAATCACACACTTATCAAACCATGCATCACCTTTAAACATTTGCTTCTGATTTTACAAAAGACACAAAATATTGGCTTCCATTAAAATAAAACTCTCCTCTTGTCCTCTCCAACATGTATACTCAAGAAATATGGGGCATTTTTATTTTCTTTTAACAAAAGAGAAACGAGTGATAAATTGGATAGTAGAAAATGTTGGATCAGGAAAAGTAGCATAGTTTAAAATTCTCAAGGTTAATGGGAATTCCCCACAATGGCAAGGCTAATTTCTGATCTTCTGGGTCTATCTAGTTCCACCTCTTCACCACGGGTTCCCTATGACATTCATAGGGTTCAAACCAGACACATCTAAAGTGGAAATGACCCACCAAAGTAGCTGTATGACCCACTGTCTTTTACGCTCACCAAAACTGGGTCATCTAGAAAATTTCTAAAAATTTAATTCCTATACAACTTTTAATCAGTGGCAAAGAAATCCTGAACAGTATAGGTTCAACCGACTCCATGATTCAAGTTAGACATGTAGAACAGGATGTGCTCTGTTTTTTTTCAAACCACAGAGATTATAGACTCTCCTCTTAATTATATTCCGCTAAGGTGGTTTGGATTTATTGGCTATAAAATGCACTATTTCCAGCCGATGCTTCTATGCAGTATTTTCTACTGTTCCACTTCTGCTAACAAGGACAATTCAAGGGCAAATACTAATTATGATTTTGACACAGTTTTACCTTCATGTTTAGCTTTGAAAATAATTCCATGGTATGCCCCAATTCCCTTGTCAGTTTCCTCTACTTTTAATTTCTAATTTAATGAACTAGTGAACTCAAGGAGAAGCTCTGACTTTCAAAGTATTTTCCCTTCCCAAGATTTTAGTTTCACTTCTTAAAAGAACACTTCCAGTAAAGATTTATTGTAAAGAACAAACTAAGGACATTTAAAACTTTAAAGAATAGCACTACAAAAGACTCTTAAAAAATCATACATACATCATTTTTTGTCTCAGTAACCACTCACTATGACTAGTTAGGATGAACATTTGAGGTACAGCTCTCTAAACTACAAAATATATTCATGAACTAGGGTACCTTAAACTCGAGAAAACAATGACATTTGTCACTGAGATTTTGAGAACTTGTGAATCTACTCTCTGGACGTCTAGCAGATGTCTTGGGATTCTGGGGTTATTTCATAGCACACTGATTTACCTCACACCTCACCTTTATTGAGATGGATATCTCAATAAAGATGGATATCTCAATAAAGGTGAACCTCAAATGAAAAGCAAGCACATTCACATCATCTTCCATGTTTCTTGGTTCAGGAATGATAAAAAGTAAACAATAAAACAAAACCTATCATACCATAAAAGAGAAAGCAAGTACAAATTACCACCAACCAAATGATTTGAACTGATTTCCAACTTCCTAAGTGCCATACAAGACATTCTGATATTAAAAACCAGAAAATAATACCTTGATTTATATATATATGATTTATGAAAAATAGTAAATGATGTTTATTGTTAATTTAGGGAAAACATTATTAATTTAGTGAATGAATATTATGAATTTTCAAACTTATTTAAAAAGTATACTTGCTCTTGGGCCGCCAGTTTGCTCAGTGGTTAGAGCGCAGTGCTCATAATACCAAGGTGGCCAGTTTGAGTCCCACATGGGTCAGTGAGCTGCACCCTCCACAACTAGATTGAAAACAACAACTTGACATCATGGAAAAACACACTTGTTCCCCAATAAATTAAAAAAAAAATAAAGTATACTTGTTTTTAAAAGTATACATATATAAAATAAAAATATTTTTAAATTAGAAATTTAAAAAAAGTTCCACTGGTAGATAATTATTATTGAATACTAAAGCAGGCATAACTAAATTAAACATTCCTAAATATAGAAATATGCACATGGATAATGCAAGTATAATATATATCGTATAGAGTTTGTGTGTGTCTGTGTATTTTTTAAATCATATATTCAGTGAAAATAGGCCAGGACAGTGATTGCTATTTGATCACCCAAGAATTATATAATACTTAGGGAGGTAAGTCTACTTATATCCATTAAATCAACCTTATTAACAGCATTATTCTCACCAATTCTATGTATACTTACTAAGTCAATAATTAAGAGAAGTATACTGAAAGATTCTACTTTAATAGGGGATTTATCAATATCCTTTTATTTTTAGCTAGAACATATTGAGATTGTGTATATAACTTTATATTTTTATATTTAACACTACATATTTGTAAGTTAAACATATAATATGTAATAAAAATTTAACTTTTTTAAAAAAATTATTGGGGTGACAATTGTTAATGAAATTACATAATTTCAGGTGTACAATTCTGTATTACATCATCTATAAATCCCATTGTGTGTTCACCACCCAGAGTCAGTTCTCCTTCCATCACCATATATTTGATCCCCCTTACCCTCATCTCCCTCTCCCCACCCACCTTACCTCTACACAGTTACCTTTACCACTAATGATTATTTTTGTCTTCAACTCTACTTTTTCTCATGTAATATAGCCCAAAGTGATCTTTTCACTGTTGCTTTTAATATTTTCTTGATGTATTTTTTCCATCCTTTTTATTTTCTTTTAAACATCTTTTTGGAGGTATAATTGACATTCAAAATACTGCACATATTTAAAGTGTTAAAAAAAGAAAAGAGAGAAAAACTATACTTAGGGCACCAATATGGCCAGGTACAGACTAGGTATTTCCTAGACTCTCTTGTAACTAAGTGTTGTTCTGTCATAAAAGCTTGGCTATTGAACAGTAAGCAAAAGTTTTTTGAGATTGGCACTGAGTATGATCTTTAAAAGGGGTATAAGAGCTGAAGCATGCTTCCTTTGCAGTCCTTTCTCCTTTCTGCTATCTGGATTTCGGGCACAGTGATTCAAACTCCAGTAGCAAATTGGAAGACAATCTTTAGAGGGTGTAGGAGGTAGACGATCCCTGACCATTCCTGCCTTGGAATGCCAACCTCTGGATTTCTTTTACAAGAGAGAAAAAAAAAAAGGATCCGCTTTGCTTAAGCCACTGTTTGTGTGGCCTTCTGATAAATGTGACTAAACCTAATCTTCAGTGGTGATGTACATACTCATATATAAACGCATTTTATAATAGAATAGAATATTATTATAACAAATAGAATACTATCTACAGTGTAAAATCTGTTTTTTTCTTATTTTAAATACTGAGTACATATTTATTATTAAATGTCAGTCTATATTCAATTTAATTTCATCTTGAATTATAATATATTTAGCTAAATATTATGGAGATTTAATTTGCCAGATTGAATTTTGGAGGTTTAAACATTTTTCAAATTTGATTTATTCCTAGGTTCTTGTGTTTATTCTCCTGATTTCCAATCAATTATTTAAACTCTGTATCATTTTGCCATCTGTAAAATGGGGATAGTACCTACTTCAGAGGGTTGCTGTGAAAATTAAGAGACAAAATGCATGTCGCCATCCTGAGTTAGTGTTCAATTAATATCACCTAACTGTCAGCATATTCACTGTAGACCTGCTTAAGTCTCTCACTTCTAATCGTTTTGCGTAATATACTAATTTCAGATAACATTAAATAGGATAAATTCTATTTCAAAGTACCATGACAATAACAAAATTGCCTTGAAAGTACTTTCTTTTTATTAATGTTTCTGACATCAATAAACCATATTTAATTTTTAAAGAGATAATTTCAAGGTTTAATGGCAGCTATTTCCATTTAAGGATTAGGAATAATAAGAAGAGCAGACAGAAAAAGGCAAGACTTCACATTTGTCAGTTCCAGCTAAAATCGTATGTGCATTTCCTCTCATTTCATTCCTTCCCTGAACAGAAACCTCTTCTAGAACTCTTTATAATTTTAAATTCAATTCCATTGACATTATCTTGAAAGCAGCCTATTAAATAATTTTAAACCTGAATACAACATAGGATATATCATCAAAGCAAACATATAAGAATAGGTTAATGTAACTTAGAAAGTGTTATATGATTTTATGTAAAATAAAAACAAAATACCTATTTCACAACGATAGGGTTTCTACTATAGTCTTTCATACTTTTTTTGATAAAACACCATATTGAGACACACTGCAGTCATATAAGTATTAAAATTAAAAGAAAGTTGGAACCATAGGTTAGACATATAAACCTTTGTTAACAACTTTTCCTTTGACAAATTCCCTATAGCTAGAGGGTTAGAAGAAATAGTTTTCATTTCAAGGAATGCAATTAGGAAAGAAAAGCATTACATCACAGAAACCAATCAATCTGAGACTATAGAGATTTGAAGAATTTAAGCAAACTTCGTTCAAGTACATAAAGAAAAATCTGACAACTTTTTATTCTTAGGACTAAATTTAAAATAAAAACTTGATTAATTATGTAAGAACAAGGACTACAGTGACCATCAACTCAATGGAGCTCCCTCCTAAAGGCTCTATGGACTGCTGTAAACAGAGAGAGAGAAGGGTGCTCTCAATAAAGTATGATTAATCAGCTGAGAAGACTCAGAACACAGCAAACATAATGAGGCATCAATATGTCTGAGTTAAACTAGGGTTAAACTAAGCAATAACCTTGACAATTATCTCAGACGTAGTCCTCAGGGTTTATAGGTCAACAGCCTATGAGGGTCAAGTTTGAACAGATGTAATTATCCAAATAAATTAAGCAAAAGTCATCCATTGGAATTATTTAGATAATTAAGAGGAGTGACTGTTGTAGGAAGAAAAAAAAATAAATTTTCTATGACTGTTTACCTCTTACGCCCAAATGTTACGTATTTCCATCAATCTTTTATTGATTGAATTAGAATGAGAGGCAAAGTTCAGACCAGAGTATCTGCTAAAAAATAATCTAAGTATATTTTTAGAAAAAGAATCCTAGATAAAATACAAAATTGGCTTCTTTAGCACGCACTAACTCTGCACATGGAAGGAATGGTTTTAGTGGCATAAGACAGGGTCCAATTTCAATCTTTTGCAAGTAAACATGCCAGTTTCCAGGCTCTCAGCCTCACATAGAAAGGTGCTGGCTCAGGTAGTAAACGGCCATCAACTGTGACTGGATGGCCATCAGCTGTGGCAAGTTGGCCGTCAGCTGTAACCAGTGAGCCATTGGCCACTAATATAACTGCTGTGGCTACGCTAGCAGCAAATGGGGGCTAGCAAGAAGGTGGTGGCTGAGTTAGCAAGTGGCGGAGTGTGGATTGCAGATTGCAGAGAAGCGGATTGCTAGCAAGTGAGATTGTTTGGCAGAGACAAGTGGATGGTGGGTTGCGGATGGTGTGGCTCCTACTTCCTGTGTCTCCAACCCAGCTGCCAACAAGACTGTAGTGAGATGACTCCCCTATCTATGGCTCCGTGGGTGTTCCTTTTTGGCCTCACCATGTCCTATGTTCTTATGTGGGGAGCGGGAGCAGAGACCTCACAGGAGACCCCACACAACAGATGACTTCTGTGAAGATTCTGAAGAAGATGTGTACATCTTAAAGAGACTCCTTCATATTTGTATCATTTAAAAATGCCTTATGTGGGGACAAAACCCCAAAAAACAGTTTCCAGGCTCTCGACCTCACATAGAAAGGTGCTGGCTCGGGTAGTAAATGGCCATCAACTGTGATCAGATGCCAGCAGCTGTGGCTAGTTGGCCGTCAGCTGTAACCCGTAGGCCATTGGCCACTAATATAACTGCTGTGGCTACGGTAGCAGAAAAGAATGGGGGCTAGCGAGAAGATGGTGCTACTCCAGCAAGCTCGGACTGCTGTTAGGACCACAGGTTGCAGATTATGTAGATCCTGCTTCCTGTGTCTCCAGCCCAGCCGCCAGCAAGAATATATTGGTTTGACTCCCCTATGGCTCCATGGGTGTTCCTTTTTGGCCTTACCGTGTCCTGCGTTCTTGGGCGAGGAGTGGGAGCTGAGACCCTGCACGACAAATGGTGCAGCGAGCAGGGTCCCCTGCACGACACCTTACTTCACTTCCCTTTACATATGTATATTGCTATATGCATTGCTATATCGTATATAGCAATGTCAAACTAAAATGTTTGTTAGTCAAACATGAAATGAATAAAAAGGGAGAGAAGGATCAGAAATCAGTGGAAATAAGAAGAGAATTTGAGGGAGAAAACAGATAAAAGATGTTGTATGAGAATGTGTGAGAATTTGAGGGAGAAAACAGATAAAAGATGTTGTATGCGAATGTGGGTTAGAATTAATAATTGTACTTTGAGCTCTCCAAGAAAGAGGGGTGGTTGTACAGAATTCTAGAGAGAGGGGCAAAGGGGTAGAGAGTGCCCGCTTTACCAACAACCAGTTGCACACAATGCCCTGAAGAGCCAATAGGAGGCAAGGTGAACGGGCTACTGTTTGGAGGTGCAAATGGGGAAGAAGCATGGCCTAGGATCAAGTCTCAGGAAGATTTGAGGAGAAAAATGTTCAACTTGTAGAAAGACAGTGGACACTTCTCGCCCCCCATCCCCAACAAGAAAATCTGTAGTTAGTAGCTTTTCCCCACTCTTGGCTTAGATGGTTCATGTGGGGCTCAACCTCTCCCTGACACCAAGAATGAACATGTGACCCAGGTCTAGCGAATCAGAGAACTCCAGGTCCTGGGCCATGAGGATTGGTCCAGGAATAGGGGAGCAGGACCAGAGACCCCGCAAGACACCCCGCGTGACACATGGCACAGCGAGCAGGGTACGGTGCCGGCCAAAGCTCTCCGAAGAGCGGTGGAACAGTTTGTGCGTATGAACACTCAGTCTCAGGAAGACCAGGAGGAGCAGTTGCCGGGGAGCTGGACCCCCGTGGAGGGGTGGGAAGACATGGACAGTTCCCCAATCAGCAGAGGCCAGAGAAAGTAAAGGTTGTTGCGGCCCTTTGGGCTGGGAAGTGCTTGCTGAGGCAGTCCGGATGCAGGACTTGTAGTCCCAGGAGGAAACGCTGAGTCCTCCATGGGAGATGAGGGTGAGGTCAAGGTCGTCCCTCACCCTGAGGACAGCCCTGGCGAATGACTGTGGACTATGGGGAATGGGCTCCATCCCTAATTTAATGGACGGCTTGACTGTTTGCTTGGGAACTTACCACTATGTAGTGGAACTGGTGGATGTTTGCTTTTGTGGCTTGACCAGCCGCCATCGAGAATACGTAAGCACCTTGACCGTGAGCCACTGTTTTTCTAGCATGGTACCCTGAGAGGCCCAGGAGAGTGTCAGTGCCGAGAGCCCTGGCTGAGTCCAGGAAGTCTGGCTGTGTCCAGAGAGAGTGGCAGTGTCCTGAGAGGCTTTGGCTGTGCCTGGGGAGACTGGCTAAGCCCAGAGAGAGTGGCAGTGCCCTGAGTGCCCTGGCTGTGTCCAGGTAGTCTGGCTGTGCCCATAAAGAGTCACAGTGCCCTGAGAAATCCTGGCTGTGTCCGGGGAGACTGGTGGTCCTTAAGAAGCCCAGGAAGTCTGGCTGTGCCCAGAGAGAGTGGTAGTGTTCTGTAAAACCCTAGCTGTGTCCAGAGAGCCTGGTTGTGTCCAGGATATTGCATTCACCTCAAGGCTCATCGCACAGGGCCCCTCGCAGAAGAGGCTTGCCGCGTAGATTGTGAGGCGAGACCCTGTAGGGGTGGAGTGTGGGGACAGAGCCCCAGAGAGCAGTTTCCGGGCTTTAGGCCTCACATAGAAAGATGCTGGCTCAGGTAGTAAATGGCCATCAACTGTGATTGGCTGGCCATCAGCTGTGGCTAGTTGGACGCCAGCTGTAACCAGTTAGCCATTGGCCACTAATATAATTGCTGTGGCTACACTAGCAGAAAATGGGGGGCTAACAAGAAGATGGTGGCTGAGCTAGCAAGTGGCGGAGTGTGGATTGCAGATTGCAGAGAAGCAGATTGCTAGAAAATGAGATTGTTTGGCAGAGGCAAGAGGATGGCGGGTTGCGGATCGTGTGGCTCCTGTTTCCTGTGTCTCCAACACAGCCGCCAATAAGACTAGTGAGATGACTCCCCTGTCTATGGCTCCATGGGTGTTCCTTTTTGGCCTCACCATGTCCTGTGTTCTTATGTGGGGAGCAGGAGCAGAGATCTTGCAGGCCGCCCCACCCAACAGAAATGCATTCAAAGGAGAGTGGAGAGGGAGTTGAGGAGAGTCGGTCGGTTGGCAGGAAAGTAGACAGCAGGTCACACATCATAGGAATCCAGCCTCCACTGAGACCATAGTAGTATGACTCCCCTACCTATGGCTCCGTGGGTGTTCCTTTTTGGCCTCACCATATCCTGTGTTCTTATGTGAGGAGAGGGACCAGAGACCCTGCATGACACACCACGTGACAGCAGTATGTGTTAATACACTACTACAAATGTGTTATTCTCTTGATGTAGTGAGCTTTTTATCATTATAAATGACCTTTTTTGTCTCTTGTTACAATTTTTACTTAAAATCTGATATTTCTTAAAATCTGAATTTTCTCTGATATAAGTATAGCTATCCCAATTCTTTTTTTGGTTTCTATTAGCATGATGTATCTTTTTCATCCCTTTACATTAAACCTATATTTGTCCTTAAACTTGAAGTGAATATCTTGTTGGCAGCATATAGCTGGGCTATTTTTTAATCCATTCAGCCACTCTATGTCTTTTGACTTGATCATTTAATCCATCTACATTTAAAGTAATCATCAATGGGTGAAGACTTACTAATTAATGCCTTCTTATTCATTGTTTTCTGATTGTTTTGTAGTTCCCTTGTCTTTCTATTTTGCTCTCTTTCTTTGTGAATTGCTGATTTTCTGTAATGGTATGCTTTGATTTCCTTCTCTTTATCTCCTGTGTGTATCTTTATAGGTTTTGTTTTATGGTTACCATGAGGCTTATAAAGAACATCATATCAATTGACATAACATTCTACTTTAAACTGATAACAAATTAACTTTGATTGCATATAAGACTCTACCCTTTTACTGCTCCCCCCATATTTTATGTTTTTGATGTCAATATTTCCCTGGTTTTATACTCTGAGTGAATTAACAGTTATACGGTTGTTTTTAGATCTCATATCCTTTACACCTTCATACTAGAATTAAGTACACGTACCACCATATTATAGTATTATTCTTCATCTGACTAGCTTACCTTTACTAGTATATTGTATATGACATTTTTTAAATTTTTTTGTTCTCTAAATGGATGATTTCAAATGACCTATCTTCCAGTTTACTAATTCTTTCTTCTGCTTAGTTAAGTGTGTATTTAAGTTTTCTATTCAATTCTTCAGTGCAGTCACTGCATTGTTTAACTTCAGAATTATATTTTTGTGATTTTTACTTCTTTGTTATACTTCTCATTTTGTTTATGCATTGCATCCTAATTTCATTTTATTGTCTATCTGTGTTTTCTTGTAGCTTACTGAATTTCTTTAAGGGGATTATTCTGAATTCGTTGTTGGACAGTTCATAGATCTCTATTTTTTCAGTCACTCATTGGTATCCTGTTTCCTTTGTTGGTGTCATGTTTCCTTGAATATCCCTGGTGTTTGTGGTCTTTATTTGGTGTCTGTACATTTGAGCTTCTTCCAGTCTTTAAAGACTGGCTTCAGCAAGTAAATCCCTTTACAATCAGCCCATCGAGAGACTGTATGTAGGCCATCTGGTGGTGTATGTGGGTGGTCTTGCTGCTGGAGTCCTCACAAAGGTAGGTCTGCTTCCTGGGTCAGCAGGTGGGCAGGCCTGGTACTTGGATACAAAGCCTAGTGCCTGGGACTGAGGACTTAAAGCCCAGGTTCACTAGGGTGGCCCCGGAACTGGAGTCTGTAGTGATGTGTCTGAGACATGTGTCTATGTGGGCAAATCTAGATCCTGGGTCCAGAGAGACCATTCATGCACCAGGGACCATCAGGGTGGGCCTGATGTCTGGGTTTGCAGGAGCCAGTGTGGTACTAGGACGGGCTGGGAGCTTGGTTCCATGGTATCCGGCCTGGAGGCTGAGGGCTACCCTAGAGCATAGGGTCATGGGAATAAACCTATAAACGAGGGTCTGGAGGACTAGCCTAATGGTTGGTTCTGCAGGAGCCAGTCTGGCTGAGGGGCAGGCTGGGAATCTGAGTATGTGGGAACTAGTCTCAAGGCTTGAGCTATGGGGGCTGGTCTGGCACTGAGGAGGGCCAGGAACCTGTGTCTGAGAGGGCCTGTCTGAAGTCTAAAACAATGAGGGCTGACCTCTTGCTGGGGTGGTATGGGGGCCTAATGCTGAGGGAGCTGAGTTGGTGATGGGATTGATCAAAGTCTGGGTCTGTTATACTTGGCATGCGCTAATCTTGGCTGGAAGGCTGGGTTCATAGGTGCCTACCTGGATCCTGGGTTAATGGGGACTGATTGGGAGCCTGTGGGACTACGGGAGCTGGCTGCCACTGGGATGTGTCTGGATTTGCAGGAATCCACTGAGAGTCTGGTGCCATGGAAGTCAAACAGGGTCATGGGAGCCTCCAGGGGCCACTGGAGCTGGCAGGCACCTGAGTGAGCCAAGTGAACCTGCAGGGAACCACCTAAGGTCTCAGGAGTTTCCCAGGTGCAGGGGTGGGTCAGCTCTGGGGTTTGCAGTAAAGATGGGCACTCTATTCTTTTTCCCACAGGGAGAGTATCTCTCTCCATGTTGGGCTACCTGGGCTTGGGATTGGGGGAAGTGATGAGGATCATGTGAATCTACCTTTCATACCCTTCTCAATGCATCTTTAAAAAAATTTTTGTGCTTTCTCCAGTGCTGTAACCCCTCTCCTGGAATCCTTAGCTCTTGTAAAAGCATTTTCATGTCCGCTTGTTTGTTTTGGAGGAAGGGGAACACTAGAAATACCTATGTTGCCATTCTGCAGACATCTCTCCTCCCTTTCTCATTTTTGCTTCGCAAAAGCATTTTCATGTCCGTTTGTTTGTTTTGGAGGAAGGTGAACACTAGAAATACCTATGTTGCCATTCTGCAGACATCTCTCCTCCCTTTCTCATTTTTGCTTCTTTCCTGTTCTATTACATATTTGCACTCAATTAGCCTCCACAGATACGTATGTGTTGAAGAAACTTAAAGCTAAGAATTGGGGACTCGGGGGTTCTGTTAAAAGCTTTATAATAAGATTACATTAAGCTCACTCTTTCCTAGTGACTGAATTTATAAATTAACAGACATTGGAGACAGCTAAAAAGGTGGCAGAAGAATGAGACGTGAGGAATGGTGTTTAGAGAAGAGAGATATTGCATTTAGTAGTGACAGCCTCAATCTCAATAAGCCTTATATATGGTGATGGAAGGAGAACTGACTCTGGGTGGTGAACGCACAATGGGATTTAAAGATGATGTAATACAGAATTGTACACCTGAAATTATGTAATTTCATTAACACATAACAATTCATTATGTAATTGTCACCCCAATAAATTAAATAAATAAATAAATAAATAAATAAATAAATAAATACATGAAAAATATAGTTAAAAAAATCATCGTTAATAAAATTAGGCCGATCCACCTAATTCTCAAACCCTTTCTTAGAGAAAGTTGTGGATCTCTTCCTAGTGAAGCTGTCGGAAATGAGGAAAAAGTGTTTCAAATAACTGTGGATTCCAATCAAGATAAAGGAGCAGAGACAAATACTTCTGTTCTCAAAGGATGCAGACAGGTCCTGGATAGCTACTGGGGTCGCTATTATTTCTAATGATATTTCCTACAATAACTGCAGTGGCGTGTCACTCCAGAGCCACTGGGGAAGAAAGCCACAGAACACTTTCCCAGACCAGATCTCTGACTTTCTCTCACTTTCATTCTCTGGTCTACTGCTGCCAGAGGAGATCCCCAGCTTATGGAACATTCTCCAATTGCATACAAGACTGTGCCAATTTCAGCATACAGTGTGTAGGCATTTCACTGGAGTTCCATACACATTTCTTCCCAAAGACTATATTGGAAATAGCAAGTTACTACTGTCCATTAATATAATTCTAAACTAAGTTATAAGAGAAGTCTTTGCTAGGCCAATGTTAGAACCTCAACCCCAACCACATAGCACTTTTACTGAAGTAAAGATTTTCTTAGTTCCCCATAACTATCTATTAAATACAATTTTGGCGGACACACTGTTTGTTATAAGGTTGGCATACATAGCAACATTACTGTTTTCTGGGAAACTTCTCCAGGAACCTAAGAAGAATGCATGATACAAATGTCCTGAGAGCTGAGGCTGTCATCGCCATACCCTGTGGCCTCACAGTTTTCCCCACCATCATAGTCTTTGATTCCCTGTTCCCTACAGGACCACCACACATCTCTGTTTCATCCTTCTCCCTTTCCTCCGGACCCACCTTCTCACACATCTTATACATGGTTTAATGCGTCCTTCAGCAATTTTCCCTCTTTGATTCAAACTTTCTATTTCAACCCTGCCCCAAAATGCAGGATCTGTGTCTCGGTTCAGATTCATGGTAGACAATCAACTACATCAACTGCCATACAATAGAACCATTGGTCTTGGGTAAGGGATCTGCCACACCATTCTCTCAGTCTATGTCTATTTTACAAAAGAATTACATAATGGCCATTGTCTGTAAAATCAGACCTTTGCCAGAAAGGTGTAGAAGTAAAAGATTGTGGGATATATGCTAACATAAGCAACTACCCCATCCAAGGACAGTGAGCAGAAAAAATAAATCTAGTGCCTTTGGGGAAAAAATACTTAACTAGTAAATTCAAAAGCCAAAAACATCATACTTCTGTCATCCTTTCAGGGTGTGATCAGCTTACTGGACAAAATTCTTTACAGTGTGGTAACTCACCCATTGCAAAAATCCAATAAATACAAGATAATTACAGAAATGCATGATAGCTATAATCACCATCATTCAGGACTATTTGGTCATTCTTATGAATCTATCCCCTCACTGCAATAGCTTTTCTGACCCTAGAGATTTACCATTTTTCTCGTAGGACCAGACTGACCTCTTTCACTTCCACTAGGCAATTCTTTAAGGAAGGAAAGTTCCTTTTCTTAGATGGTTTGTCCATGGACTGAAATTCTTCTCCTGTAAAAGTGGTTTCAAAAAGCTACACACCTCAAAAGTCTTAGTATCTGCAATGACTTACTTTTACTATATAAAGTTCTTGATTAGATTGTTTAACAGCTTGGCATAGAAACACCCAATGAAATTCTATGAGATAAAATCCAAACTCCTTAGTATGGTCTGCAATAACTTTGTCTCATACACACTTTCAACCTCATTTTTCTTAGCGTTCTCTCATAATCCACTTGACCCACTAAAAATAAGTCACACTTCCTGCACTCACTGCTCACTAACATCTGTCATCTGGTCTACTAAGAATGTACCATATCCCCATTGCTTTTCTAAGTGTTATCTATTATTAAGGTCCAGCTAAAATGTAATCTTTTACAAGGCTTTTTACAATCACTTCATATAGACGTAATCTGATTGAAATCCTCCCCCCAATAATTTACCTATAATAATTAATGCCTCACATGTTTTATATCAAGTTATTCGTTAGATAGGCAAAAAATTTTCAGATTCATCTGTGTATCACTTCAGTGCCATTTATTTTGCATATGAAACACTGAAAAGCTATCTATTCTCTGAAAAAACAATGAGTTTATGAACAACTAGGTTTAATCTCTAGCATATGAAGTACCAAAAATTATTGATCAATTCCCAATAAAACATACTACCAAAATTTAAATGTGATTATGAAGAATTTCAATTTTCAAATTGCGTCTTTTTTATGATGGTCATGTGTAGCAAAATTTATGTATATATTTATTGTAGTATTCCCCCACATCCAAATGTCACGCAAACTACTATCATGATTTTTTATGGATCTTCTAACTGATATAATCATATGTCTGGTATTTTTTCATCTTCTCAAATAATGGTGCAGGAAGAGAAGTATGATTTGTAGATATGTACCTTCTAGTAGTAATAGTCATCATATTGTCTGCCCATTTGCTTTTAGCTCAGAGAAAATAATGTGTGCTCTTCTTTTTTAGATATTCATGATAGGATAGTAGCACCATTCTTCCATTTCATTATTATTAAGAATTTGTTCCCTTCTTATTCCACTTCCCACCCTTATTCATTGCCAACCAAGAGAAACAGCAACTTGAACTTTACCCACTTCACCATTCCCTCTGTAATGACTAATGTAGCCGTTTACCCCATTTGGCAGCCTAATCTGCATACACTGTAATTCGTTCATGCTTGCATATTTATGATGGACAAATGGAGTGACCCACAAGGGAGACATCTGCGAGTGTACTCAGAGAAGTCCCTAATGAAAAATCTCATCCTAAGGAAAGAGGGTGAGAATGTACAAGAGTAGTTCAAAACCATGAGTCAGGACTGACTGGAAGAATAATGGACCACAGTTCATGGTCTCGCACTTAATACAGCCCCTGTCCCGTGGGACTCATACCTGAGTTCTAGAAAGAAGAAATTGCATTAAAGCATAAAAGAGCATATAAAAACTAACCACTGGTTTAAAGAAATATCTATCAGACACTGAAAGTACAAGGCAAACCGGAATAGTGCCTAATGTGAGATTAAACAGAAATTTGTTCCTGTGGCGATGGCATTACGTATTCAGCAGACCTCAGTACTTTAGGGGAAGCACAATTCCATCTTTGGTGCCCTTGTTCCAGTCAGTGATATAAAAAATCATTGCAACCCCCGAAACTGGAATAAAGAAATCCGACAACTGGAGATGTGGTATATCCAAAATGATTTGCCATGCAATGCCCTTCTTGGGGACAACCTAAGCTAACTGGTCAGGCATGCAAACAGGCTAAAGAACCTCCCCCCCTTAGTTAGTTGGGATGGGACCAAGGAAAAAAAATACACACACACACACACACACACACAGTATATTGGTTTGTTGTCTGTTCTTGCAAACATTACATGAACTCAGTTTTCTTCTCAAACACTATCCTTTCCTTCATCACCAATCTTCTTGAAAGAGTAAACTACATTTCTGTTTCTTTATAGTTAACCCCATACATTCTCTAACCGCCTGCAATTTGATTTTGTCTCCTACCACTCCAGAGAAGTACTCTCACCAAGTCACCATTGGCTCTTTGGGGGCAAGATCAAGCCCCTCTTTCCAGCTCTCATTTCCCATGTGGTGTCCACATCATGTCACCCTTTTAACTTCTTTTCCACCCTTTCTTCTGGGGCTCCCTTTACTTGCCCGTCAACCTCGTTTAGTTCATTTTAGTGGGTTCTGGTTCTCTGAGGTAGATATTGTTTATGAATTTACCTGACATCATCTATTTGATTTCTATATCCAATATTCAAGGTTCTAACAGATGACAAGTCAGCAAAAATTTTGGACATCACATCCCCTCCCATGAGTGTAACTGCCTCCTGTACGTTGAAGACTCTCAAAATTATAGAATTAGTTTGTATGTCTTGGTTGACTTCAAAACAAACTTTTAGCTCTATGGTGAGAGCATGCAGACACTTCACACTCAAACTGTCAAAAGACCAAAATTAGACCCTATCTAAAAGTGCTCCTTTCCCTTTCCTCATTTTCTTCCTCCATTCTTCATATTGTTCATAGCATTACCATTCACCAACGATTTAACTTTTAAAAATGAGGCAATCTCAATATCTACTTCTAGTCACTGAGTCCTATCAATAATGACAAATCTGTATATTTCCCCTCGTTTTATCTTTTTTTAAATTCAAATTATTTGCATTCAAATAAATTTAAATTAGCTTTGTTGCTGATAAAGGTGTTTCGTACACCTGGCTTAGGTCTTTGGCAATAGCAGGTGTTCTAGTACTCTTTTCTCGCCATTCTGTCACACGCCCAAGAGGGCGAAGTTAGCCTCCGTCATGGTGCTGTGTCCACCTCATTGAGGTCACAGCATAACACAGAGGAGGGTCATCCGTGGGTCATGTGATCTTTTCAACTTGCTCCATTATGTAAGCATGATAGATATTGTTATAACCATTTTACTTTCAGATTACATAGCACTGTATAATAAGACAAATTCAGTATACAGTAAACATATACAACTGTAGTCAAATAAGGGTTCAAATCCAGGCCCAGCATCCTATGCCTCAACAAGGACCACCTTGTGTGTCTCAAGCATCACATTCACTCGATTCTTGATCTGAAGTGTCTATCACATCTTTCCCCCCTCTTTGCCAGTCTTCTAGTCCTGTTCCTCTTCATCGTTCACCCAGACTCTCGGAATAGGCTCCTAACTGGTGGCCATTTCTCCTGTCCCTGCAAGGCCACGGCGGGCCATGCATTTGTCCAGACTGATCATTGAGTTTAGAGTGCCCTCAGCAAAGTCACTACCCAGAAAAATCCACCAACTTTTCAAAGTTTAGGCAGAGAGTTACCTATTCTGTAAAACCCTAGTGAACTCTCCAGGCATAATAAAGTCTGGATTTCTCTATGCCATCGCAACACTTTGGTAATTCCACTGGAAAACTGTTCAGGAAATGATCGTGTCCCCAAGTATATTGTGAATGAGTTTTATCTTTATATCACTAATACATAGCATAATATCTGTCATATAGTGAAGGCTTTGTAACTATGTAATGAGTTGAAATACAACTTACCAGTTCCAAGGATAACCCACACAACTATTCCCCTCAACAAAATATCCAATGAGAGGTGGGCTTTGAAAACTATTACATGTAGACAAACTGGATCTCTCTATTCCAAAGGTGGTTTTCTTTATGAATGCATCTTTCATTTCAATTTTCTGTATTTAATATGCAGATTTTTTTTCTCATAACACATTAGGTATAAATGTTTTTCTAATAAACTAACATCATTACAAAATTCAATTCAAAGAAAAATGTACAAGCTACATCTGAAATAGTTAATGTAGTTTTAGACCTAAGATTCAGTTAATTAATACTGCAACTTTATCGTTGGTTTCATTAAGATACTTATAAGGAGGTCATAAGAATCATTCCTTTTGTGATTTATTTTTATATAACAGAAAACCTCTCATATGTTAAAATGGCAATTATTTCTATTGCATCACAGAATGTTTACAACTCTGCAAAATAAAATCTGAAAGCAATGGTAAAGACAGAGAACTTAGCATATATATATATAAAATCTATCCTAATACTTAATTTTTAATTTATTTTATTCCTATTAAAACACACTCAGTATTGTCAGAATAAAAATTTATTTTTTATAATACTTTTATATTAGATTTTTCCATTTATTGCTTCAGCTTTTAAATACAATGCATCTGTCTCACACTATCATTTTATGAAGTGTTCAGAACTATTACTTTCAAGAATTAAGAAATATTTTACATTAGCAGGCCAAAAAATTTACCAGACAAAGCACCGTTTTAATTATGCAAGCTATTTACTTGCCTTTAAATTTTAACTTCTCCATTGCAATATTATAATTCCAGAAACATTTTTACATTTCTTTATTGTTGGTGAAATATTTTTGCTATACCTACGGCTTAATTATAACAGTTGTAGAAATAGTTTAAAAAGGCCGATGTATCATATTGGACATTCATATATATACTATAGTTACATGTAATAGACTGCCAGGGCTCTATTTTCAAATCTGATACTAATGTGCACAAAAATAAACGTCACAGAATTTTCTTTTAATGTTAAATGATTTTGATCTACTTATTGTGATTGCCATTTAATTTCTTATTTTAAGGTGTCACTATCTCTAGATTAATTAATAGCCAACAAAGAAAAAAACTTAGATCTTAAAAGATGATAATAGATACTATAATGTAATTTCAATTTCAAAATAATAAGACAGATTTATAAGTAGTCTACCTAATGCTAATATTATTTAGAATCATAGAATATCCATTGCAAACAATACATTTTACTAAGTTTTATACAAACCCTTCAATTAAGCATAGATATTTAAAAACACTGCCTAATATATATTTTAATTGCCTATAAGCATCCTCTAGTGGCTATGAGGAGAGAAATGGTTAATAGAAAAATAGCAAGAAAGGAAAAAAAGAAGTCAACACCTTAAGTCAATGGACATTATGCTATAAATGTGGATAGATCAAACACTTGGTGGTTGCCTGGCTGGTGGTCTCTTAATTTATGTAAATTGTTTTCAAGACTTAATATTAACTAAGTCAAAGATCATTGTGAGATTTTCCACACAGTTATTTTCTGCTCTCAAATAATTATATATTATTATTCCTTAGTAAGTGACTAGTTTTGTTTTTATAATTATCATTCTTACAAAAATAATACGTAATTAGATGAAAATGCGAGGAAATGAAAATATAGATAAATAATTAGATTTTTGGTGAGCATTATTATTAGTAATAGTAGTAGTAGTATTATATTACTATATAAGTATTGTTTTATTTTCAAACTTTAAGAGAACTTCCAGCCTTTCTGTGTTCAGCCATAGAGGTGTACTGTCACTAGGGTTAATATGCATAATAGGGTTAATAGCATAATTGACCTAATACCAAAATTGGTACCAAAAATTGGATGTTGCCACAATTCAATAAAAATAGTTGTCATTCCTTAGCAGTCAGGCATCTGACGCCAAGAAACTAATATTGGAAGCTAGCAAGATGATTTTCCATATTATTCCAAGGGAAAATTTGGTAAAACTCTTACCTGCAGTAAACTGGAAGGCCAAGTGTATGCCCAATAGTAAAACACAAGAAACATAGTGTATGCACACACAGGTATACTGATACTGGGGGTGCCAACAAAATGTATACAAGTGAACACTTTGGTCAGCATTGCTCAAGCAGTAGTTCGCTGTAATCAGAAGTGTCTGGACACTGATGGTAACCATTTTGAGCACCTCTTGTAATTGCAGAAGTCAAATGTGACTTGTATTCATCTTTTGTTATTGGTATATATTATTATAATTTTAATAGTTTTTTTTTTTTCCTTTCTTAAACCTTAAAAAAAAAGAAAAGAAAAAATGTGGATAGTTTTTGGCACCCTCTGAATGTATACACATTTTAAGAAAGGAAAACTGTATTAAAATTGTAATACTCAATATATACTGATAAGAAAACATGAATACAAGTCATGTTTAACTTCTGCAATTACAAGAGCTGTTCAAAGTGGTTGCCATCAGCGTCCAGAAACTTCTGATTATGGCAAACTACTGCTTGAGCAATGTTGACCAAAGTGTCCACTTTTATACAGTTTTTTTGGCGTATATTTATATATGTGTGTGTGTGTCTGTGTGTGTGTGTGTGTTTGTAACCATTATTATAATTTATTTGAGAAACAAGGGAAACACATGTGAGGGGACAGAAACATTACCAAGTACCATTAAGATTTACATAACAAATATTAAAGTTCACTTTTTAATTAAATATTTTCTCTTCCAGCCTGTTTTCAATATATGGGGCTGCATCTTGGCTTATTTATTTAAGCTGTATTTAAAAATTATACACAAAAGTGTTGTCTACTTTATTGTAGTAATAGTAATAATAGTAGTGATAGCAATCACAATCAATGAGCACTCATAATTTCAAAGGAATTGCTCATGAGTCTATTAACATCTTTATAACAACCCTCTGACTTAGATTTTTCTACATTTTGAAGACAAAATTCTGACACAGAAGGACTGGCTGATTTGACCGAAGTCAAACAATTAACAGATAATAACAGATAAAGACTAAACTCCAGTCAGCACAGCGATACTCCAAAGTATGAGGTATCTCTGTATTATACGAAGCAAAAATAATCTAATGAAAAATTCAGAGATAACTGGAAGTGGCTTGATTGACAGCAGAAGTCCTCCTTGCATATCTCTCTCATGGTTCCAGGGCTCATAGAATTCCCAGCACAAACAGCACCAAGGCCCACGGAAAGAGGAGGGAGACCAATGTTATTACTGTTTCGTTGCAAATTCCAATATCTAAGGATACGTTTCATTTTATCTATAAGCCCATTATTGTTTTATATAAATAATCTGTACAAAGCAAGATTCTGAGGATGTTGAAAATAAGATGGACTGTGTTCTTTCAGAGAAAGAGTAAAGAAAGAAGATCCAGCAAACTTCCAGCTACCCAAAACAATCAAAATATTAGTCTAACAAAATATTTAAGCAGAAAGTTTGTAAAAAGTTAGTCTTAGAAAGCCTGTTTATTTTTATGTTTTCTGTGAAAAATCATTGCTATCATTAAATTCTCTGTTTTATCACAAGCTCTGGAGATGGAAAGGCAGACCTGGTATTTAATGCGGGAGTTACTAGTCAATAGCTGAGTTGATGAGTAAGTTACCGAAGGGTGAACCATAGTTATCTTGTTTCTATTTATAAAGTATTCTATTTTACAAGATTTTTGAGGAGATTGCATTTCAGTGTATAAGGAGGACCATGTGCAGAGCTGAATTCAAAGTAGGAAACAAGAAATGTTTTGCTATTTGGTTTACATTAAGGGCTGCAAGGAAGACATGATTTTTTAAAGATCTTTATCTTGAACATAAGTTACTCTTGTTGACTTCCAAAATCTAGAGTGTAAATGTAATAATGCTCTTCCCTGAAATTCTTACCTCATTGTAAAATAAAGGGGTTAAAGCTGTCTGCTTTCATTAACAGGGAATGCATCTTACTTAAGAGCTCCATGACAGAGTACTGTATGAGTTAACCAGCTTTTTCTGAATAGTGTATAATAAGTTCCTCCTGCAAATCAATATATTTCTTACTTACTTGAGTTAAACATCCAAAATTGTCTTTTTATACATCGGAGTAGGACAGTCAGAAGATGGGAGAAGGCCAGAATGGCACAATGGTTTCAATTTTGATGCAATTAACAAATGATTGATGGTGTGGGCTAGAGTGCTGTTTGTGAAGGCTTTTGGTGACCATTTTTGTTCCACTGAAAAGAATGCTATGATCAGTTAGTCATGTCTACCATAGAAAAAGAAAGCAAATGACAATCCTCGATGTTTGTTTATGGAGTTTGTTACTAATACAAAAAATGTCGCTTACCAGAGGACCAAAAATATAAATAAATAAAGCTACCACTTTCCCCTTTGATATTCATTATTAATAGACAAGATGTCTACTTTCTGGATTCCCACTAGATATCTGCAAGGGAGCCTACCATTAACTAACAATGGGCAACTCTATACTAGCATTTGCCTGACAACCATGTCCAGAGTATATTCTTAAGGACTTGGTTTGAAAGCTCTACCAGCAAAGGTGTTAGATCAATAAGAAACTCCTTCAACCTTTCTTACTTCATGTATAAAATGATGATAATATTTACCTCAAAGTTTTGTTTTGAGAGTTTAACAACAATGTTTTGCATGGTGTCAAGCACACATACAAAAAGCACTTGATGTATGGTTACAATCATCATCATGAACATTAAAATATGGCTTTGCATGTGTATGTGTGGGAAGGTATATAGGTTTTGGTTTGGCTGGTCGTTTGTTTCCTGCATTCCTTAGCCAAGAGTAAAGCTTTATTATCAATCATGAAATAAGGAGCCAGGGTTGTGACTTAGAGAGCAATTTAAATATTTCACAGAAATTGCCCGTGAACACAGAATCTTCCCAAAATATGTACTTCTTGGGGTAATAGCCTCAAATTTCAACTTCAGGATAAATTGGAGCACTTCAGGAAATGGCATCATATGCTTGGCTTTGAAATAATCAAATATGACAACTTTATTTTAAAATAAAATTACATTGTTTTAAATGAGTCTGTACCCAAATCATATCTTTCCACCTACAGTTCATTTCTCTGTTTTTGTAAATTGGAAAGCAGAGATCTACACCCCAGATGGCAAATACTTAAATACTCATAACTGAGGCAAAGCCTTTATTATTGTTCTCACCATCCACATCATTACTTCTACTCTTCTGCTCTCTTGGTATGTGCAGATTTGCATGTGTGTGTGTGCCCCAATAAACTATTTCCAGCCCACATTAATTTTACAAAGAGAAGTCTATTTTCTGAACTTTCTTGCAAGGAGGTTTTCTAGAGCAATTTGTTATTCCCTGTGGCTATCTGAGTGGTCACACTGAGAATAAAATTAGCAAGTGTACAATGAAAGCTTTAAAAAAAAGTTAAAAAGAAAAACTTACGCATTTACATGTTAAAGGAGAGAGAAGCTGGAAAAAAGCTAACAGTTTCTAAAGATGATGTTCTCATCCCAAAGAGATCATAAATTTACCCTTCAAGGAAACAAGGAGGTGCCAGTTTAAACTTTCAAGCAAGAGCTGATGTTCATGCCCAGGTCACACTGTCTGTGTGGATCAACTTCTAGAATAAATAAAACTCTGGCAGAAATGAAAATACTCCTAAAATGTAAGTATGCATGAGTATATATGTGTACTGTGTAGGGCCTGGAAAAAATCTACAAGAGTAGCTACTCTGCAGAAGTGAGAAAGAGTGGCTATTTTTTTATTTATTTGTGTATTTCAGAATAGCATGCATTACTGCCATATTCGGCAAAAGCATTAAAATTGGTTTAATAAACATAAGTGCATGCACACACAGTTATCCTCAATTCAAAGTGTACATGATGAGCAGTTGGCATGACACAGTGACTATTTTTCTTGCCTCAAAATGTTCCCCAATAATACAGGGATTATAGCACAGAAAAACTCCAGTTGAGAACTAAGATTCTAAAATTTTCAGGGCCAATTTTAGGGAAGTCCATCTACTGATCTGAGAATACATTGTACTGGAGACAGAAATGCCAAAATGTTTATTAGTTTATACCTCTGGAGCAGTGTTTGATGAACTGTGAGACTTCATCCCTCCAAAGGTTATCTAATTGCATAGTGGTCATGAAAAAAGCATCTTGAAAACTGATAGGACTGACTAGACAAAAAACAGAAATTATAGTGCAGGGCATGTTGTATAGAAAATTATTCTTTTTGGTTTTAAAATATTTTAGGGGTGTGTGTAGGGGTATGTGTGAAAAAGAAAGAGAGGGAGAGAGAAGGACAGAGAATTTGACTTATGCAAAATGTATTTCTTACTATGTGCTGGAGGAAAAAAAGATAAATACTGATCTGGATAATAAAATTGGGGGATAACTAAACTTGAGAGAAAATAGCCATTTCTCCACCTTCATCTTATCACTTATTAGAATTCTCTCCATTTCTTTAAGATTGAATTGACCTGAAAGCATCTCCTCACTCCCTTCACTCAACTTCCTACAGATTTGAGGACTACTTTATATTTAGCATCTGGAGTTTTCTGTCACAAAGCTACTGATACTGCTGGGGCAGGAGAAGGGTCGAGATAGATAAGTGCACAGAGATGGGGTGTATGTGTGTAAATAGGGGAAGAGCCTGCGTTCCACATCTAGTGTGGCAAAGATAAGTGAGTTTTGCGTGAGTCAGAGGATGCTGTCAAAGTTCTGTGGTGATTTGCACACTGTGCATTTCCAGAAGAGGAGAGCAAATGGGAGAGGAGTTCCCATCTATCACAGGAGTCCCCAAACCTGCTGTGGATGGCTCTTGGCAGAAACTGAGTTGCCATGCCAGAGAACCCTGGAGAGAGACCCAAAGTCCCTAAGAAGAACCATCCAATGTGACTTTACATTGGAATATTCCCTTATGAGAATTCCCCAGGAGGAAAAGTGGGGAACAGAGGAAGGAGGTGGGCAGCTACCACACCTCAGCCCCAAAAGATAACAATGGAGTCAAGTGTAGCCTGTATTGGGAAGCTCGGAGGGGGGGAAGCTAATAATCACACATGGGACTACATCTATAGTCTACATTCTACAAGCGGGTCTTAAAAAGCAAAAATAGAGGAGTCTTTAAATAACAAAAAGTGCCTGAAATTTAGAACCAGACTTCCCTTTCAGAAAGCACAGTGGGAACAGTTATTAGAAAATATAATGCCACCTATTGAGTTGAAAAGCATGTAAACAAACATTACATACACACACATATACACGAACATACACATACACACACCCTACACAATTACAAAATCTCTCTAAGTTGTTTGAAAGATTACTTTTGATTTTGTATAACAAAATAGGTTCTGTCATTGTCAGCCTTTCAAATATGACATTATCACTTATTTGTTGTGCACTTTTTTAAAAGACAAAGAAATCTTCAGTGAACATTAAGATGATTAGAGACTATCAATACAGTTGCTAAGATTTTTATATCTATGACTTAGCTCCGGTCCCTACAGCTATTTCAATACATTAAATTATTTAACTTTCTGGAAGTTAAATACCGTTTTTAAAATTATTTTTATTGCACTTTCATGGAGTTAACAAACCTCCATCTCAGGGTGGTTGTTCCAAGGACATCTAATGATGACAATATGCATAAAATACTTAGCAAGGCTGGTACATATGAACTACTGAATAAACAACAGCTGCTATTATGATTACTAGGAAATACTAATGCTATACCGATTAAGACCTCAAAATGAATATATTCACTCCATTCAACATGCATTTTAGGGAGGTTGTCATGTGTGATGATTATGAAAGGAATCAAATTAGCTTCTGTGCCTTTTGTGAGGATAATGCGGAATGCACACAGACACTCATTTATGGCAGAATGTCTTTCATAACAGTGGCTGCATGATCATTTGCACACATATGCAGAACAAGAAGAAAGCACATAATACTGGGGAAATCATAGAAGGCTTCGGGGAGTCTGAAATCCAAACTGAAGACTAATGGGTGCGCAAGTTCAGAGTCTCAGTTGCAATATCGTAAACAAATGCGTTAAATGATAAGGGACAATGTGGCATTTTAGGGGACTAGCCTGTCACATGAGCACACCCAGGTTTATTCAGTGACTTCTTCCCTATGTTCAATGTGTTATATGTCTTATATTTAAAGCTCAGAAAGAGCTTTGGGTTTGGGTTTTTTTCCTCCCCAAAAATAGTGAGGCCCAGAAAAGTTCTATTAGGAATAACTATGAGTTTAACTCAAGTCTCTGAGAAAAAAAACCACATGTTTAACACTGCACTACTTTTCACACTGCCTCCCAAGGGGAAGGAGTTTGATGGTACTAGAGTAAATGGACACAGCTAGAAAATTAGGCTGGAGTCCTTGAATGCTAAGGAGGAAAGTGTGACTCACTTTGGAGGCCAATGGCACAGATTTAGAACAACAACAACAAACGGACTAGACATTAAGAAGACTTGTGCCAGACTAAGCATCTTGTCTTGATTAGAATGGAGTGAGAAAGGCTGGAGGTGGGGTCTCCTGTGGATGCACATACAGAATTCTAGACCAGTGATTCTAAACTTTACTGGGAATCAAAATCACCCAGAGAATTTGGTGAAAAATATACTAGCCCAAGCCATAATTTACTTTGACAAGACTGGGCCTCTGTATGCATTATTAGCTCTCCAGAAGATTCCATACCCAACACAGTTTGAGAACCACTGTTCTGACAACAAAAAATGGCAGCTTGATCTAGAGTAATGGCTGTGGGTATTTGAGGAGGGAGTATGGAAAGTCACGGAACAGAGTGAAATACAAGACTGGATTTAATTCATCTATCTCTGTTTCTTGGATAAAAAATTAGGGCTAGAGCTTGTTCAAAACAGAGAGTATAAAAAATTATTTCGGTGGGATTCACTGCATGTTACTGATTCAATGAAAAATAGAGAAATTTCTCATGAATTGAGATTTGGAATACTTGTACCTTTTGGAACTCTTCTATTTATTTACCATGCAAGAGATAGGTAACTTCAGAAAAATGAGATGCTGGGACTAGGATGATTTTTAAAGTCATTTCAACATCTAACTGTAAGTATGACTTGTACAAAAACTTAAATTGTTAATATGAATAATACTATAAAATAGGTACTAAAATTAATCATGGGAAAATGTGAGGAATATAACAACAAAAAGGATTACAAACATATGTACCATAAAATAAGTATAAACATTTACAAGTATAATGTATGCTATTGTATTTTCATATAGAATGAAATAAGGTAAAATAACACCCCCATTCTTGTTTTAAGCTATTGAGTTTAGAAATGTTTTTCTATACTTAACCCTAGGCCAGTAATTTTGTGTAATTTATTTTTTAATCTATAAATCCATACTATTTTTTTTTCTACTAGAGAATTTAAACTACCTGTTTTAACTCTACTTGAAACAGTTTATAGACACTACCAAAAGTAGAAAACTCCATGGAAGGAAATGGGCTAGTTCAAGTAATAAATTAGAGTTTTCGTTCTTCTTTTTATTATGTTTTAAACACTGGAGATTGTTTCTCATCCACAGTTCATAGTCTCAGCTTGCTTCCCCTTAGTTAACTAAATTAATTAATTTAACTACATTTGTTAAATATCCAAGTTAAGTATCATTAGTTCTCAATCTTTGAGATTGAGTTCACAGACATTAGATATTGAAAAATATTTACTGTATTTATTTTCCAGCAAATTATAAACAAAGAAAGAGCCCTACAGATTTTCCTCCTGATATTCTTTTACGTGTCTGTAGTTCCAAATTTCTCACAATTAATTTGATACCAAAAAAAGCATCCCCAAAAAGCATAACAAATAAATTGTTACCAGATCTTAGGGTTTTCATAGAATTATTTGGATATGATCCATTTTTCATTAAGTGCAATACTTACTAAAATGTAAAAGTTTCAAAATAATATAAAATATATAAAAAAACCTCTCCAAAGACTAAAATCATGAGAGTTTATTAGAAAAATCTCTTTTAAAACATAAAACTACACAAAATGATAATTAGTTAAAATGTTAATAGAGTGCTACTGTTCGTGGCTGGCACACTACTGTAACATAAAAAGAAATCATAAAATGGCTGAACAAACTGTGTTATAATCATATAATGTGCTATAAAAATAAGTATACTATTGATAACACAATAGTATGAATGAATCTCAAATGCAATGTGCTAATTTAAAGAAGCCAGTCCATGAAGGCTGTATACTGTATGATTTTATTTATGCGACAATCTAGAAAGGGCAAAACCATAAAGACAAAAATCTTCCAGGACTGACAATCAAGGAGAGGTGACTAAAGAGAGGTGAAGGGAAGTTTTGGGGAACTCTCCTATTCCTTAATTGGATAGTAGCTATACGGCTGCATGCATTTCTTGAAACAGAATTGTTCACTACAAAGAATGAATTATGTTGCACGTAAATCACATCAATTTTATTGATAAAATAAAAATAGATAAAAAGAAAATGTGAATTCCAACTACTAGAAGAATCAGCATATTACTATACTGAAAGATAAATAATTCCATGTACTATGAAAATTTATCTCATTCTGAAAAATAATCTATTGATAAAAACAGTCTGTACTGAAATGAAAAATACAATTCCTTTATTTCATTAAGTCTCTAGAATCTTACATGTTCATATAATTCAGACTGTTCAGAACATTTTATTTTATGTGACTTGAGAAGGAAGCATATGCATATTTCAGATATAACTCTAAGCAATAATGTAAAATTAAATCTTGAGAAGATCAGTCCTAACGAAATGCTTTAATGTCATAGTAATGCAAGAGACAGGATCCGCTTGCATTCATATACTATAAGAATGTCCTAGGAACATGGCTATTTATAGGGAGTTTTCACCTATTTATTTGAAATGCGCTTTGATGTCTACAGTTAATACTCGCGTGCTTTGGTTTGGTGATTTCTTGTTTTGTTTTGAAATTTGCAGATATTCAGGAAGGAACACATTCATTATGCATATGGAAAGCTTTACCTAATATAACTCATTATGAGAAGGTAACTCCATTAACAAGGAAAATTTGAGGCCCAAACAAGTAATTTGAAATAGCAACATTTGCTCTGAAATCAATCTCTTCCTTCCAGATATTTAATTAAATTCTGCTACCTCGAACTATTATTGAAAAAACTAAATTGAGACAATTGTTATAAGTAGTCAAATGAGCATTTTAATTAAATCTATTATAGATAGCAATGTTCAGCAAAGTATCATTTCAAAAGTATTAAGTATTTTATAAATGAATATGATTACCTGACACCATATTATATGACAGTTCAAAGATTTGTTCATTTTTGTTAAGTTTGATTTTCCTAAGTGGATAACTGACAGTATGTTTATGAGTATTAAATTTAAAAAATATGAATTTACTGTGTCTCAAATGATTTTCATGTAAATATAGAATAGCACAACATAATAACTAAGTGGCAACTTTTCTGACTCAAAATGGAAGCAGATTCTACTGACTTATTTTTCTCATAATGTCCTTGTAGAAATTCATCAGATTCAACATAGAGCGTGTACATTTATATGTACAACTTATAATGCATATATAGAGTGCTAAACAATTAAGTTTCTTAATGGAATGGACCAAAGAGGGCAAGATAAACATACTGTGATAGAAAATAATACTTAGAGAGTCTGGCTCACTCACTATCAGAATTTGTTTAATTCATCATAACAACACATTTGCAAACCAGACAAATAACAACAGCTTTCTAAGTGACAAGATATTTAGCATATACACTCTGCTTGTTGAACAGTACATAAAATTAAATTTAAGCTTTGTTGACAACTTCTGAAAATAGCTTATATTGCTGTTAGATGAAATATTTGACAAATGTAGTTTTGATGGGGATGAGGCTGCCAGAAAGTGTAAGAGAAAGTGGACATCAGTTGAGTGGGGTAGCAGTATAAAAGAAAGATGAGACCACTCTCGGTTTTTTCTCTGCGTCCCCAAAACTGTCTCTGATTAGTTCATTCACATAGTCTTTTCTTTAGATTCCATATATAAGTGAGATCATATGGGGTGTGTGGGAGGGGGTTGGGGATAAGGGGAAAGGTGAAGGGATTTGGAAGCAGCTGGTAACCACAAGATGGCCTCAGGGTTTTTTTGAAAATTAATTTGGGGAAGGTATTCTATAATGTTGTAAAGATTTTGTTGGGTACCCGATGGACATGCGTCCTATTTGGGAGACCACCTCAGGGATACTGTGGATACCTGATCATGGCATTGTACACCAGAAGCTAAACATTAATGAATGCCAACTATAGTTTTATATATATAATGCGATGGTTCAGTGTGAGGTCGGAGGGATAGTGGATGGGGGGAGTGGGGTTCACAGTATGAGGGATATAAATGATGAACGTCTAAGTATTACCTTGCTTTGTACACCTGAAACTAATAAATAAATAAATTAATTAAAAAAAAAAAGATAACTGACCAAAAAAAAAATAAAAATAAAAAAAATAAAAATAAAAAAAAAATAAAAAGGAAAGAAAAAAAAAAAAAAAGAAAGATGAGAAAAGTCTCTTCATCCAGAAATGAAACCCTGGCTCCATCTTTGATCCCTTACCTCTGACTTCTGAAACATGTGCAGTGATATCTATTCCACCACTACAAGTTTATTATTTTTCTCAATTTTTGTAAATTTATTTACCTAGAATAAATGTACCTAGATAAAATGTATAAATTCATGGAAACATACAAACTGTCAAGACTGAATCATGAAGAAAGAGAAAATCTAAAAAGATCATTATTAATTAAAAATATGGAATTGGTTATCAAAAAACTCCTCAAAATGAAAAGTCTAGGATCAGATGGCTTTACTGATGAATTCTACCAAACATTTAAAGAAGAATCAATACCAATCATTTTCAAACTCTTCCAAAAAATAAAAGGAGGGAATATTTCCAAAATCATTTTATGAGGTTAATATTACCCTAATACCAAAGCCAGACAAAGACAGTACAAGGAAAAACAAACAAAAAACACTCCAGGCCAATATCCTTGCTAAATACAGAAGTCAAAATTCTCAACAAAATATTAGCAAACCAAATTCATCATTAAAAGAATCATGCACCATGATCAAGTGGGACTTTTTCTTGGGATGCAAGTATGGTTCAACATGTGAGAATCAATAAATGTGATATACCCCATTAACAAAATGAAAATTAAAAATCATATGATCATCTCAGTAGATGCCAAAAAAGCATCAGACAAAATTCAGCATCCTTTCATGATAAAAATACTAAAAGTACTAAAAAAAAAAAAAAAATGAGTATATAGGAAGACACCTTAACACAATAAAGGCCATATATGACAAACCAATTGCTAACGTCATATTCAGTGTTGAAAGCTATAAGCTTTCCTCTAAATCCATATTAAGATAAGGATATCCACTCACACCACTTTTATTCAACATAGTACTGGAAGTCTTAGCAAGAGCAATTAGGCAAAAAAAATAAAATAAAAGGCATCTAAATCAGAAAGAAGAAATATTGTCATTTGCAGATTACGTAATATTACATATAGAAAACTGTAAGACTGTACCAAAAAAATGTTAGAACTAATAAACAAATTCAGTAAAGTTGCAGGATACAAAATCAACATACATAATCCAGTTGCATTTCTATATACTAACAATTAACTATCAGAAACAGAAATGAAGAAAACAATTCCATTTACAATAGTATCAAAAATAATAAAATACTTGCTGGCAAATTTACACACTGAAAATTACAAAATTGATGAAAGAAATTAAAAAATGACACAAATAAAGGGGAAGTCATGCCATTTTCATTTTTTTTAATTAAAGTTTATTGGGGTGACAACCATTAGTAAAGTTATATAGGTTTCAGGTGTACATTTCTGTAATACATCATCTATATATCACATTGTGTGTTCACCACCCAGAGTCATGGATTAGAAGACTAAATATGCTAAAATGCACATACTACCCAAAGCAATCTAGAGATTCAATGCAATCTCTATCAAAATCCCAATAGTATTTTTCATAGAAATAGAACAAACAATCCTAAAATTCATATGGAACCACGTAAGACCACAAATACCAATAGCAATCTTGAAAAAGAAAAAACAAATCTGGAGGCATCACACTTCCTTATTTCAATCTGTAACACATAACTATCGTAATCAAAACAATATGGCACTAGCACAAAAAAAGACACGTAATTCAACTGAACAGAACAGAAGGCACACAAAGAAACTCCTACATATATGGTCAATTCATTTCCAACAAAGAAACCAAGAATATAAAAATGGGAAAAAGATAGTCTCTTCAATAAATGGTGTTGGAAAAACTAGATATTCATGTGTAAAAAAATGAAACTAGACAATTATTTTACAACATTCACAAAGATCAACTCAAAATGGATTAAACACTTGAACATAAGACCTGAAACCTAAAAGCTAGAAGGAAACATATAGGTAAAGTTCTTGACATTGATCTTGGCAACAGATTTTTAGATTTGACACCAAAGTAAAAGTAACAAAAGAAAAAATAAACAAGTAGGACTACATCAAAATCAAAAGTTTCTGCTCAGCAAAGGAAACTGAACAAAATGATGTCCCATTCCTATGGAGAAGGGAGAGAATATTTGCAAACCACATATCCTATAAGATATTAATATCCAAAAAAAAAAAAAGAAAACAAAAGAAGGAACTCAGAGCTCAATACCAAAAAAACAAATAACCCAAATAAACAATGGGCAAAGGAGCTGAGTAGACATTTTTCCAAAGAAGAAATTCAAATAACCAGTGGGTACATAAAAAAATGTTTAACACACTACTCATCAGGGAAATGTAATGACACACTACTCATCAGGGAAATGTAAATCAAAACCACAATGAGGTATCTCCTCACACCAGTTAGCATGGCTTTTCTCAAGAAGACAGAAGATAAATGCTGGTGAGGATGTGCAGAAAAGGAAACTATTTTATATTTCTGGTAGGAATGTAAATTGGTACAGCCCATAAGGAAAATAGTATGGAGGTTCCTTGGGAAATTAAAACTAGAACTACCATATGATCCAGCAATCCCACTTCTGGCTATGTGAACAAAAGAAATGAAATCATTATCTCAGAGATATCTGCACTTCCATATTTGTTGCATTATTCATAATAGCCAAGACATAGAAACAACCTAAGTGTCCATTTATGGATGAATGGATAAAGAAAATGTGGCATATATACAACAGAATATTATTCAGCATTAATAAAGAAAAGCTCTCCATTTGTAACAATATGGATGAACCTAGAGCGCATTATGCTAAATGAAATAAGTCAAACATTGAAAGACAAATATTATATAGTCTCAATTATACGTGGAATGAAAAAAAATTAAAAATATGTAAAATAAAGTCAACCTCATAGAAACAGATAGACTGGTGGTTGCTGAGGGCAAGAAGGTGGGGGAAATAGGAAGCTGATAAAAGGGTACAAACTTTCAGTTATATGATGAATAAGATCTGAGGATCTAAGATGAAACACGAGGACTGTAGTTGATCATACTGCATTACATAATTGAAATTTGTTAAGAAAGTAGCATTCTCACCAAAAAAAAAAAAAAAAAAAGATAAATATCTGAGGTGATAAATGTGTTAATTAACATGGTGGAGAGAATCCTTTCACAATGTTTATGTGTATCAAATAATCAAGCTGTACACTTTAAATATATTACAATTTTATCCCACAAAAAGCAATAAACGTTGATTAATTTTAAAAGTACTTTGGGTAAAGGAAAAAAGAAGTATACAGAATGCTTACAGTAACAGAGAAATTACTGTTAATATTTGATTTACATTCATCCATACCCATTAATGTATTTCCCTAGGTAATTACATTCATGCCCAAATTTCAATTGCCAACTGTTGACAGTTGATTCACAAATCTTTATTTCCAGCCCAGTAATCTCATCTGAGTTTCAGATCTATACACTCATTTGCTTTGGTTCCAACATTTACAGGTTTTGAAAGCACTCAACAAGAAGGAACTCAAACTCAAAGTCATTGCACCCACTTGGTCCTTGTTCAGTGTCGCCAATCTCAGGAAGGGTCTCAGCTTCCATACAGTTGATTAGTCATAAATCTGAAGCCTTCTTAACATCTCCCTCTCTCTCACTTCTTTCCTCAACAGATGCATTACAAAGAACTATCTAATTTACCTGCAAAACATCTGTTTCCTATTCTCCATCTCTACTGTCCTCTCCCTAATTCCTAATCCCCTCTCCCTAATCCCTATCATGATCTGTCTTCTGCACTATTTTATTGTTTTTAACTGCCTCCCTGCTGTCTCCCTTGCTCCTCTTAAAATTCCTCTCCACAAATGTCAGAGGAATTTATCTAACATGCCAACATGCCAATGGTTTCTACCTTACTTTTAGGATGAAGATCATAGTCTCGAATATCACAAATAGACCTACAGCCTACCTTTTACCTCAAAGGTGAGTATAACTCAGTCATTAAGTTTCTGTCTGAAGTCAAATCATAGTTCTACCAGGATTGTGTGACCTGAGATACACTTCTTTATTTCAGGGTTCTCATCTGTAGAAATTCAAATGATAATCATATCAAAGTTATTGAGAGTATTTCATGTAGTAACTGTATAATACACAGAAAGCATTCACTATTTGTTACCTAGCATTTTTTTCATATTACCTTTTTCTAATTCAACTTCCTTCACATTAACTGTTATTCTCTAACCTTTAGCCACTTATGTCTTATTTCAGTTTCCAATTGAAAAAAAAAAATGCTGCATAACCTGTTTTACTTTTTTCTGTCCCACTAGAGTCCTACCTCTTGATTTGCACACAAGTAACTCTTAATTCTCTCATCCTTCTGATCTCAGAAAAGTCCATTCAAACCCCCAATTAGATTAAGTTCCCTTTTTGCATACTTTCCTAAAACCACACTTTAATTTCCATAGTGTTTCCACAGTTGTTGCTTTGGATGTAATTTATTCATTTGTATATTTACTTGATTGATATATCTTATTTAATAGACCATTAATCCAAATGGAGCTGAAACCATGCTAGTCCATTGGACTCATCATTGGATTTTCAGCACCCATAATACTATCTAATTCATATTAGGAACTAAAAAAATAAATGTTTATTGAGTGAGTTAATTGTGAGTTTTCAGATTTGATACGGACACAACTCTACAAAATCATACTTATGATTTCATAATGTCCCGAAGTATTTCTATGGCATGATTTATTAAACAACACATTTTGATGAAAGTAAAATTTGCTTCCCAAAGTAAAATTTGCTTCCAAATTCTATGACTAGCTCTGTTGTGATAAACATTCCGGAGCAAATCTGTGAATGTTATTAATCATTTTCTTAGAAAAATCTCAGTTTTCCCCTCCTGGATCTTTACCCATCAATCTGATCTCAACAGTTTTCTATTCCTCGGGGTTCACTCACACTTTCTTCTATATTACTGCTGCTTGAAAACATTCTTGTTTACCAGCTCTTTCTTTGGTTCATATTTTTCACTTAATTTAATTTAATTTTTATTTATATTTTACCATTAAGTGCTCAGGAATCACATTTAGCATAGTCTTTTAAAACAATGTACTCTTTTTGCTTTCTCTATGCATTATCTAATTTTTAGTTTCCTACATCCTTTCTGGTATGCACCTAGGGCTGTTAGTTTATCCATTTTCAGGAATTCTAGCTGGATTCAAAATTTAAAATACTTTCAAAAGCCTTCATGGTGAGCCACTGCCACAGTGCTTACTGAACCTATGGTCCCTAGCTCTTTCACAGGGCCTTGTATCTGTCCCTTGTACACTGTGACAAAGTTGTATCTTATCCTAACCCTACTTGTTAAAAATACACACATGCATGCACACATGCACACACACACTCACACACACACTGGCATGCATATGCCACACGTAATGCATTTGGACTAGGTTGGACAGTTTGTAACATTGATATAGTTAATGCTTTTGATGATTTGGAATCAAAATAAACAGTATACTTTTTGCTCCATCATTTATTAACTGTATAATGATTTACTTACATATAATTAAATTATATACATGCATATGTGTGTATATATATATATATATAAATTAAATACATGCATATATATATATATATATATATATATATATATATATATACACACACACCAGGGGCAGGCACTGTACTGTGTATTTCACATAATTGACTTCTAATTATTTTATATATATATATATATATATATATATATATATATATATATATATATATATATATATACATATATATTCATACGTATGTGTGTATATATATACATATATATGTATATATATATATATATAAAATTTTCCTGTCTATCTGTTTATATAGCTTGAAGAGTGGACATGAAAATTAGAAGTCGAGGAATTGCTACCTGTCCCGGAAAAAAATGGCGGCGTGAGGTGAGCCTCTGTAACGCTCCCCTGGAATTTACAACGAATCGGACAACAATAACTCCACAAAGGACTCCTTGCACAGCAGACAGGCAAGACGAAGAGGCCGACTACTGAATTCACCTCCAGGTGGGTGAATCGCGCGAGCGGGGGAGGAGGGAGAGGAGAAGTGCGGAGACGGAGCCGCGCGGGCGCAGGACACAGACCTAGCTCAGTGCTCGGAGCCCGCTGCGCCCGGATCTTCCGCAACTGCGGGAGAGGGAAGGACTCGGACTGCTAGGGCTCCGCTTACGGCCCACAGGGCTGAGGGGGCAGCATACAAAACCGCTGAACCCAACGCTCGCTCACGGCAGACCTCGGAGCAAAGACTGAGGGAAGAGGGCTGAAATCGGTGGTTTAAGCCCTCACTGCCGAGCGGAGAATGGAAGCCTTAGGCACGGAGACTAGCCGCCCCCTCCCTACCCTCCCAGAGCTCGCCCCGCCCCCACCTGCCCGGTGCTGGAAGCCATAAAGTAGCAGTGTCGGATCAAAGGACAGAATATTTGCTGCTCTGAGAACTGTGGACCGCAGACACAGATTCGCAGCTCAACTAGTTCCGGCAAAGGGGAGGGAGCAGTGGAAGCAGGACTGGCTGTGGTGGTGGTCGCCGCCATTGCTCTGGGCCACCTCTCACAACTCACCCCGCCCCTGGCCCCACCTATCTGGGCGGATCCCTGCAGGAGTAAACAGAACTGCTGAAACAAACGGGCTCTGAATCTGGTGCAGAAAGAGCTTTGGAACTCCAAAAGCTCTTCGCATACCTATCAACCTGTTGCAGAAGACACTCCTGTAGATGTCTAGGAAGAGAAATAGTAAATCAGTGATTGCCATGAATAACCAAGGCAACAAGATAGCTCAGAAAGAAAGTGAAAAGTCTCCAGAAAAGGAACTTAGAGATATGGACCTTTGTGATTTAAATGACAGAGAATTCAAGATAGCAATTCTGAAAAAACTGAACGAGATGCAAGAAAACACAGAAAGGCAGTTTAATGAACTCAGAAACACAATCAAAGAACACCATGAGCATTTTACAAAAGAGATTGAAATCTTGAAAAAGAACCAAATAGAATTTCTGGAGATTAAGAACTCAATAGAAGAAATTAACAATAAAATATCCAGCTTAGGTAGTAGAGTTGACCAGATGGAGGAAAGAATCAGTGACATCGAAGATAGGAACCTGGAATTTACACAGAGGGAAGAAGAAAGAGACTTGAGACTTAAAAGAAATGAAAGAACTCTACAAGAACTTTCTGACTCCATCAGAAAGAGCAATATAAGAATAATGGGCATACCAGAAGGAGAAGAAAGAGGGAAGGGAACAGAGAATATATTCAAACAAATCGTCGATGAGAACTTCCCAAACTTGTGGACAGAACTGGATCCTCGAATCCAAGAAGCAAATAGAACACCTAATTACCTCAATCCCAACAGGCCTTCACCAAGGCACATTGTATTGAAGCTGTCTAAAATCAATGATAAAGAAAGAATCCTCAAGGCAGCCAGGGAAAAGAAGACGGTAACTTACAAAGGAAAGCCCATTAGATTATCATCAGATTTTTCAGCAGAAACTCTACAAGCTAGGAGGGAATGGAACCAAATATTCAAACTATTGAAAGAGAGAAATCATGAGCCAAGAATAATATATCCAGCAAAGATCTCCTTTAGATATGAAGGAGGAATAAAGACCTTTCCAGACATCCAGAAGCTGAGGGAATTTTCTAATACACGACCTGCACTACAAGAAATACTAAAGGAGGCTATTACACCACCATTAACAGGGACAACCTGTGGCAACCAAAACATAAAAAGGGGGAGCGTAAAGGCCTGAACTGGAATATGGGAATAGAGAAAGTAAGCGGACTGAAGAAACTGGAATACTCTAAATATCAAACTTTCTTTTACATAAACTCAAGGGTAACCACTCAAAAAACATCCAAATCTGAAATATATACTGTAATAAAAGAAGAAACAGAGGGAAACATCATAGAATACTACCACACAGAAATAACAGACAACAACAAAAAGGCAAAGAAACAATGGAGACACAGCCTTACCAGAAAACTAAAGACAGAATGACAGGAAATCCTCACATATCAATAATCACCCTAAATGTAAATGGACTGAACTCACCAATAAAGAGACACAGAGTAGCAGATTGGATCAAAAAACTAAACCCAACCATATGCTGCCTACAAGAGACACATCTCAGCTACAAGGACAAGCATAGACTCAAAGTGAAAGGGTGGAAATTGACACTTCAAGCAAATGGTACCCAGAAAAAATCAGGTGTAGCCATAATGATTTCCGATGAAACAGACTTCAGGGTGAAAAAGATAACAAGAGACAAAGATGGACATTTCATAATGGTAAAGGGGACTATACAACAAGAAGACATAACAGTCATCAATATTTATGCCCCCAATCAGGGAGCACCGAAATATACCAAGCAACTACTAACAGAACTAAAGGGAGAAATTGACCAAAACACAATTATACTAGGGGACTTAAATACATCATTGACAGCTATGGATAGATCATCCAAACAGAAGATAAATAACGAAATCGCAGCCCTAAATGACACATTAGATGAATTGGACATAATTGACATATATAGAGCACTTCATCCTAAAACATCAGACTATACATTCTTTTCTAGTGTACATGGAACATTCTCAAGGATAGACCATATATTGGGACACAAAATCAGCCTCAGCAAATTTAAGAAGATTGAAATCATACCAAGCATATTCTCTGATCACAAAGCTTTGAAATTGGATATCAACTGCAAAAAGAAAGCAGGAAAAAACACAAATACATGGAGATTAAACAACATACTTTTAAAGAACGACTGGGTCAAAGAAGAAATTAGAGGAGAGCTCAAAAGATACATAGAAACAAATGACAATGAAAATACATCCTACCAAAATTTCTGGGATGCCGCGAAAGCAGTTTTAAGAGGGAAATTTATATCATTACAGGCCTATCTCAAGAAACAAGAAAAATCCCAAATAAATAACCTCATGTTACACCTTAAAAAACTAGAAAAAGAAGAACAAGCGAAACCCAAGGTCAGCAGAAGAAAGGAAATAACAAAAATCAGAGCAGAACTAAATGAAATAGAGAACAAAAAGACAATAGAAAAAATTAATGTGACAAAAAGCTGGTTCTTTGAAAAGATTAACAAAATCGACAAACCCTTGGCTAGACTCACTAAGATAAAAAGAGAGAAGACACTAATTAACAAAATCAGAAATGAAAAAGGGGAAGTTATCACGGACACCACAGAAATACAAAGGATTATCCAAGAATACTATGAAGGACTATATGCCACCAAATTTAATAACTTAGAAGAAATGGACAAGTTCTTAGAAACATATAGCCTTCCAAGGCTGAACCAAGAAGAAGTGGAAAATCTAAACAGGCCGATCACCAGTAACGAAATTGAATCAGTCATCAAAAACCTTCCCAAAAGCAAAACTCCTGGACCAGATGGCTTCACCAGTGAATTCTACCAAACCTTCAAAGAGGATCTAATACCAATCCTGCTCAAACTCTTCCAAAAAATTGAAGAAGAGTCAGTACTCCCTAACTCATTTTATGAGGCCAACATTACCCTGATACCAAAACCTGGTAAGGACAACACAAAAAAAGAAAACTACAGACCTATATCTCTGATGAATACAGATGCTAAAATCCTAAACAAAATTCTAGCAAATCGAATACAACAATGCATTAAAAAGATTATTCATCACGACCAAGTGGGGTTCATCCCCGGGGCACAAGGATGGTTCAACATTCGCAAATCCATCAATGTGATACATCACATAAACAAAATAAAGGACAAAAACCATATGATTCTATCAATTGATGCAGAAAAAGCATTTGATAAGATACAACATCCATTTATGATTAAAACACTTACTAAAATTGGTATAGAAGGAAAATACCTCAACATAATAAAGGCCATATACGACAAGCCCTCAGCTAACCTCATAATTAATGGTGAAAAGCTGAAGCCCTTTGCTCTACGTTCAGGAACACGACAAGGTTGTCCCCTATCACCTCTGCTTTTCAACATAGTGTTGGAAGTCCTCGCCAGAGCTATCAGGCAAGAGAAAGAAATAAAAGGCATCCAAATTGGGAATGAAGAAGTTAAATTGTCACTCTTTGCAGATGACATGATGCTATACATAGAAAACCCTAAAGACTCCACCAAAAAGCTATTAGAAACAATCAATGAATATAGTAAAGTTGCTGGCTACAAAATCAACGTACAAAAGTCCATTGCTTTCCTATATACCAACAATGAAATCTCAGAAAAAGAGATAGAAAAAACAATTCCTTTTGCAATTGCAGCAAAAAGAATAAAATACCTAGGAATAAACTTAACCAAGGATGTGAAGGATTTATATGCTGAAAACTATAAGACATTTTTGAAAGAAATTGAAGAAGACACAAAGAAATGGAAAGACATTCCGTGCTCATGGATTGGAAGAATCAACATCGTTAAAATGGCCATATTACCCAAAGCCATATACAGATTTAATGCAATCCCCATTAAAATCCCAATGGCATTTTTTAAAGAAATAGAACAAAAAATCATCAGATTTGTTTGGAACCACAAAAGACCCCGAATAGCCAAAGCAATATTAAAAAAAAAGAACAATACTGGAGGTATCACACTCCCTGATTTTTCCTTGTACTACAGGGCTACAATAATCAAAACAGCTTGGTATTGGCGGAAAAACAGACTCATAGACCAATGGAATAGAATTGAGAACCCAGAAATAAAACCACATAAATATGGACAGATAATTTTTGACAAAGAAGCTAAAAACATACAATGGAGAAAAGACAGCCTCTTCAATAAATGGTGCTGGCAGAATTGGATAGCCACGTGCAAAAGAATGAAACTGGACTGCTATCTGTCACCATGTACCAAAATTAATTCAAAATGGATCAAAGACTTAAGCATAAGACCTGACACAATAAACTGCATTGAAAAAAACATAGGTACTAAACTTATGGACCTTGGGTTCAAAGAGCATTTTATGAATTTGACTCCAAAGGCAATGGAAGTAAAAACTAAAATAAACAAATGGGATTATATGAAACTGAAAAGCTTCTGCACAGCAAAAGAAACTATTGACAAAATAATGAGGCAACCAACTGAATGGGAGAAGATTTTCGCAAACAGTTCCTCTGATAAGGGGCTAATATCCAAAATATACAAGGAACTCATGAAACTCAACAACAAAAAAACAAACAACCCAATTGAAAAATGGACAGAGGACCTGAAGAGACATTTCTCCAAAGAGGATATACAAATGGCAAATAGACATATGAAAAAATGCTCAACATCGATAATCATCAGAGAAATGCAAATGAAAACCACAATGAGATATCACCTCACCCCAGTCAGAATGGCTTTCATCAACAAAACAAATAGTAACAAGTGTTGGAGAGGCTGTGGAGAAAAAGGAACTCTCATACACTGTTGGTGGGAATGCAGACTGGTGCAGCCGCTATGGAAGGCAGTGTGGAGGTTCCTCAAGAAATTACGAATAGAATTACCATATGACCCAGCAATCGCTCTCCTGGGTATCTACCCCAAAAATATAAAAGCATTTCTCTACAGAGACACGTGTACTCCAATGTTCATTGCAGCTTTGTTTACGGTGGCCAAGACATGGAAACAACCAAAATGTCCTTCGATAGATGAATGGATAAAGAAGTTGTGGTACATATACACAATGGAATACTATTCGGCGTTAAGGAAAGATGATATAGGAGCATTTGTGACAACATGGATGGATCTCGAGAGAATAATGCTAAGTGAAATAAGTCAGACAGAAAAAGCAGAGAACCCTATGATTTCACTGATATGTGGTATATAAACCAAAAAGAACAAGACAAACAAATGAGAAACAAAAACTCATAGACACAGACAATAATTTAGTGGTTACCAGAGGGTAAGGGGGTGGAGGGTGGGTGATGAGGGTAAAGGGGATCAAATATATGGTGATGGAAGGAGAACTGACTCTGGGTGGTGAACACACAATGGGATTTATAGACGATGTAATACAGAATTGTACACCTGAAATCTATGTAAATTTACTAACAATTGTCACCCCAATAAAATTAATTAAAAAAAAAAAAAAAAAAAGAGAATTAGAAGTCAATTATGTGAAATACATAGTATAGGGTCTGGTATAGCATTAGTGAGCTATTGTTATTTTTTCCCTTTTGGATTTCTCAATAATCATCAAAAGCACAGTGTTTTTTATTTTGTTTTTGGAAATATTAAGTGAACGACCAGTTAAGACACGTCTAATAATTTCTCAGCTCATTTGTGTCAGTGACGTATTGTTCCTCTATCAAGCATTGGTTATGTGTATACCCCACATAATCAAATGCAAATAAATGACTTTTAGCACAATTCCTCCGGAATGCATTTTTCTTAGAATTATATTAAACTCAAGGTATCCTTCATAAGATCATATGGGAAATCTGTACATGGTAACCAATTGGAAATATACTTTTTTTCTTATCACTGACTCATACGACCTCATAGCGACAGTCTTTGGCAGTGGTAATTCCTATAATTGTGATAGCTACCAGAAGATTTAGCGGTGTTTAACAAAAGTAAGTAACAAAATAGTAATTAGGACTGTAGACTTTGGTGTTAAATAAGCTGGCTTCATACATTAATCCTGGAACAATGCTAAGGAAATGGGCAATTAAATCTCCCTGAGTATCAAGATCCCCATCTTCACAATAGGAATTGTAGTTCTTATGGGGTTGAAATGAAAATTGAGTTGGAGGATGCTTGCAAAGATCATAGTGAGCATTCAATAAATGCTAATCATTGGTGGTAATGTTATCATCTCTGCCATAACTCTACCACAGCAAGTAGATAGGCCAACTGTCTTGTACATCTCTAACCTTTGATGGCAGATGATAAATTCTGATAAAAAAATGTAATTACGCATATTTTTTTCATGACACATTTTCTTTTTATTAACATAAGAACCAAGGCAAGGTAGCATCATTAAAGGTCATGAGAATAATGCAGTCTATTTGTGTTCTCCTACAGACTCAATTCAAAGTTAACTGTGAGATTTTGGCCAGTCTCTTCAACTTTCTGTTCCTCACAGCTTGATGACATTTAAGGTTTTTTTATGCTCCTATTATTAAGTTTTCACAACTTTTAAATTGAAAATTTAGGGTAAAATTTCAAGAAATACAAATATCATTTTGTCATGTATGATAAACATCAATCATCTTGATAGTTGATAAATATAGCCAATTTCTGTTGTTGCTATTATTTTTATGGAATTTCTTTTTGGCTTCAGAACCATGGACAGAGAAAATCAGGGCTAAGAATGGAGGTAATGTAGCCTGAAATAGAAGTAAACTGAATCTGGAAAAGTACTTCTAATTAGAGCTAGAAATCTTAAACCATGTCAATATGAATACAGTCTCAAGCCTGGAACACAAAATTAATTGTATCCTTGTTATGCAATAAATAGTGGGGAAGCAAGGCAATACAATTTTGCTCATTTTTAAGGAGTTTAGAATCTGGAAACCAAAATTACTCAACCTAGAACCTCAGGTACAAACAGGTAAATCCAAGCCTGTCTTATGAGTGTTTGTTATCTTAAGCTGAAGAATTAACACAGGCTTCTACTTCCTTAAGTTATATAACTTCATACTCTCTGTGCCCCTAATTATTATCTATAAAATGAGGATAATATAGATACTGTAGGTATTTTGATAAATATGATAATATATGTTATCAGTAAACATAGTCTAGTGTATAGTAAGCACTCGGTATGATTTGGTAGGCAGTGATTATGGGTTTTAGGATGTATAACAGTAATGCTTCTAACACTAATAGGTTAATCAATTTTATTCTGAATACACAACATTAGTCTCCTTTAGTAAAATAAAATATATTTAAGACACTACATTATGTTACTCTCAATTAGAACACAATTTAATTCAGTAGTATTTATTTGTTTAAATTATGGTCAGAAACGCAGTCATCACAAAACTGATTTTTAGCTCATAATTATTACAGAACTAAATGTTAGACATGGGAAATAAGAAGTATATTTTATTACAATTACTTCCAGTATGCACTATTCTACAGAGGATTTCCTTGGCATGGGAAGAAAGCCAAAGAGTTTACTCACAGCATTCTCTAAGAAAATATTTAGATGGGATCTATGTCCTGGTGCAATGAACCAAAAGGGAACAAGTTCTAGCTGCCTCCAATTAATATATTAAAAAGAAACCAGAAACATTATAGTATCAGAATTGTTTAAATCATGATGCTTCTTTGAGGAGAGTAGTTGAAGGTTCTTAGCAAAACCTAAGAAATCAATTAATTTCTTGGTTACTTAAAGAACATTTTCTTCACAAAATATGACATGGCCACAGCTTTGAATTTTATGCCAGTACAATAACTGGAAACCATAAAGCTTAAGAGAAATACATTTTTCCTAATATATATCTATATATCTATATATAATTAAATATATATATAAATTATAAATTTATATATAATTTGTATATATAATTATACATACAAATTATATATATAATATAATTATATATAGATATGTTTATTTTTATTTATATTTATTAAATATATAATATATTTATATATAAACATATATAAAAATTATATATAAACTATATATAAATATATATATAAATTATAAAATATATATATATTTAATTGAAATGTCATTCTCTAAAAAAAAAAAAACAGTTATAAGCTTAAGTAAGGGAATGATTTTTTTTTGTTTTTTAGAAAACGCGAGAATCCAACAGAACTTTCTTCCTATACACTGACTGAACACAGGGTAGAGATGTAAGGCTAGAGATCACTCTTCAAGAAGCACCAAATCCTTTTCTCTATTCTTTCCCCAGACCTCAAACTTACTTATCTCTTGAGTTCAATATTTTACATATATTTAACAGCTATATTATTAAATATATTTACATATTAAATATATTTTAATATTTGTAAAATATAAATATTCACATATTAAATGTATATTTACATATTTAAAATATAAATATATTAATATAAATATATAAATATATAATAAATATATTTTATATATATTTAATATATATAAATATATATATTAAATATATTTTTATATATATTTAATACGTTCCTTGAAGGAACATATTACATAGGCAAATGCAAAAATAGGAATTGTGCCCTTTTGAATCCAAGTCAAGAAGCTGAATTGAGAAAGTAAAAGTCTATATAAAATACTCAGTTCATCTCAACACCTGTTTACTGAATCCTTTTAAAGAATTAAGAACTCTTAGCAAAATCTTTCATAATCAATTATGACATTGAAACTACACCTGCCCTTGAAAAGAATACAAACTCATAGATGAGAGACAAAAACAATAACAATAAAGGTTAAGTGATATGTGACAAGTTGGCAAAGCAGAGCATGGAGGAGGTATACCTAAACCTAAGTGGAGGTGTGAGAGAAAGTGACTCTTGAGTTGGGTGTTGGAGTAAGTAGGTTAAACAAACAAATAAATAAAAGGCAACGCTAAACATAGTAACCAATTATTGTGCAAGCAAAGGCAAAAATATATTCGAATCACTAGTGTGTTTCAGGAGAAAACTAATTCAGTACAAAGACTGTGGGCAAAGTGACCAGAACCAACATCAGTGACGTAGTTCTCAAAAGTGCTTGGTCTTCACATGCAAGAGATCAGATGATTTAAGATGGGTGATGGTTGGCAATGAAATAAAATAACATCAGATGTATATCTGTTAAGTACTTCTGCCAATATTTTGTCAAGTGATGGCATTCTTTCTTTATTCACCCTAAATTAATTATCTATAGGACACATATTAAGCTACTGAGGAAAAAACAAACTGACCAAGTTACGGCTGTCTGGAAAGAGTGCCAGTACAATTGAGGAAATAGTCATATAAGCAAACAGTTGAGTGTCGTAGTCCTAAATAAATAATGCTAATTACCATCATTCACAAAAACAGAATTAATATTAAATGATCCTTATGTGACAAGCATTCTATTCCTGTTGATAATGAAGGAAATAAAATGGAACAAAAATTGCTAAGAGAGTCACATAAAATACAGTCAGGAAGCTATTAGGGAAAGTGGGATCTAAGCACATCTAGTGCCTCAGTTCTCAGAGTTGCTATTAAGTTGTTAAACCTGTTGCTAAACTCAACTCAAGGCTGAGCCATAAACATCCTGGAACAACAACTGCTACAAGGACACAAACGTTTCCTCCTTCCTTATAGTTCACCTCCCTCATTTGCATATTGGAACTAACAAATCCCTGTTAACCTAGTCAGCAATCCTTCATTTGCATTAAACAACTATATTTTGTGGTTTTTGCCTTTATAAACCCTGAGTTTCTTTGTTCTCTCCAGAGCCCAGTTTGGGTTAAGACCAGTATCTGCATCTCTCAGATTACAATCCTTTGATCAGATAAATGCTTCCTATTATTTATTATAGCATACATTTTTTTGTTTGTTTTACAGTATTTACCATGCATTATGTCATTTATCACTCACGAAAGAGGGCCAGTTGGCTATTATTAAATAGGTACTATTGTATCATTTTATAGAAGAAAATATGGATTTAAAGCCATGAGATGATTATTTCAATGCCAAACAGTTCACTATTAGCAGGTCTAGGATTCAAAATAAAGTTGTTTGGTGCATTCCACTTCCTAATTATAAAGTATCTTGGTAAAAAGTGAAGTATCTTGGTAAAAAGTATCTAAGTAAAATCCCTGAAGTGAAAACAATTCACTTGGGAGAAGACGGGAAACCAATATGTGAATTGAATAGAAGCATGTGAAATAGATAAAGGGATAAATTCAAACCCATGATATATCGATTTGAAAGGTATATTGCAATTAAATTCACATATATGCTTTTAAATATGCTAAGTTAGACACAAGTATATTTATAAAACAATCGTTAATTTTTTTTAAGTTCCATGGTCTCTCCATAAGTTTGGAGGATTTATTTGTTTCCATGTATATATACATCAGCTGCAACAACATGTGGTCTATTTTAAAATTTACGGTTATTCCATGAACTCCACTGATGTAGAAAATCATATGGCACATTTTATAAAAACCTTCTCATTTTCAGGATTGAAATCACAACTTAATATGTCAATAACTTTGGTCAAATGATTTTAAAAATTTCACTATCAAAAGAAATTATGTGAATCCCCGTTAGGTGGCAATATTGATGCTTCTTTATGTCGACTAATATTATAATAAGTCACTCTTTGACACCACATAGATAGAGGCATAATATATTTACCAACCTAAAGAGTAACACCAACACTTTTATTCTGAGGCAACTCTGGATAATCAACATTGAAAACATCCACAAAATTCTTACCATATCAATATATCATAACACAAATTGTCTCATATGGAATAAAAACACAGATTTTAAAGACCTAACCTACTGGGTAATGGAGCAGGTTAAATATTTTCACCGCAAGCTAAGGGAGAACCAGGATGGCAGAGTAGAAAAACACTGTGCCTGCATCCTTCCATGAACACATTAAAAGTACAACTAAATTATAGAACAATTAACCTGAAAAACCAGTTGAAGTCCAACTAAATAGAAGTTTTGTAACTAAGCATATAAAGCAGAAGCCATCCCAAGATTGGTAGGAGTGGCGGAGATGCGGAACGGGCCCCAAACCTCCATGTGGCGGTTGAGAACCAGGAAGGATAGAGGCCTGGAGGTTCCCTCTGGAGGAGGGAACACCAGCCTCTTCCGCCCAAAGTACTGGTGCTGAGGAGAGGAGCCCCCACAACATCTGACTGTGGAAAACAGTGGGGATTCTGACCATCCCAGTAGGAAAGAAGTCTGCTGGAAACCCAGAGTCCTCTTAAAAGGCCCGAGCATAGATTTTCTCACTCAAAGGTACTCACCTTTGGATCCCACAGAGGAACAGTGACTCAGGGGGTGTCACGAACACACGGGGGGATGGGGGACAGGGGGCAGACTGAGTTCTGTGGCTTCCAGACGAGGGCTGGGGGACAATTGGCATTGCCGTGTATGAGGTTCTCCTCCCGGGCAGCCAGACGCCATCTTTCCTGTGTTGAGCCCACCCCCACAGGCCAAATCTGAATCTGATTAACCTGATGAGCTCCACTTGCTCCAACCTGCTGACTCCACCAAGGTGACACAACTTGCCCAACACCAGAAGCACTTTCTCCAGAGCAGCCAGTCCCACGCAAATTGCACTCTTTGTGGGAAAACTATTGGAGTCTGTGGGCTGCGGGCAGGTGGCGACTAGCCTCAGTGTGCTCTGAGACTTTTGCCGAGAAGCTCCAGGCTTAGCACTGGCACTGAACCAGAATTTGCATTAACCTGTTGATAACAACTCTTCCCAATCTAGTGACTCCCCAAGACCCCAAATCACCCAACTTGTGTACCGCATAAGGATTTATCAGTGGCTGAACGTTAAGGGAGCCAGCACATGGAAGCAGGCCTCAGGGCATCTTGGTTTTTTATGGAGCTACCCTAGTACTGGTACTAGAGGCAGATGTCCTCAGTTCACAGTGTGGCCTCTCCCACGTGCCTCCAGGATTAGCACAGGCAGCAAACAACTGTGGATCACTTTGTACCTCTTACCAAGCAGTTCATGGCTGGTAACAGGTAATGGGTGAGCTGGGCCTGCACCAGTGCCCCCTATAAGAGGTCCCAGAATCAACATACTTGGAGGTTGGCTCAGACCACAGCATAGCACCACCTATTTACCCCACAAGAGGCACACAAAAAGGGCGGTCTCAACAGGCACCAGAGCCCGCTGGCACCAGAATCCCACTCAGTGGGGTAAGCCCCACACACAGCAGCCTGTAAGCTATGGATGTGACCAAAACCCACAGCCAATTAGTCTAAGGGTCATTCCTACCCACTGACATGCCAACAGCAATCAAGGCTCAAATACAACAGGAGGGCACATACAACACACACAAGGGACACTCCTGGAACACCTGGAGCAGGTGACCAGGGAGAATGGATAAAGAGGAGGTGGTATGTATATACAATGGAATATTGCTCAGTCGGGGAAGGGAATGGGTTCTTGCCATCTGCGGTGGCATGGATGGACCTGGCGGTTATTGTGCTGAGCGGAGTGTAAGACAGAGAAAGACAGATGCAGTGTGATTTCACTTATATGTGGAAACTAAAAAACAAAACAAATAAAACAGAAACAAACTCATAGATACAGAGACATATTGACGGTTGCCAGATGGGAGAGGTGTTGAGGGGGTGGGTGAAAAAGGTGAAGGGATTAAGAAATACAAATTGGTTGTTACACATAGTCATGGAGATGTAGGGTATAGTATAAGGAATATAGTAAATAATATTGTAATAACTATGTATGGTGTTATACTGGTAGTAGATTTGTTGGGGTGATAGAGGTGACGGCATTGGGGGTCCGGGTAAAAAAGGTGAAGGGATTAAGAAGTACAGATTGGTAGTTACAAAATAGTCATGGGGATGTAAAGTAAAGCATAGGGAAAATAGTCAATAATACGGTAATACTATGTATAGTGCCAGATGGGCACTAGACTGGTCAAGGGGATGATTTCTTAAATTACACAATTGTCTAACCACTATGCTGTACACCTGAAATTAATATAAAATAATATAATATAAAAAATTAATATAAAATATTGACTGTCAATTATAATTGAAAAATTTGAAAGTTGGGAAAACTTGAAGGGGAATAAGAGGTCCAAATTTCCAGGTATAAAACAAATAAGTCATGGGGATGTAATGTGCAGCATAGGGAATATGGTCAACAATATTGTGATAGTGTGGTATGGTGTCAGATGGTTGCTGTATTTATCATGATGATTATTTCTTTAGGTGTATAAATATTGAATAACTATGGCATACACCTGAAAGTAATATAATATTCTATGTTAGCTATATTTTAATACAAATCTTAAAAAAAGAAGAGGTGCCAAAAATTAAAATAAAATTGTCAAGCCAGTTTTTTTCCAATTTGACTCATGTCTTCACCACAGACAACAGTTTAGCTATCAATAAGGCAATGATCTCAATAAGACGAGTATGGGGAAAACAAATGAGGGCCAGACAGGGGAACATTTAGACTCAGTGGGTTGGAAACCTGAGGTCACATGGAACCAAAGGGGGCTCACTATTCTCACACACAATCCAGACTGCACTTAGGAGGGAGGTATGGGAATGGCAGTTCCTGTGATGACCTGACACAAAAAATCAGGCAAACCTTTTACATTTCTCCAGAGCTGGGGGATAACTTCCCACTAAGGCCAAGGTAGTCCCACTGAGCGTTATTGAATAAAGAAGGAAAAAGGTGGTCAGAAGGAAGGACAGATTGTGACATTCTCATATAACTTCCAGACCAATAGATGTTCAGTAACACAAGTAAATATTTCATATAGAAAATGTATACCACATTACAATACTGATCAATATTTCTCTCTCTGTGATTTCTCTGAAAGTAGGATGAAGTAGAAATTAATCAAAAATGAACTCAGTCTATCTTACCATCACTCCTGTTGATGCAGATGATTTCAAAAGGCCTTTCAAAGTCCACAGGATTTAACAATTTCATACCATCCATCAGGAACTGATACTTAGACTTGGAAATGAGGTAATACTCTTGGGTAAGCTTAACCCCCAAAAGGATTTCTGCCACTGCAGCAGAATTGGAATAATAAAGCTTTTCATCAACTTGCTGAAAGCCAGGGCTGTCACTAAACCATCTTCATGGGATGTAGCTTTCATTCCTTACATTGACTTGGCACCCAGACCAAACCCCCATTCATTCCACATCCACAAACATTCTCAATTTGCATGGCACTCTCCAACCCACTGGCCACATTTGCCAGGACACTTATTACTTTCCCCAGTCTGCTTCCCAACTCCAGTCCATGGAAGGCTTGCTTCTTAAACAGAGAATTTCTCTGCAAAACTAAATGTTAAATGCAGCTTAAAAAATTATTTTACCTTCATTTTTTTATTAATTTTTTCCTGACTTTTCCAATCTATAAATCCTGCCTTCATTTTGATATAATAAACAGTACCTTAGAACCCTGAGTCAATTTATTAATAAGCATCTAAGTATGCCTAAAAATCTACTGATTATTATTGTAAGTACTGACATGATAGTAGTCTAAGTAGTACAGACCTAAACTTGCTATTATAGTACGTAGGACTCAAGTATCTTCCAGTGATCTTGAGATACTATACACTGAAATGCATCATATTAGTGTTCACTTAGAATTAAGCACATGGATGTTATCACACAAAAATCTTAACTGCAGCAATTCAACAAAAAACAAAATCATGGAATAATCAGGTAGAAATTATAAACAGAAACGCAGACCTTATCTCTCCTACTAAAACTGATCCAACCATAAAATTGCACTGAACAAAAATGTCAGAGGAACCACTTCTGAGCAGCAAGTGAAAAATAGATAGATAGATAGATAGATAGATAGATAGATAGATAGATAGATAGATAGATAGATGATAGATAGATAAAATATTTTAGTTCGGAAAGAGGAAAGGTAAACAATGTACGATGAGTCAGGGTAAGGATGGATAAACACATATAGATCAGTGAAGACCTCATATAAAACAAACCACGAAGCCTTAAAGATGAGTCCTGATACTCTTATTACCCATTCGTACCTTATGAGAAGGAGATAAAATGGATTTATAATATATTTGAGTGTACAGTCTCAGTCTTTTCTAAATGAATGCTAGTTAAGAACTCTGCTTCCTACTCCAAGGTATCTCTTATTGATCCTGAGATAAAATATGTGAAATAAAAAAGCATTGCACCGTGACAGGGCCATGGGTGGATATACCCTGGCTATCTAAAACGAATCTTCAGTGAAGGCTTTCCCATCATCTTCTTGGAAACTCTACTCTGCTATAATTGCTGATCATCCCTTCCACTGTATTCTATAGGCTTTATAAGGGTTATTTTAAGAATTCATTTAAAGGATAACAGAGTAATGAAAATTAAATATTAATGGTTATGGCTAGTCATGCGGCAGGTCTCTATTTTATACTTACATAAATGAACTGTTTGTATGATTCTGTAAAAGAAGTAAAATGGACTTTTTCAATTCCATATGTCATAAGCCCAATGTGAATAACTCAAGGATTTCTCATAATGAAATACTGAACTCAGTTAAGACAGAGTATGTATGACCATGTTACTTTAAGCATTTATGGACAAACATACCCAAATACGTACATACACATTGGTATAAGTTATATTACAATGAGAATCTATCAAGGTATATTTTAGCATACTTGTATGTGCTTCAGTTAGGTAGCAATTGAGGAAATTGACTTCACACTATTGTTACATAGATTACCATTCTACCAAACACAAAGGTATCATTTCATCTCATATGTTAAAAGAGTATGCAACTACACAGTGAACTCCTGAGTGCCAGCCTGGACTTTTCAAAGGTACACTCTACAAAGTTTAAGTTGGATCTAATAAGATGCAGATCAAAGTGGGTTACTTTCGCTATAGTAATTAAAGGTAGTTTCTGATTGGAATGAGTAGCGTGTGCCCATTGACAAAGGAAAACACCAGTACGTGTAATATATTGGCGGCTGATTCTTTCTATAAAGCTTGCTGTTCTAACCATCTTTGCTAAACCTAAAACTGTCTCACATCTTCAAAGAGTCTATAATAAAGGGCCATGGCATAACAGATTCAGGCAAGGAGGTGCACTCCAGTGTGTTTTCTAAGTACTAAAGTGCTTAAGGGAATAATAAGTATTTAGTTTAAAGGTAACATAGATAAAGATTAACCTCACTACTTGAAAATTAGCTGATTTGTGGATAAAGTACAGGTACTTGACAAAGGTATCAGCAGAGCTTTATGGACAAGTAATTGCAGGTTAAGGTCAGAGCTGAGCCATGCATCTTGGGTTATTGCTTTTGCATAATGCTGATTGCACAGTTAACTCAACAAATCAAACGGTTTTGGCCTATCTTTTGCTAAAGAAGCTGAACAGCCATAGCATCAAATAGCTTAAACTAGAGCTTACTTGTTAATCAAGAAAAAATTATAAATTGAATAGGGAAACATATCAACTACTGAAATAAAGTATGTTTGTCTCCCACACACCAAATAAATAAATAAATAAATAAATAAATAAATAAATAAATAAATAAAGGAAACAAACAACTAACAGTTTATTTTCCACTCTATTTAACCCAAATATTGACATTATTTGTTTCTTAAAGAGATTCCAAGTAATGGACAAAATATTTCAAAATATGAATGCACTGAAGTATATTAATTTTATTACTTCTGATGATATACATGAATGACTACCCATTGTTATATTACTACCATATTAAATGAAAGAACATGGAGTGAATATGCTCAAATGTCAACATTTTAAAGATGAAAGAAAAAATATTATAAGGATTCCTTGAATTATATGTTGTATAATACATACAACACTATTTGTATATTATATATTGAATGTAATTCAATAGGCAAAATGAGCCAATGTTATTAACTCCAAAATTTGTCTTCACGGATGATGGATGATGTATGGCTAACCTTATAAGCAGAAACTAGTAGAATTTATAGAAATGGTAATGATTCTTTGAACAATGGTTATTTATTCAGTCCTTTTTAGGGTTTGGCAATGCTACACGATTTTAATGTGCTGTCTCACAACTATCTTCTCAGTGGTTTGGGGCCATTTTACAAACAAGGAGCCTGATGTCTAACTTGTCTAGTATCATTATTCTTACTTATCTAATGCCACACAGTTAAGAAGGTTCAGGCCAGGCCTCTAAGTCTTGGCTGACATATTGCAAAACTCATCCTCTCAGTTGCCAGATGTTCTCTGTTCTAGCCAATCCAAAGAAATTCCAGAACACATCCATAAAAATCTTTTTTTTTCTTGTTCAAATTGGTTCTATCTGACTACCATATTCACATACATCAAAGTTTAAAATAAACAAGACCATTTAAAGAAAATAATTTATTAAATCTAATTATTCCACTGTGGTTTTGGTTACACTGTTCCATTACGGATATGTTACTCATACGTAAAGGACAATAATGAATTCAAAAAGAAAAGTAAGGTAATAAAAAGAATGATTTAGGAAAAGTTAAATGTAATGTCAAATTTTTATGTCAAATAAATAGGAAAAGAGCATTATTATTTTCAGTCCAACATTTCCGAATATGTTGGTAAATTGAATATTTTTGTAGCCCACTGATACATTATCATTTCAAAAATACACCCTCTTTAAAAAAAAAAAATACACCCTCACAGGAAATTTCATGGAATAAAAAAACCAAAAGGGTAGCAAAAAATGAATAAGATCACCAAACTAAACAAGCTGCTCATCTTTCTGAAAAGCATACAGAAATTTAGCAGAATAATGCTAAATTTAGTAAACAGCACTATGCAAAGCAACATTCATATTAATCCTTAAAGTACAGCACACACATGGTATCAGATTCATACCACTGCCCAAATAGTGGATTCCTATTTGCAAAGAATCCAAATTGCACTAAAATATACATGCTTTCAGTATTTCTTATTTGTGCTGCTTGGATTTATTTAATCTTCCTCTCTCTATCATTTGTATCTCTGATGAACATATTGTAGAAATGTAGTGCTTTTTTAATCTGTGTTACTATCATGTCCCTATATCTGGGAAGTATACATTTTGAGACATCTGTAGTTCTTCCTGTTGTTGCGAGAGCTGCTTTTCTTGCATCTGCTTTGGCACCAATTCATCCCCAGGAACCACAGTTTCTTCCTTACAGTTAGTGGGCTATTTATGCTTTCTTTGCCGTTCTGAGATGCAAGAACACATTGCCCGTAGGTTTGTTTGTTTGCCTAGGAGATGAACAAGACCAAAAGCAAGATAATTAACGCAAGGCATAACAGAAAAAAGTTAGACAGGACAAAGAAAAGTTTTAAGGAAGAAAAATCCACAAAATAAAGTTTAGCAAGAAGGCAACAGAATGAGATTACTGCTATTTCACATGCCAGGACTTTTCATGTTTAAACCTAGCTATTGAATATATATATATATATATATATATATATATATATATATATATATATATATATATATTCATATGGATATATGAATATATATATTCATATGGATATATGAATATATATATATATTCATATGGATATATGTATACACACACACACACATATATGTGTGTGCATATCTTACATTTTGCTAGGTAAATTTGTCCAATAAAGACAATTAAGGAATGATCAAGTACAGAACATATGATGTGTAAACTGCTTCATTTTCTGACAAGATATTCATGTTCCCTACAGAAACATATTTGGCCCCTCGGATAGAATGTGGGTTTTATGAGGGCAGCAACGTTTTCCTTCAAATGAGAATATTTGACTTTTATGACCCACTCACAGCTTAAAGATGGAGAATGGATATCTCCTTGGGATCAAGATGGTTGATCCCAACAAAAAGGACTGCCTCAGAGCTGAGTATTTTTGTCATTACAACTAAAGAATAAGGCTTGGCCCAAGTACTTCACCAAGGTACCACTTTACACCGATTACACTCTCTGGTCTGAGAACTTGTCTGCTGTCCACAGACAAGGAGAACCCCAGAAAAGTCTCCAGAAAAAGTATATCCAAGCCATTCAGAAGGATCAGGTACAAAATAAAACATGAAGATTTGTATAGCTTTGTAAAGTTGCTCCTACACTTACACCTCCAGACAATTGGAAACTATGAGGTTGGCACTGCCCTTAAGGAAATTTCCAGCCCAGGAAGCCCTTCTTAAGTCCCCAGGAAAGGTTGGATGTCCTGCTGTTAGGGATGCAGAGAGCCCATGCTCACGGTCACCTGCTGCCAAGGGCACTGTTCCAATTGCTCCTACAGAGCATGAGCCTCAAGGACAGAGCTTCACTCATATCGTATACCCGACACCTTTTACAGTCCCAGGAATACAGGTGGTGATCCATACTTGCTTATTGAATAATGAAGACAAAAGAGACTGACACTGTAAAGAATACAAAGAAGATTTGGGAGCCAAATGAATTCATTGCTCAAAGCCAAATAAATAGCAAGAGGCAGAGGCAGCTGCCATTAAACACTCCCTCTGCTCTAGGACCTCATTTTAGCAATTTATAATCCTATTAAAAGACATTGCTCTTTTACTCAATACTATGTTGTTAAGGCTAAAGGAAGGTAATAAAATGTAAAATAAAAATGAGAGGTAATTTAAAGCCAAGTTTCCCTAGAGACGGGGATCCTAGCTTTGCCACTAACTAATTTTAAAAGTTTTAGCAAGGTGATTTACTTGTCCTGAGATTTAGTTTCTACATCTTACACCATGAACTTGGATTAGTGGATCTTTCAGCCTGAAAATTCTACCATCTTATAGCTCATAACTGTCTATGTCAGCTAATGGAGGCATATAAGACAACTGCTGGGATTCTCCATCTCCACTCCCCTTCCTGCCAACCCACTGTTATGTTAGAAAATAACCTACTACAGTTGTCCTGAATCCAGTCTGACTCTAATTTATTCTCCATATTACACAGAGTCATCTATGCCCAGAAACACAAATCTGACCCTGGTACACCGCCGCTGAAAACCTCCAATGGTTTTCCATTTCCCAGGCTCAATTCTAAAATTGTGGCTTTCCAAGATTTACCACCTTCTGTGTTCCAAGTTTTACCTTACAATAATCTGATGTTGGACTCATTCCTCTAGCCCCACTGGGTTTCCTTCTACTGTGTTAAACCTATACGCTCTCTCTCACCTCTGGAATTTTGGTGTTCCTTAAAATAATCTTCCTATCTAAACTTTATCCAATTAATTTATGCTATACATTGTTCAATGGCTGTAAAACATTTAGCAGGTAGTCTTAAACACAATAGGCACTTGAATATTTGTTGAGTAGTAATTTTAATATGATTCAGGCCAGGACAAAGTATTTTTCTTTTTTGTACAGTAATTGCTCTTTAAAAACCTCCAAGTCATCACCTTAGTTTGTAAATGGTTCACAATACAGGGTACCAATTGCATTGGAGAAAAACTGGAGCTCGGAAAGCACTAATTGCCAAGACTGCTGGAGGAAAACAAATACTCTTCTGTAACTGTACACAAGTTACTCTGCAAAAAGCAAAGCAAGGCTGACTGAAGAAACAGCTGCAAAATACACAATGATATAATGTGTTTGCCGATCTGCAAAATCATTTGAAAGTTGCTGCTTCGACAGCTGGTATCTGGAAAGTGTAAGCATCGTTCAGTCTAGTTAAAATTACACAGCGCAAAAAGTTTATTATGCACACAAACAGGAGGTCCAAATGTTGAAGTTACAGCAGTTTTAAGAGTCTGGAATAGTCAACAGAACACTTGTTGACAGTTGGAAAAATCTCCCAGAGTCATGTGTGTTTAGTCACGTTCTCTTTGTACCTCCACAAATCTTACGAACATAACTTCGAAGATTGTTAAAGAGATAGCGCCCTCAACCTGGTTCATGTCATGTAGTTATTTGAGCCTGGCTTGCATCTACTGAGCAAATAGCATGCACATGCTTAACCTTAGCAGTATTATTTAACCTTGGATACCATTTACAGAATAAATGAAAAACCAATTGGTTCTATTACCCCAGACAACTCGATAATTATACCCTTTCAGTACCAGACACTACTATACAGAGGTATAAACCTAGCTGAACAGTGTAACAAAATGGTTGTCTACAACCCACTCCCTGTCAAAAATATTTCCCTAATCCCACTATGATGCCTGAATTTGCATGAATTTTCCACATCACTCATTCCTTTAGTTCAATGAAATTTTGTTTCAAATGTGTTCTGCAAAACCGATGACAATAGGTTGACTTTCGAAGAGGAAGAAAACACACACCACGATTCCATTGATAAGTATAGGAAGATTGTTTCAAACAAAATCAAACATTTTCTCTACTGCAGTCCTTCCCAGAGTGTTGGGCAAGAAGGATCCAGTAGGCAGTTTCTCCCACATGTACCTGCAAATAGAACACTGTGTTCATGAAATTCTTGTTCACAGAATACTTATTAACAACGTGTGGAAGACATGTTAGAACAGGTCAATTTAAGGAGTTACAAAGTCTCTAAAAACTGAAATCTCTTTCCTATGACATCTACTCTACTCCCTCACACTAACATATTTACCTAATACATCCAGTAAGCAGCCCAGTCTCTCTAAATGGGAAATATTTTCTCACCCTCATGCTGCTGTAAGAAAACCTGTACACCAGTCTCCCTCGAGGAGTGTGAAGTTGCTTTCTTCCCTTTGGCAATTCCTCTCCCTGACTTAGTCACTGCTCCGCAGAGGAGGAGATGTCACCCTCTGAAAGGGGAGGCAGGGAGAAGAAACCAAAATGCTTCTTCTTTCTTTCATGACATATTTGCCCTGAGAATGTGGAGATTTAGTTCTCTGTTCCTACAGCCAGTGTCAGGACCCAGGGTCTCATCCAGAGAGGCCACTTCTCTCAGCCTCATTTGTAAACCATACAGAACACCTGCTTTGTTGGTTCTTTGCTGATTAGAGTTTATGTGAGTAAAAGGCTTTGCAAAGTCATGGCATTATCTCAAAGATCAATAGATTTTTCTCTGTCACTCGTATAAAATCCCTCACAATGGCATGCTTCACACTTACATAGTCCAGATAGTAGCTATTGCTGCTGTCAGCTGCCAGAGGCTAGAGGCTTCGTCTTTTTCATTCAGCGAATGCTGAGGCCAATGTCTGACATGGGGACAGTTCTTGGTACATGTGTAGAAAATGACTCCCCTAGTGTGAGTTAAATCACCTTCTTTGCTACTTGTGTTTTTATATCTTGCCTAAATTAGAAGCAGTCACTTTGTGTTTTAAGAGGCCGCCAGCTTATGCGTAGCTTTATAGCAGAGACATGTAGACAAGACATAATGGATTTTTAACTGAAAAGGACAATTTCACTAATTAGCTTCCTTTTTCTTTACAAATAACCAAAATCAGGTCAAATCAAAACTATGGAAAATTCATAGTAGTTAAGGGAAATCTTTTCTGCTCAAAGTCACCCAGCCCTGCACAATCCTCTCATGGAGATATTCATTTGAATAACTGAATTTATCCATGATATTTATTCTTAACCTGAATATGAATTACATTAATATGATAATTAGGTAAACGTCCACCAGTAAGGTAAGAGTTTTGATCAGATAGCCAGGAGAAAAAAAAAAACACGAAACCATAAAAAAGAGAAATGAGAGGCCAAAGATAAAGCGCCAATATCATGGTGGTGGTGGTGGTGGTGGTGGTGGTGGTTGTGGTGGGTGCCTTCTTTACTTTTCCCAGAGCAGGAAAATTACTAAATTAGGTGCGTGAGGCTGAAAGTAAAATACTGTCACAGTTTGGAAGGATATCACTTAGATCTTACCAATTCTGCTCAGCCCAATGTGATGGGTAAGCATCTTTCTCTCCAATATGTTCACCCCAGAATAAGGAATGGAGAAAAGGCATATAAAGGGAAAAGACACGCATATATGTGCATGACCCTCCATCTTCTCATCTTAATAGCATTTTTCACATTTACAGAGCTGACGCTAAATATATATTTGGGAAAGGCCAAGGATCTTTTGTATTTATACACACTAAAAACAACTTAGGGAAAAAATAAGGATGAATCAAAAAAATTAACACTAGACTGCAAGTCAACGCTATTTCTTGTACTGAAGACCCATCCATTCTTGCAGAAAACATGAACTTGGTCACTTCAGTCCAATTATTAACACTGTTTGGTTGTCCAGATACCCTCTCTATCCCTCATTTCATACCTTCACTACCCATCTCTTCCTTGATCAATTATCTAAACTTGAGTTGACCATATATTGCAATTTTCCTTATGCATTTATTTTTCTGTGAAAATAAGTATGAACACATAAAGCTTTGTTTGTTTGTTTGTTTGTTTGTTTGTTTTTTCTCAAATTTGTGAAAGAAAATTGTGTGGGTAGTATATTGCCTGTGAGGCAGTAATAAAAGAGAATATTTTCTTCTCTCTGCCCTTGATGAAAGAAATATTTCTAGAGCCACAATATCCAAATATGGCAGCCCCTAGCCATGCACGACCATTTTAATTTAATTTAGTTAAAATAGATTTAAAACTTCAGTTATTCGTTCACACTAGCCACATATCAACTGCTCAATAGCCACACGTCAATATTAGACATATAGAACATTCCATCATCACAGAAAGTGCTGCTAGACAGTGCTCATTCTAGTGTTAAAAAAAAAAAATTGGCTTTTTTTTCTGGCTTTGAGTAGAGAAACAGGAAAATAAGGAAAATTATGAGGCTTCCAATTTAAACTTAAAGTAATGAAACATTCCCAAGTAACTAAAACTGTCAAAGAATATATACTTTCCAAGGGGGGTAAAAAAAAGAGGCAAATATGTCCAAAAAAATGTTCACTGGAAATATTTAAACCAAAGCCATGCAATTTAACAATATCCTCAATAAGAAGGTGAATTAGATGAGTTTATAATTCTAAGAGTATTTAATCAGAAAATTGAGATCAGTTCAATTCCATAAAACCATGATTTCCCCATTCTTAATTAGCAAGTATTTTTCATTTAGTGACAAATCAGGAAATGTAGGACTTTAAATTGCTAGGTCACAGAAAATTGTTCAACTTTACAATCAGCAGCCTTTATTTCTTGAATTTTTATTTAATTAAATAATGGAACTGAATTATGAATCTGTGGCTGAGTTTTGCTCAAACCTAAAATAATCTTAGTATTTAGCATTTAAAGAATGCACAAGCACTAATTGAAGATCAAATTTAGAATCCTTAATAACACAGGAGCCGCATCCAAAAACATAAGAGCACTGTATTTTACAGAAAGACACTACTAGTGTAAGAGGAAGTGAAAGACATCCTCATCCTATAATTTCCTAATATTTTCCTTCTTTAAATAAGAATTTTTAACCTCAAGATTTCCTGATTGAGTAGCAATTCTGGATGTGCAAAAATATTACTCACTAGGGCACATCAAGTTTGCAATCTCCTCTTATTGCTCCACTGTGAGGGAAAAGTCTGGGACTGAGTATAGAGCCAAAGATGGGACAATTATTAAAAAAAAAAAAAAAAAAAATTCCACACATCTTGAGGATAAAAAAAGAATTTCCACGCATTTTGAGGGCTCTTCAAAAGAAATAGTCTACATTCATGTTTCCTTTTCTTGGACTGACCTATGTTGTTTAGGCATAGACATAATTATTAGATCCTACTTTAAGACTTCATCAACTTAGAAGTGTTGTGAAAAAATCTGAACTGTCTTCTAAGTGGCCACCAGAATGACTCTGGGTTTTGAAAACTGTGAGATGTGTTTAGGTAAAGATTTATAAGATACGGTTTCAAAGTAGTTTTTTTTTTTTTTCTTTTGTAATCCTTTAGATTTCTTTAATCTTTTAGATTTTATAAGGGGTCAGGTCCTATTTATTTCCTTAATAGAAAGAGTAGGATGATCCAAAATAGGACAGGGTAAGTGCTATGCATTAAGGAACACAAAAGTTTCTCTTGCTTCCAAATATCAACTTTCTGCTTTCTCCCTTTCGTCATGAATAGTAAGCACATCTGCTTCCTTTCTGTTAGGGTTATTTCTTGGGGACAAAGCTCTGAAGTCCTCAGGAAAATGCAAATATAATAGGCAAGTCATTCAGTAGCGTCTTAGTTTAAATTAGTACAAAAAGTAAGCTCTCATTTTGTGGAATGACTCAAACAGGCAAATATAAAGAATAATGAAATCATGATACATGAGAATAGAACTTGGAAGAGTCTAATAGATCCTGACCCTATTCAGCAGGATAGTCCTAGGTGGATTGTTCTATGCCAAAACGGCAAAAACTTTGACAAGACAAATGGGCAGAGAATTAGGCTAGCAGAGTAAACAGGTACTCCATAAGCTTCATAAGTGCTGTAACTGCTGAGGGAAGTTATATTCTTATAAAGTCTTATTTTTCTGCAAAATAAATTAGTCATCTCCATCAGCACCACCAATGAGTATGCCGCACTTTTTTCTAAATGAATATTCCTTTGTTGTTACTTAATCAACCTTCATTTTTAATCTGTATGTAGAAGATTAAAAGCTAGGTACTTAATGACTTTGGAAAAAACCATTAGCTGAATGTTTTATCTCACCACAGGGCTTCTTTTACACCTAGGTGAAAATGCAAGAATTACAGCAGAGATTGGCAGTGGTAATGGTTATTTGAATCTCTGCTTCTATGCAACAAATGATCTCTCTCGATGCTTTCATTCTTCAAACATAGCACTGCTCTAGATGGAAAAGACGTCCAACCAAACCATCTGTCAGAGAAGATAGAGTTCAGCTGGAAACGGCTGTTTGTTTTGCTACACTTTTAAATTTTCTTGCTTCAAACTAGATGAACTGTGGGGGAACAGAAAGTACTCTGCTTCAAGATGCAAAAAACTGAAATAGTGATGGGACCCAGAGTTGGTGTCATTTCTGTATAAGTTCACAACACAATTGTTTGACTTGAGAGACATTTTATGTACTTCCTGTTGATTGAAGATCAGCTATGTAGGAGGCTGGTCTCTTGCCTTCTTTTAAAACACTGTGTGTGTTATGACGGTGTTTCGGTGTTTGATCTCAAAAGTGCCAAGTAAAGGATTTTGTATACTATTTGACATATACTCAAATTCAGATCTATAACCTATAAATCATGCCTTAGAAAATCCAAATACTTTTAACTATGTCATGAAGACAATGACTGAAAAGGAAATCAGACTACAATGGCCATGTTCTTTAAATCACCTTTCAGTCTAAATACAAATTTAAGAGAACACAGGGCTATGAAAAAAGATAATGAATGGAAAAAGGGTCCAAAAGGGAACAAGAAAAAAACCACTAGAACCAAAAAATATCGATCCTAAATGGATCACAGATTTCCTTGCAAGTATACTCGGAATTAAGTATGACATCTACATGGCTCTCTGTAGACAAAATGGCCCTTTCAGATATTTTACATTCAAACCTAAGATGTAGAAATTCAAATGACTAAAGAATGATTCTTTTAGGGTAGAAGCCAAAAAAAACCCAAAAAAATCAGATGACAACTTAATAGTTATCTTAATAGTTTTTGATTCCCAGTGCTTAAAAGAGCCAATAAATTCCAAAAGAAATCAGAGAATTCACCTGATCCTTATACTCTCCATACTACATATGGCTATTATAAAAGTCACATACAATTATACGACAGATCCTAAGTAGAAAAAATACATATAAAAAAAAAAGAAAAAAGAAAAAATACATATATACAAGCACATAAATAAATTAATTAACTAATAAATAAATAAATGATCAAAGTGTCCTGTGCATCTCCATATTTAGGCTCCATAAAACATGGCAGTGGTTAATGGTGGTCTATAGCATACTCGATAAAGTCTGGATTCTCAGGCAGGCCCTTGTGTTGTATTTGAAATCTACTCTTTACCAGCAATCTAACCCTGGGCAAGTTATTCTAAGTCTTTATGGCTGATTTCTATTATATTTAAAATGGACATAATAAGATTCTTATCTAAATTGCTTATCAAAAGATTTAAGTTTGTTAAAATGTATTAAAATCGTGCCTGAGATTTAATAAGTCCTCAATAAATGTTAGCTACTATTGTTATACCACTATTAATAATATTATCTACATCATCATAATTAGCCTCTGGCATGTTTTTATATGGATCATAAATGTTGTTTAGAGATGTAAATAGAAAGTCTAGAAAATTTGATTTCATTTAATGATTCCAGTATGACAAAGTCTTCTAATATAAGTAAAAGTAAGGAGAGCTTTTCCTTCCTTTTGCATCATAAGATCTATTCCTTGAGATGTGATAATGACAGACTTGTTTAGAAGAGTCTTCCATGCATTAATTTCACATTTATTTATTAAATGCCTACTCCATGACAACTGTAAGGTTGGTGCCAGAGATTTAGTAGTGAAAAGAAACAAGGAAACACCTTGTCCTCACTGAACTTACGTTCTGCAGTGCGTGGGAGAGGACACAAACAACAGAGAACAAAAAAGTAAAAATAGAGCATATTAGTAAATGGTAAGTGTTGTGGAGAAAAATAAAGACTGCTTGAAAGGAAAGTGGTATGAATTTTAAATAAGTCTTAGGGAAAGAATCACTGAGAAGTAATTTGATCAAAGTTTTTGAAGGAAACTGAAGGAATATTCTATAAAGATATTTGACAGAAGATAATTCCAGATGAAAATGGAACAGCAAGAGCAAAAGCATGTCTGAGCAACAGCAAGAATTCCAGAGTGTACATAGTGTGTGTTATACAGTTATTCTAAGGGACAAATATGTACATATTTTCCAGATGAGACTACACAGACACACACACACACACACACACACACACACACACACACACACACTAGAATGCACACATTTAATCTGTACCTTCACCACAATCCACAGTAGCACCATAAAGCTGAATGGCATGAGTAAAAGAAAGTTTGAGGATTTGAGTGCAGAGAAGTAAGAGGGCATTAAATTATATAGGTTCTTACAAACCACAAAAAAACTTTGACTTCTACTCTAAGCAAGATGAGGAAAGTATGGAGGATTTTAAAATGAGAATTGCTCATTTAAGTCTTAGCCTAATCATTTAAGACAGATATATCTATTTTAATTCGTCTTGATGCAGTTATATGAATTATTTCCAAGGTAACAAGGTTAATAGGATCACTGAGTTGTGATGAGAAAATACAGTGAATAAGAAATACAGAAAATAAATTTGAGAGGAAATGCACTAAACAATTAGCAATCCTCAGTAAATATTTCAAAGAGAAAGGCAATACCTCGTAGATGACCTATTACATATCACAGAATATAATACAATGTGTCATGACCTAGGTATTACCACAAATTACTAAAATTACTCTTTGAGGACTTCTACGAAAGTTGGAAATAAGATCTTAAAAGAATACAGACATATGCTATGCAGTTTACCCAGTTGAATTCTGAATCATACCGACTACAAAGGGCAGAGTATATCCATTCACTTCCTTAAGTATACCTCAAGGCCCCAATGTCCTGCTGCTTCATCCCAATGGGAGGTGGATTGAGCCAACTCTCAAATTTCATGGCCAAGATTTTCCAGCATCCTAAATTTTAGCTATGAATCTAGTCATCCAATAAGGTTTATGGCAGGCTTTAAATGCAGTATAGAAATAAGATGCTAACCCCCAAAACACTTGAAGACATAGTCTATAGGATCTCTGACCCTAAAATTTGAATTCTGAACTGAATTATAGTGACAAAAAAATGGTGGAAATTGACTGACTTCCAGTGGGGGTATCTTGACTATACCATCTCTGATGAGAAACTGTCCTAGTAACCCCTGAAGATAAGTTTATGAATCCATATTCTCAACTCCATTTATTCAAGTCTCCTCCCTGATTCCCCATATTTCATGATTAAAATCTGCCAATGTCATATTTATCTGTCAGTGTTCACCACCATCTCACCACTACTGGGTTAAATCTTATCCATCCATGTTCAGAATGTGATTTAAGGACCAATGTTCTAATAAAGCAACCCAATAGGAAGCTCTTCTCTTTTCACCTCCACATATTTTGTAGTAGCATGTGGTTATATTCAAACTTATGCTTCACTTTGTGCTTTGTTCTCTAACAAGTTCTTTGAGAACAGTTACCTGCATGCCGTACTTACACTTCCTTAAGAAGTGAGAGGTGTAAGCAAAGAGCTCCATAAAGATACACAAATGCCTTCATCATCTCCCAGAGGACATGGTCAGAAATCTTCCCTGATGTTGCTCATAGTATAATAAATATAAAAGGCATATTTTTAAAAAGTGCTCTCTTTCTTGGGGATAGCTACCCACTAAAAGGAAGGGAAATATAAATGTTTTAAATGTAGCTTCAGTTTTAGCTATTGTAAATCAATACAATTTTAAAAAGTGCAATATGTTTCAAAATAAGAAACACTGAAACCCCGATTATTTGAAGAGTGTTTAAAATAAATATAATTGTATAAAACTATTTAAAAATATTCTTTCATAAGAGATAGGAGAGGAATAACTAATCTGGTAGGTCATTGTCAACATATAAGTCCAGGTAGGAGAAGCGAGTAGATCCAAGAGTCAAGCAAGGCAGACATTACTATGTTCTGTTAAATATCTGACATCTGAGGGGAGCATATGCTCCGATGGTCAAATATATGTAATGTGAACACTAATTCTTCTGCCCCAGCTGAAATTTCTTTTCTACATTTCAAATAAATTAGAAAACCATAGGGGGAAATTGCTAGGAAAAGATTGCTGTGCGTTATGGATTATCCACACTTAATAAATAAAATGAACATCTGGACCCTGAAAAAAAAAATGGCGCTTTAATGACATACTTTTTTCTGTAATACTAAAAACACCACAGATTGACTTGAAATGTGGCTCCTGTGTAGTCCTTTCAAGATGTATTCTTTATCTACACTTTTGCTCTATTAAATACTTGGTTGTCATGGCAAATCTCCCTTTTCACTAAACTGGAAGTAATAAAGTTAGTAATGTACTGTGTGTTGGTATACAGGTAAACACAAAAGACAAACCAGAGAAAATCAGAGTACCCACTGAAAAGTCACCCTATTGCTTTGTTTAACGTGGGGTACCACAAAATGCATTGTCATGGTCATTGAAAGGAAGAGTACCATGCAGAAAAACCAAGGAAGAAGCAGCTGTTAGGAATTCTGACAAAGCATCAAAAAGCTTTACCATGTCTAAAGGAACAATCAATGTCTCACAAGTCTGGATCATTATCTAACTTACAGCATTAAAAAAAGGTAATACTATTTCTGGATATGCATAGCCAAAGCAGTATTGATCATGATAGAGCAATCATATAAACACATTAGCAGAAGTAGATGTGAGAGTGTGAACATGTGCAGACTCTTTGAGGGCAGAAGTAAATTACTGGGTAGACTTGAAAGCAAAGGCTCAAAGTGATATCTAAAAATATATTCACACTTTTATAACACGAATGTGTGAAAAAAGCCTCTCTCTTCTGCAGTTGCGAACCTATCAAAATTTTCATCTCTATAGGTGTATGAGTGTGTGTGTGTATGTGTGTGTGTGTGTGTGTGTGTGTGTGGTATTTTTCATCATACATATTGTTAATAACAATAAAGGGCACATGACCAAAATAAAATATCAGAGGGACAATAATCACATGTCTTAAAGGCACAACTTTCTAGAAGACCACCATGAATCAAAATTAGAATCTTCTACAATGTCTCATGAGTATAAAATAGGCTTTTGAATTACAGAGCACACCTCATCTCCTAATTACATGCTGTTTCTTCAAGGTTGCCCAGTCAATGATGATGATTCCCGTGCACTGAATGCCTCAAATATACCCTCAAATCTCCGTTATACATTGTCCTAATTTAGATTTATCAGACAAGCACACCTTGACACTAGGAAGTTGACTAACATAGTTCTCTTCCTGTGCCCAAAACAGGGAGGATTCTTTAGGAAGTTCTGTCTGCCTGAGGGAAACTGAGATACTGTGTCTGCCAAGACTAACTGACAAGAATATGAAACACTGAGTAATTTCCTATTGTATACAACACCTTGCACTAGCGTATTAAACTCCACACATAAATGTCCTTTCTAGTCCTCTGCCATGTAGGTTACATCAACTGTTTACAGCCTGTTGTAAGGTGGCAGGTAGCAACAGCTTGAAAATCACTTCGGCTTGAAAATCACTTCACGCTCTTACTCAGCATGAATGTACTGGTCAAAGTTACACCTTGATTTGAAGGTGGGTTCTCCCAGTGTGTTACATTTGACAAGTTTACAAACTCCTCTGAACCTCATTTTCTCATTCATACATCAGAAATCACAATACATACCTCACATTACACACACACAGTCCCAGAATAACAACAGCAATACTCAAATATATAACTAAAAAGTTACTTTTCTGCCAGTTCCTTTTTTTAATCTAAAGATATTCCACTAGACTTATAATATTCAAATTACTGTTTTTTAAAGTCACTTGAAATAGCTCCTTTCTGTGTGACTACGAATACATATTTGGCATATTAGTATCTCTTATTTTTATTTATTTACTTTCTCATTTTTAATATTTAGGAATTTCTTTATTAATTTAGTTTGTCATAATTAAAATTATGTAAATTATCTATAAATATCCAAAAACACTTCTACAAAAGAAGAATATATTATTATTTTCTGCCACCTGTAACATAATTTCCCTCTTCCTGTTATAGTAAATATTTTTAAATATTATGTTTATCTTTTGGAACTTTTTAGAAAATATAGACAGGTAAGTGTGTGTGTGTGTGTGTGTGTGTATTGTATTTTATATATATATGGCAATATAGTATTCACTGAGGTGAACAGTGTTCTCTGCAGTGTTCTCAAGGTGTTTCACGTGTAGTGGTTATGGGCCTGGCACTGGTACAAGAACCAAATCTGCGTTAACTTTGTAAACACCACTGCCCACACCCCATGACTCCCTGAAACCCCATCCCATTCACTTAGGGCTACATTGCCATTTGGCACTCTCAGTTCCTGGGTGGCCCACCGAGTCCCACAAGCTACAAAATATTTTACAGCAGTGGATGACCCACAGCTGCCTGAGGAACTTTTGGTGGTGAGCAGTGAGCCACAACTTGCTCTGAACACTCTCCTGGGAAGCTCTCAGGAATCTACAGGCCCTACGTGAGCGATGCCTGGTCACAGTATTTTCAGGGCATTTTGCAAAGTGGTCACAGGCCCAGAACTGGCACAAGAAATGAATCTGCATTAACTTTGTAAAATCCACCAATCATGCCTCATGACTCCCTGGGAACCCATCCCACCCAACAGATCTGCACAGCTAGAGGCACTCTCAACAGCAGGCAAACCAGCCCAGTGCACACACCTAAGGAGGCTCTTTTAATAGCAGAGCAATATGGACAGCTGGCAGATGGCAACAGGCCTACGGGTCCCTGGGCCTTTTGCTAAGCTGCCCCAGGCACAACACTGGTGGCAGCTGGCCTAGGTTAACAGCCAGGCCACCTAACACACTCCTCCAGGTTCAGCACAGGCAGCAGCCAACCAAATATAGCTTAGTAGCTCCTACCAGGTAACCACGGGCTGTTCACAGCAAGGCTGAAATAGGCCTATAAGACCCCCTAGCAAGAGACACCAGAAACAATACACTGAGAATTTGGCTTTAGACCACACCAAAGCACTACCTGGTTAGTCCTGCAAGCAGCACACACAAAGGGTGGTCTCAACAGGCACAAGAGCCCACAGAGGCTAATCCCTCTCTGAAGGGTCACCCCCACACAACAGCTCATACACTATGGGACAAGCCAATCCTCACAGTCTGACAGCCTAGGAGTTAATCCCACCCACTGATGCACCAAAAACAATCAACGGTCATCTACAACAGGAGAATACACACAACATACACAAGAGACACTCCTGCAACATACACACAGGAGATCAGGGAGACTGTGCCACATAAGACACATACTACATAAGTTCACCCAACAAAGACTGAATCATAGGAGGTCTACGTACTGCATAGAAGCAAACAAAGAAAAGCAGCCAGAATAAGGAAACAAAGAAACATGTACCAAACTGAAAAGGGAGAGACCTCCAGAAATAGAACCAAATGAAATGGAGGCAAGCAAATTACCAGAGACAGAATTTAAAATGCTGGGTATAAGAACGCTTAAGGAACTTAGTGAGAATTTCAACAAAAAAATAGTAAGCATAAAGAAGACATAGAAACCATAAAAAAGAACCAGACAAAAGAAAGAATGCAATAACTGAAGTGAAGAATACATTATAAGGAATCAACAGCAGATTAGATTGCGCAGAAGATCAATTTAGCAACTTAGAAAAAAAGGTAACAGAAAACATGGAATTGGAACAAGAAGAAAACAAAAATAACTTAAAAAAATGAAGATAGTTTAGGGGACCTTTGGAAAACATCAAGTGTAACAACATTCTCATCATAGGGGTACCAGAAGGAGAAGAGAAGGAGCAAGTGATCAAGAATCTATTTAAAGAAATAATGACTGAAAACTTTCCTAACCTGGCAAAGAAAATAGACATAGAAGCCCAGGAGGTAGAGGGAATCCCAAACAAGATGAACTCAAATAGGCCCACAGCAAGACACATTATAATTAGAATGGAAAAGGTTAAAGATAAAAAGAGAATCCTAAAATCAGCAAGAGAGAGGAAATGAGTTACTTACAAGAGACCTCCCATAAGACTATCAGCTGATTTCTCAACAAAAACTTCTCAGGCCAGAAGGGAGTACAGGAAATATTGAAAATGATGAAAAGTAAGAGCATGCAACCAAGACTACTCTACCCAGTAAGGCTATCATTTAAAATTGAAGGAGAGATAAAGAGCATCTTAGACAAGAAAAAACTAAAGACAGCATTACAAGAAATGTTAGAAGGACTATTGTAACCCAAAGAAATGGAAAAACAAACAAACAAAAGAAGATCAGAAATATGAATAATCATAAAATGGCAATAACCATATACTTATCAATAATAACTTTAAATATAAGTGGATTAAATTCTCCAATCAAAAGACGTTTCTCCAAAGAGGACATACAGATGGCCAATAGACATATGAAATGGATAAAAAACTGAATGGCTGAATGGATAACAAACAAACAACAACAACAAAAGACTTACATATGCTTCCTACAAGAGATTCACTTCAGATCAAAATACACACACAGACTGAAAGTAAAGGGATAAAAGAAGATATTTATGAAAATGAAAACAAAACAAAATAAAACAGCTAAGGTAGTAATAATTATATAAGACAAAATAGACTTTAAAATATATGCTACAACAAGAGACAAAGAAGGTCCCATTAATCCCACTTCTGGGTATTTACCTGAAGAAACCCAAAACTACATCAATGTGACATGTGCATTCATATGTTAATTTCAGTATTATTTAAATAGCCAAGATATGAAGGCAAGCTGGGTGTCCATCAATGGATGAATGGATAAAGAAGAGATGTTACAATGGAATATTTTCATAATATACCCCATTATATATTATATGTACATAAAAAAAGAAATAAATCTTGCCATCTGCAACAACATGGTTGGACCTAGAGAATATTGTGCTGAGTAGGGTGAATCAGACAGAAAAAGAAAAATGTCACGTGGATTCATTTATAAGTGGAATCTAAAAAACAAAATAAACAAACAAATCAGAAACAGATCACAGATACAGAGAACATTTTCAGAGTTGCCAGATGGGAGGGGATGTTTAGGGGATGGGTGTAAAGGGGGAAGAGATTAAGAAGTACAGATTGGTAGTTACAAAATAGTCATGGGGATGTAAAGTCTAGCATAAGGAATATAGTCAATGATATTGTAATAACTACACACAGTGTCAAGTGGGTACTAGATTTATCACAGTGGTTAACTCGTAAGAATGTAAATGTCTAATCGCTATGTCGTACACCTGAAATGTCATACTATATGTCAACTGCAATGGAAAAAGAAAACTTTTTAATTATTTTAAAATATTCAACCAATGAATTTCGTGAAATACATAACTAACACAATAGAGTATATTTGTTGTAAGGTAAAGGTAGGTGCTTTGATGTACCATAATCAGCTTTATTCTTAAAATTGATTTTAATATTTTTTTATTTTAATATTTTTCATAAGAAAAGTAATGATAATTCCTGGAGAACTCCAGTAGAACACACTTGTATTATAATCTATATTAATAGGTTGATAATTATAGTAATTAACCTCTAAATATAGTGACCTGCATATGTAATATTGTCCAGATTATATCCTTTTGTTATAATTAGCTTCCTGGAGCTTCTGCTACACTGAGTTAGAACCACACCCAGCTATGCCTAATCAGGTAACATTAAATATCTATATTTATGTCATTTTCTTCTTGGTTTGTTAATTATAACTCCAAAACAACCATACATTCTTAGTGCAATTTTCTTCGGAATTAATAAACTTGCAGCTTTCATACAAATTGATTCAAAGTTAAAATATTTCTCATCAATATCTTAAATTTTACATACTTTTTAAAAATATCAATCATTTTTAGGATTCTGATGATAATTTTTCTGCATAATGAATTTGGTAAAATGGTTAGTTAATATTCTATGAGTTCTTTTTTAGTACAAACTTCATCATACTTTAAAACTTTTGTCACTACATTTAGTTCTTTGTTGAAATGCTCTAAATATATATTAATGGGTATTAAAGTTTAAATCCTTAACTTTAATTTCTCCCTCATTAATACAATGTATTTCAGCCTCCAAAGTTTTCGAGCATATCAGAGACTCCTGTAATTCACTATATGCTTAGTCTAACAGTTAAAAACAAAAAACAAAAAACATCCCTATTTACAAAGTGAACTCTTGGAACAAGGCAGTTAACCTGCCGTGAATTCTAAGCATGGGATACTTATTTTTTTAAATGCCATAGCATTTATAAAGTTGAAGACTCAAAAGTTATAATCTGACTGTGATCTACCTCATCTTATAATCTTGATCTAATTCTAAAAATAAAAACATCAAGCAATGTTATTTTTGTACTATAACTTATTTCCTTATTTTATTAACATGAAATCTGCTATATAAAATTTATTTTTTCTCATGCAGTGATGAAACTTGGCAATAAAGTATCTTATAAGATTTTCAATATCCTCTTGACTTTCATACTATTATGTATTACTAAAAACTGGTATTCGTTTTTCTTAGCTGTTTCACAGAATATTACTTAAGGTAACAATTGCTTCTACTAGATTATTCTGTTTCATTGCAATTACTTAAGGCAACCTGCTGTCATCTGTCACAATTCAGAGATTTTGACAATATGTGAGGCTGCAAATGTTTACATTAAGATATCTATCTCTTGTACAAATGTTTGAAACTGTACTGGGTGAAGAGATGAATAGCCGCCTTCCTTATCTAACATTTATTAATATCCGAGTACTTCAAAGACCAGTATTGGCCTGGGCCATTAATTATAGCTTGGCTTTCCAGTTATAGCTCTCCCACATATGACTGTTCAGTGATAAATGGTAACATTCCTCCAGGGCAGTTTCCAAAGGGAATGATACTCTTATCAAGTTCCTGGTTGCTATTGCCATCAGCTTGTAAAAGTCTAAGAAACAGAAGAAATCAGACTTCACAAACATCATCTACAGATGCTCATGCAACATTTTTCTTCTTTGTTGCAATTTCTTCTTCTTCTACCTTATCCAGCACAGTCAGCTCAGGTGCACAATTAATCCCCGTTAGGCAGCACAAGAATTCCTGCCGATAAAATATACTATGATGGAAAATGAAAATAGCCAAAGCATATATCATTCAGATGAATGGACAGGAGTCTAAAGTACTGTTTCCTTTTTGACCCATGATGTCCCTTAAGATAGGTTCTAACCTTAGGGCCATCATTCTTCTCATTAGATGAAATTGCTTATTCAGAAAAGTAATTGAGCTGCCTATTACTTTCCCCTGTCTGGGCCTCAAGTCCAAAGACATTGAGTGGATTTGAAGTTAAAACTAATGTTGCAATGCACTCCCTTGTACACCTCACTGCCTGGTCCCACAGAAAGTCTCCAACTGGCATTATCCCCATAGAGTCCTTTAGAGGTTCACATGAAACTAGGCCCCTCCAAGCCTACTACCCTCTGGATTCCACTTCTCCTGTTTACTCTTCCAAATTTCTTTAAAACTCTTTTGATCTAACTTTTGCAGCTCTTGTCCTTCTGTTGTTAACCAACTCACTCTAGATTTTTCTGCGTGAGTTCATACACCAAAATGCTAAATATTCATTCCACTTGAAAAAATGAATTCACCCAGGCCTCATCAGCCCACTTTGCCTAGTACCCTTAAATCAATTCACAGACTGGGGAGATATTTTAAATACTAATCAGCTTAACAAATATCGCCATGGTCCAATATCCTGAAGGCCAGATTCCTTTTTCTTGAAAGCACTTCTTCTACCAATACAAATTCACAAACATTTTTTGAAATCTCATTGATGCTTCAAAATTAACAAAGCCCAGTCACTGCTTTCAAGAGATACTGGTATTTGGAGAGAGACCAGTATACAAGCAATTTCAACGTATTATGGATTTGAGAGAAAGTTTTTATGGGATTACAGCTGAAGAACATTTAATCCACCACCAAGATGCTTCAAATGCTACACATAACTTTATTCCCAAGTATCACAAGAAAAAAATCCATTTGGAAGAATAGGATTTTTCCCCCTAAAGTTTGGAGCATTAATGGAAGAACCATCCCTAAAAAATGAAAAACAATTCTTATGTGACATTCAGAGGTAGAATGGCATCATAGTATAGCAACGGATAAATGTCTTCCATGTTCTCTTCTGCTTTGAGTAAGAGAAAGTAGGTTAAAGTATGGTCACAAGTAGTTCTGCAGGACTCATATGATCATACCAAGAGATATCTTCAAGGAAATTATGATTTTTTCCCCTTAGTTGACACATGTATGTGAGAGAGAGAATGTCTGTAATTTCTTCATGTTCCAAAAAAGATTAGTGGCCTGTGGTCCATGGGGAGTATGCCACACTACTCTTCTGAGGTGGTAAAGTTTGCCACTTGGGACATCTTGGTTGTATATTCCCTTCTCTCATAAAAATGAAGGAAGATGGAGGTATGAAGCAGTATTTTAAGCACAACAGTTTGTATGGAGGACTGGGAAGCATAGAAAAGAAACTTCCCATCACTCAGGTTACATTGCTATCTTCCTCTGAGATAGCCTCCCAACCTTCCCCCCTTAGGTCAATGCATTTTGTTGGGTCCAGGGGGCGAATAAAGGAGAAATGCATCATAAATAGGGACAAACACCATGGATGATACTATCTACACTTTGCACTGGAGTCCACTTAAAAAAAGTTATACAACTGATAACAGGGTATTTTCATGTACTGTTAATGTCTAAGGAAGGACAAGATCAATTTAAAAAGATATTCCATTGAGAATACATTACATTCCTGAGAACACCAAAGCTTTTATTGTCCAGATAATTTTTCCCTACCTGAAAAAGCTGACTTAATGTGAAATCTTTGGGATCCCATCAAGTCCCAGTGACAACATAAACTATTTCTTAGTAGCAGAATTCATTAAAGTAATCGTCTCTCAAATTAAAGTACCCTTATAGCCATAATAGCCAAATTCCATGTACAAAGTTGTCCCTTCCTTTATAATGTATACCTTCTTAGAAGTCTACATCTGTGTTTTACTTTATGGCACCACATTAGTCTAGATGGTCATAATTTTCCTGAAGTTAAAAATGTATTTAGAACATACCATATTTTCAACAAAGCAGTACATTAAATTTATTCCCAAATAAACATATTTCATGACTATACCTAGATAAAGATGATTGTTTTATACTTATTTCTATTTCACAATAAAAATGTAAATTATTGAAGCTTAAGCATCATTGTATTTGAAGGACTGTTTTCTATTAATTATAACTTGTCTTCACATTCCAAAGGGGCATACCTTGATGAATTACAGCCAAGTACAGCATCGAAATCATGGCACCACTTTTATCCTTATAATACTCTCATCATCTAAAACACCTTTAAATCCAAGATGGTGGATTAGATAAATACTGTGCTTGCCTCATCCGATGGACACATTAAAATTACACTAAATATAGAACAGTCAACCTGGAGAACCATCTGAAGTATGGCTGAAAAGAAATTTTGTAACTAAGGATATAAAGAAGAAGGCACATTGACACTGGCAGGAGGAGCAGAGATGCAAAACAAGCCAGCCCCAAACCTCCTTGTGGTGGGTGAAAATCGAGGGGAGGATATCTTGGGCACGGAGGTTCCCCCTTGAGGAGTGAGAGACCCCAGACTCACAGCAGTCTCACAGCCTGGAATATGGGTGCCAGGAAGAGGAGCCCCCATAACATCTGGCTGTGAAAAACAGTGGGGATTCCAACCATCCTGGTGAGATAGAAGGCTGGGAAAACTCAAAAATCCTCATTAAAGAACCTCACAAGGACTCTAGGAAAGTTCTATTTCAAGAAATGACTGAAAATTTTCCTAACCTGGCAAAGAAAATAGACATACAAGCCCAGGAAGCACAGAGTCCCAAACAAGATGATCCAAACAGACCCACACCAAGACACATTATCATTAAAATGCCAAACATTAAAGACAAAGAGAGAATCCTAAAAGCAGCAAGGGAAAGGCAACTGGTTACTTATAAGGGAGCTCCCAAAGACTGTCAGCTGATTCCTCAATAGAAATTTTACAGGCCAGAAGGGATTGGCAAAAAATATTCAGTGATGAAAAGCAAGGACCTACAACCAAGAGCATTCTAGCCAGCAAGGCTATCATTCAAAATTGAAGGACAGATAAAGAGCTTCCCAGACAAGAAAAAGCTAAAGGAGTTCATCACCACCAAACCAGTATTACAAGGAATCTTAGAGGGACTTAAGACGGAAAAAAAAAAAAAAAAGAAGAATAAAATGGCAATAACTTCGTATCTACCAACAATTACTTTCAATGTAAATAAATTCAATGCCCCAATCAAAAACATAGGGTAATTGAATGGGTAAGAAAACAAAAACCTTTACATAGGCTTCCTATAAGAGACTCACTCTGGATTGAAAAACACACACAGACTGAAAGTAAAGGGATGAAAAAAAATTTTCTCTAGCCAAGATGAGGAGGCAGCCTGGGTGTCTGTCAATGGATGAATGGACAAAGAGGCTGTACATACATACAATGGAATATTGCTCAGCTATGGAAGGGAATGGGTTCTAGCCATCTGTGGTGGCGTGGATGGATCTGGAGGGTATTGTGCTGAGTGGAGTGTCAGACAGAGAAAGACAGATGCAATATAATTTCACTTATACATGGAATCTAAAGAACAAAATAAACAAACAAACAAAACAGAAGCAAACTCATAGATACAGAGAACATTTTGATGGTTGCCAGATAGGAGGGGGTTGAGGGTGTCGGTAAAATGGGGGAGGGATTAAGAAGTAAAATATTGTTTGTTACAAGGTAGTCATGGGGATGTAGAGACTAACATAAGGAATATAGTTAATAATATTATAATACTATGTATGGTATCAGATGGGTACTCGACTGTTCAGGGTGATAGATGGGAGGGCAGTTGGGAGACAGAGTGAAAAAGGTGAAAGCATTAAGAAGTACAAATTGGTAGTTACAAAATAGACATGGGGGTGTAAAATATAGCGTAAGGAATATTGTCAATAATGTTGTAATACCTATATATAGTATCAGATGAGTACAAGATTTATCAGGGTAATAGATTGGAAGGGGGTTGGGAGGCAGAGTGAAAAAGTGGAAGGCATTAAGAAGCCCAAATTGGTAGTTAAAACTAGTTGTAGGGATACAAAGTAAAACATAGGGAATGTAGTCAAAGATATGGCAATAACTATATATAGTATCAGGCAGGTACTACACTTGTCAGGAGGATTACTTCTTAAATTATACATATGTCTAACCACTGTGCTATATATCTGAAACTAATATAAAATAGTATTGAATGTGAAAAAAAATGCCTTTAAATTTTCCATGTGCTAATATGGTGAATATTTATACCCAGATATAGGTCTGTTGTTTTGGCTAGTGTTGTTTGAGTCTGTGGTGGATTTGAGATGACTGCAAATTTTTTACCACACCTTTTATGGAGACAAGGAGTCCATTTTTCCCTCCTTTTGTATTTAGGTTGTCACTGTGTCTTGCTTTAACCAATAAAATGTGACACGAGAGACATTCCATAACTTCTGAGGTTGAGCCTTAAGAAATCGTCAATTTCTCTCCTCACTGCTTGGAATGTTCCTTTTTGGAAGTCAGCTGCTGGATAAGAAGTCCTAAGACTCATTCTATGAAGAAGCCCAAGCTATCTGTGTAGAGAGAGCGAAAGGTCATGTGAAGGAGCACCAAAGTACCAGACATATGAGTGAAGACTTCTTGGACTTTCGGCCTAGCTTAGCTAGTAGCTGAATGCAGCTGCGTTTGTGACACTACATAGGAGTAGAACGAAAAGCTGCCACCAAGCCCTGCCTGAATTCCCGACCAACAGAACCATGAAAAAAAAAACATTTGTTTTAAGACATGAAGTGACAAAATAATGAATAGGTTATGAAGTAATAGACAAGTCAAACAGAATCTGCCTAAGATACTTGCTGGTTAACACACTGTCAGACTTTCCCTTGTGACTTCTTAAAAGCAATGAAAGCTGCTCCTTTTAAATAGTTTTGCACCAAAATGTCTGTCTGAAAGTCATTTTTCAAAGTCTAGGATGAAAGGAACAGATGGGCCTTGCAAGGTCTTGGTGTAATGCAGTGTCATGTTAGAAACTGGCTTTTAAATTTCCTTATTTACAAGTCAAAACAAAGGTAAAGTGTTTTTGTTAAGTAATATACATTTTCAGGAAGAAGAGAAAATTTTGTATTCATTTCTTTATTCCCTCTTGTCTCTATTTGAAAAGAAATAAAAGAAAGAAAGGGAGAGAGGGAGGGATCCAAGGAGGGAAGGAGGGAGGGAGGGAGGTTATTGTAATTAAGAGTGGCTGGGGCTACCCTTAGACCTTCCAATGTAAACACTTACCTCCACAGATATCAAGATATCAAGATGATAGGCAAAATGATCCCTATATTAATTTAGAAGGCTTTTTTAAACGATTAAGCCTGGGTCTCTCTCTCTCTCTCTCTCTCTCTCTCTCTCTCTCTCTCTCTCTCTCTCTCTCTTTCTCTCTCTCTCTCTCTCTCTCTCTCTCTCTCTATATATATATATATATATATATATATATATATAAATTGATATATATTGACATATATATAAATTAATATATATGTATATCAATTTCTATTAATAGGATAATAAAGTTAGATTTTGCCGAGGCACACTTGTAATTAATCCACTGGGTACGTCACGAGACTCAGACTGTGGGTAGGGAAACAGAGGGTTTGGGGTGCCAGGAAACACACTAACATTTCAGGGGCAAGGGGAATCCTGACTTCCTGATAACTGCTCTATCTCACTGTAATTACGTTATCTGACCTAAGATTTCCAGGTTAATTTGGAAAAGCAATAGTTCCAACCCAAGACACATTGGATTAAAATATACATGACAGTTGATTCCTCATAATAAAATCAAATGGTGCCACTATCTAGCCTTTGTGTATGAATATGTAAGTAGTAACTTAAAACTCATTTTAAGTCATATTCATTCAGTATTCATAACAAAATCAGAAATTCTTCTGGTGTCATTACATATATCTTTTCTGTCTGGATCATTTAAAGAGATCAAGAAAAAGAAATTATGAAAACCCTACTTGATTTTTATCAATGTACCCCTTTAAACTGTGCCCCCATTCTCCTAATAACCTAAGCAGGACATCAACGATGAATGCCTGATCCAAATTTAAGAACCACCTCCCATTCAGTAACTTGATTTTCCAGAACAATTAGAAAGCAAATGTTTTGTTTTTTTTTTTTAATGTTTAAAGATTAACAGCTACAAAATATGTCCCACCATAATTCAGCAAGTGTATTATAAAATATTTATTCTTTTTAATTTTAAATAGCCTGTAATCTTAAAAGAAGTTAAAAAAATTCCTGTAGTCAATAATAGTTTAACTAAAACTTCCTCTTGTAAAAGTGTTTGTAGTCTTGGAAGAGCTGTCATCCTTAATGGAACAATAAAACATTTAATCACAGCTGTTGTTCTTCCTGCTTTGTTTGTCAATAATTTTCAATACTCTTGGTGGAATAGAGGGGGATATTTTGATAAAATATATTTTCTGAGTTTGAAATGGTTCTCAGCCTCTTCATTACATAAGGTGTTAAGGACGTAAAAATTTTCATGAATTTATAATTCACTGATGTAATTTTTCTTTAATAAAGGTTTCTGCAAAGGCCAAGACCTTCCGTGTCCCTCAACTATTATTTATTTCCTTCTTCACTTAGGAGAATGAGCTGAGACTGACAGCAACATACAGCATTTTTTAGGGTAAATAAGATACATGAATGAAGTATAATATACTCCTTAAAGAGATGCCTCCCTTTTCCCAAGTTAGGTTAATTCCAATGGATATATGAAAATATAAGCACACATTTATTCATCATCATGGATTGAAAGTCTCTATATTTCTTAATAAAATTACAATATTTTCACAATGCTGGTTCCGGCCCATTAGCAGATTTTAGGCTTCCCAGTAACATTCATTCATCCAGTGATATAAAATCTTCCTTACTTTCACAGAAAACACAGATTAGTTTTTAAAATCCATATTTAAATTTCTAAATATTATTTTGTTTCCTAATAACTCATAGGGTATAAACTGTCTTTAATAATAGGACAATGGAAGTCCCTTCCATTATATTATCGACTAGAAAATGTTAATCAATTATATCCAAATTTTTAGAATATGCAAATACTGGCACTCATTCCTGAGTTAATGCTTGGGATGGGAAGGAAGAGACCTTTGACCTCTGTTCAATGTGTTCAAAGAATCTCATTAACATACACAGACTTATAATGTTATATAGCTAAAGATATACATGTACAACTATATAAAGCAGTGATGTGAATGCAAACAAATTGAATACTTTTATTCCAGTTTTGCAAATAAAGAGCTGATGTTCAGAAAGGCTGAGAGATTCCCAAGGAAGCACTTCTAGTAAATAGAGAAAACATCTTTTGAGTTACATACAATCATACATATCATAATCATAAATTGATTCCCTCTAGTAAATTATGGTTAAATGATGTATTACATATTTAAATATTAAATTATTTAAATGACATTAAATAATTTGCTGGGTATGGCTGATCAATACATCATATTTGATTCTCTTCCATGGATAATAATAGTAATAGACTAGTATTTAATGTAATAATTCTCACTAGAACTCTATGCAAGTTAGTATTGTCACCTTTAAAGAGGAAGAAACTGATGAACAGAGAGTTGAAGTAATTTGACCAGGGCCTTGTGACTTCTAAATGACAGAACCAGGTTTTGAATCCTGACTATCCGCCTCTAGAGCCACGCTCTTATACTCCACCAGACAATTTCTCAGGTGTTTAGTGAGTCCTATTGTGTGTCAGGCAATATGCTAAGAGTATGGTTTCTGTCTCTTATACGAACAGAAATGCACAGGAACATGAATGCACCAAGACTGGTTGTAAGTTTAGAGGCAAATAGAGATCTAATTCATTATGAACAAACAAGGGAATTTTGTTAAAGAAGCCAACTGTTAGAGGATCTATTTTGATAATGTCCAGATTTCATCAAAAGAATAAACAACATAAAAATACTATTTATGTATTTCAAAATAAATGTGTATGCTCACATTTATATAAAAATGGAGGTGGAGAAACAACTGGATTAGCTTATATATATGCAAATATTTGTCTGAAACAAAGAAAAGAAAAAAATGAAAATAATAGTAGTGGTAATCTAATAGGAGAATAAGGAATTGGGTAGCTGGGAAACAACTATAGGAGGGAGACATTGCACTGTATCTATTTGTATAGTATTTGATATTTGAAACATGTGAATGTGTTATTCAGAAATTAATGAAGAAGACTGTATGATTTGTTTAAAATCAGTAAGCACAAAAGCAGACTCAATTAACATTGATCATTGAATTAAACAAAATGACAGAGAACTCTGAAAAATAAGATTGATCTGACACAGGTTACTGAATAATCAGGGTCAAACCGTTCACCTTTCATTCATTAAAATAAGGAAGCCAGTTTGTTGCTCAAGGTTACCGTGAGAGACAAGGAAAACAAATTTAAACTTTTCTAAACGGTGAAGTTTACACACACACACACACACACACACACACACACACACACACACACACATCCTGTAGTTCTTATCACTTTTCACTAACAAAAAAAGTAGACATAGCATACTTAATGTTTAAAAGACTAAAATTATCTATGCATAATTTAGAAGCTGGCTTCACAGCTCACACAAATTGAATTATACACTTGAACATGGAAGAGTTTTTCTTCTGTTTCAACATACTCTGGATAAACACGAAATTATGCATGGTAAACATTTTCAAAGTAAACTATGTTTGCCACTGAACATATAGAAGACAGAAACATGTTCTTCACACATTGCTGGAAACAAAACAGGTCGCTAAATACCTGAAAAAGTCAGGTATTCGCTAAATACCTGAAAAATTCTCTAGTAGAGCAGGTAAGAACATGGACTGTAGAGACAGCCAGGATTCAAATCCTGGTTCTGCCTCACAGAAGTCATGCGGCCCTCATCAAATTATTTTACCTCTCTGTCCATCAGTTTCCTCATCTTTAAAATAAAAATGACAGTACTAACATGCCTAGAGTTCTAAAGAGAACTATTACTATTACTACCAGTACGACTACTACTACTATAATCTGTGGAAGAAAATCAAATATGATTTATTAATCAACCTCACACAGCAAATCATAGACTCTTTTTAATAAAGGAAAACAACTGATGGTTATGAAATACATAATTATATGTGACCAAAGGTAGCTTCTCCAACTACTGGCTGTGCTACCTTGAGAATCTCTTATACTCTCCAAACTTCAGCTTGTCATCTGCAAAACTGGAATAAAAATAACACCTATTATATACAGTTACAGTGAGGATTACATGAGATATAGGCACTTGCACGGCATATCTGAATACTACACACTCAACAGTTTAGCTACTATCAATGATAATAAAAATACCAATAATTTCATCACTGAAATTATTTTCCTTTTATAATTCTATTTCCTTTTATAATCTTGCTACAGGCCTATCTTTCGGTTGCGTGGGCAAAGCTGTAAATTATACTTTGAGCATCCTTGCTGCTGAGAAATAAAACCTTACTTAGAGTGTGATCCACTCTAAGTTATAAATACAGAATCATGGACCGCATTCCACATTCTCTGAGACAGAACCTGCCTTAGAACAGTATCTCCAAGGGATCTATTTGCTTGTTAAAGTTTGAAAAGCAAAGGTCTATAACTAACTGATATAGTAGCTACTAGTCACATATGTCTATTTGTTCAAATTAATTAAAATTAAATGAAATTGAAAATCAGTTCTTCAGTGACACTAACCACAATTCAAGTGTTCAACAGCCACATGTGCTGGTAGCTACCATATTGGAAAGTATATGTATATATGAACATGTTTATCATTCCAGAATGTACTATTGGATGATGCTGACCTACACCATCTTTCTTAGTATTTGGTAAGACAGTTTTCTGTAAGCAGTAAAAGGTGTTTCAGTAATTCAATAAGATTGTTAAACCCAAAATTATTCACCAAACTCCTTTCTACACAGTACAAAAATATTCATCTAAACTTATCTTTTATTTTTAACCCCGATTAGAAAACTGACAGCCAGTTAAGTGAAGTGATTTGCAATATGTAGAAGCCATAATTCTCAAGTTTCCCAGCCTCGTCTATAAGTTTATTTCCTCCTGCCCCCACCCCCTCACATTCACAAGGCTCTCATTTTCTCTGGACCCCAAACATCAGTTCTTAAGACAAGGCATACCAAGCAATCATGGAGAGACAAATAAATGCAAGTTAGATCCAAACTGTTAACACCACCTGATCTGCCTTAAGTCAAAGGAACAAAGAAAGTCATGGTAGGATTAGGATATACGCAGATACATGTTTCATGATGGATGAGATGAGCTATTTCTTGACTGGCAGTCATGAAAGTGAGTGACAAGGGAAGGAAAACTTATGAGATGCCTTAAATGAGACTGTGTGGGTGGCAATGCCATCTCCCTCCTCCTAATGGCAGCTCTGAGAGCAGCCATCTCCAGAGACAACTACCACAAAACTTGATCTGAACCTTATTTTGCTAAATCCTAAGAATGGCTTTTCGCCTCCTTGTGTGTAATTATTCTATGTCATTTTCTCCACAAAGAGCTATTTGAAATTACCATATTGTTCTCTTCTATCATTCAAAAACACCTGGACAAATTTGTTGGGAAGGTCCCAAGCAGTGTGTGTTGACCGGCTGCATTCCAAGACCTCCCTGCTGGTGAATCAGATCTGACACTCGAAGCTCCACAGGAAGCTTTGATACTATTGCTTAAGAAGTTGGCTGACAGCAAGTGTAGGCCCAGACTGTACCATTTTTGTGAGATTGGAAATGTTAAGAAAAATTTTGAGAACTTGGATATAAAACTTCAGTCTGACTGCATGTCCATCTTTGCAATGTCAGCCTGGGGCATTGTCTAATCAGCCCACACAAGAATCATACATTTTTAGGAGATGGTACCTTTTTTGAGCTTAGCATTTATTATTGAAATAGGTCCAGAGTCTATAAAGTTAGATGTTAACTGTAGAAAATAGATACATTGCAAAAACTTTCCGTTTGCTATGAAAGATAAACAAAAAGTTTACAGATTAAATGCTGGATATTAAACAGTTTTGTATCTAATTTTGAAAAACTGTATGTCATTTCTTTCCTGACAATGTAAACCTCTCTTCCTCAAATGCTCTTTGAACACGCTCTACTATCTTGATGTTTCCTTTACTAATCAGTGAAATCCTTGACATACGTTCACCAGTATATATTCCTATGAGAGCCAGGATTTTTTACTTATAAATGTATACTTTCATAGAGATCAGTGCTGTCTTGCAGACCTTCACATATGATCTGCATGAGGTCTTCCTCTTCTCTGCTACTTCATCAGAGAAATAAGAAACTGTAGAAAATTTAAGCTTCACTCCAACCCTTACACATGTAACCACCTTCTCCTTGATGTTTCCAGATAGGATCTACATAACAGATCTTACTACACATACTGCCTGGAAAAAAAGTAAAAAGGAAATAATAATAAAAAAACCCAGCTTTTAAACCAGCTGGAACCTTCCCATTTTAATTGTCCACTTTTTTTTTCTTTTTGTGACATCAATACAGACAAACAAACAAACAAACAAAAGATTTCTATGACACCAACGACTGAGTGAGGCTCCTTCTACCAATTCTCAACCTAGGAGCAAAGAGCTCTGGTTTCTAATTTACCAAATTGATCAGTCCTATGACCTTGAGCAAATCAGCATTTATCACTCTCAGTTGTCTTATCAGTAAGCCTGTTGGCTTAATCATCATGGTTAGTTCTAAGATGCTTTTAAAAGAATTGCATATTGAAAGGGGCAAAACTGAGAGAAGACTAGATTCAACTGTTTAAATCTCTCAGTCAGAAAAAAAGACACACAGCCCACATTACTAGTACTCACCATGGATTTTATGCTGGCAATTTTACCATTATTTACTGTGCTCATGTCATTTAATATGTGCCTACCTACAGCATATCCATATGAATGGATATTATCTCCTTAAAATTGGCTTTCAATGGAAGTCAGCAGATGGTATGTACAGCAGTTACATGTTATGGTAACTGCGGAATATTTTATCCCCTGTATAACCTCTTGGTACTTTGTGACCTCTCTGAAGCACCTTTTCCTTGTTACAAAATGACTCATGTTTGGAGTTTATATACCAATTATAGGCTTGTTATGGTGCATAACTCCAAGGCAGAAATTTTCCATCATGATGCTTTTGTCCTGGGTTTTCCCTTAACTAAGATAGTCTTGTGTGACCAATAAGCAATGTGAAGCTGACATTTCAGAGCCCAAGCAGCTAATCCTTGATTGTATTTACTTATTTTCAAATATTTGCACCATCTGTGATTCTATATTCATTTTTTTTTCTTTGATTCGTCCTTACAGCTCCAGGACTGTAGCTCTGAGTAGGAATGAAGCAGCACTCCAAATGTAGAATGTGTTATGTGCATGAGATGGAATTTAACCATGGGAAAGGGAAACAAAAAGAAAAAAAAATAAATTCAGGAAAGCAAATGTATATTAGTTCTCCACCTTCAAAATGCAAACTGTTGATTTTCCTGTACTTATAAGTAATATAAAAATGGATGCCATATATGTTCATGACCAACCCCTAATCCATGTTTGCTTTGGAACCAGGATATTTCCATGTAACCTCCATATCAACAAAAACAAAAGCTCAATATTAAAGGTACTCCGAAGTTTGGTCAAAATAACAGACTAAGGAGTTTTAAAGCTGGTATTTGCAGTATCCAGCAGTTTGATTTTTCACCACTTTGCCTCCATCTAGTATAGCAACCCAATTCATATTAATAACCAAGGAGAAGGAGAGGGGAACAGGGAGGATAAAAGGGAGGAAGGGCGGGGGGAGAGAAGGAGGAAGGAGAAGGAAGGAAAGAAGGAAGGAAGGAAGGAAGGAAGGAAGGAAGGAAGGAAGGAAGGAAGGAAGGAAGGAAGAAATCACCATTTTAAGCACCCCCTGGATAATAAAACTGTCTCATTACTGATCCTCACAACAATTCTGCAAAGTAAGCATTATCTATTTACAAATGAAGTATTAGATTCAGACATTGGGTAACTTGCTCAAACTAATAAGCAGAGTTTAAACCGAGGTTAAATGAATAGAAAGCCCTAATTGTTTCCTCTACAAAGATTCCTGTATGACTCAAAAATATTTTTATTTATTTATTTCACATGTAAAAGTTTCATAGATCTTGTGTTGGATCTTGGTACTCTGACTAAATCACCAGAGTCTAGAAACAGCCTTACTTTCCAAGAAATCCAGTGAATGAAAAGCCTGTTGTTTCTTTCAACTCTCCAAGAAAGTTCTAAAATCCACCTGCATGCTTCCCAGAATTCCTAAGTGCACCCCTCCTAGTGTAAGAAGTGCACACCCCTAGTGTAAGAAGGGGTTCATCCCAATCACTAGTCCATCCACTACTGAACTGCAACTTCAAATGCTGACCGTAGAGATCAATGGGTGATCATTCACGCTGAACAGAAGAGAGGAGGCTTAAGGATTCAGTGTCTGCATGGATGATGGGAGGTGTTGTCATGGCAAGTTGGAGAAGAGGCATTTGTAGTTATCTGAAGTCAAAGGCCAGGTTCCAAAAGTCAAAGGACTACCGTCCTAGAGCCAATACAACACAATAGAGATGCCAAGAAATGTTAAGTGAGTATTTCTGCCTACAGAGTCAAAGCTCTTAAGAACTCTTTAAAAGGTACTCTGATGGCAAGTGTTAAGGACGGCAGATGTGCCACCGAGATACTCTCTATCAGTAGCTGAATCTGGCAGCACAACACATGGAGAACGGCCATAAGTGAAGAGACAAAGGAATTAGTTTCAGCGATTGGAACAATTTCTCAAAATGCTATCATCATCTAGGAATTTATGGCCATCTGAAGGAAGAATGTGGGAAGGCAAGAAAGGCGACTGAAGATGTCACAGTAGTCTAGATGCTAGGGAATCAGCAAGGATAGCGACTGGATCTCAGAAACATAGGTAGAAGGAATTAGATTTGGATTTGGAGACGGCACAAATGCAAAGAGAGACAAAAGAACCTAAAGTACCATTCTGAAACACAAAAGGCATTGGAGCTGTAAGTAGACATTTTTAAGGAGTGGCCAATGTGGAAGAATCACCCATAATGCCATAATGTGGCAGCAATGTTGTATAAACCTCATTTTAGAGCAATTGTAAGTAACCTCCATAGATATGAATGAGGGTGGGTCTCGTTCATTTCAACTGGAGGTTCAATTCACACCCATCTATCACTGCTATTATGATTGTCAAGAAGTGGAACATGCGTATTTTCTAGGATCTGAGAAAAGGAATGGCTCCGATGAAGATGTTGGGTATATCTTCAAAATATATTCACTTTATTTCTTAGAACACTTAGGTTTTACAGTAGTCTAAAAAGAAAACAAAAACAAGTGAAATGTACAATTCTCTCCCTTAAGATTCCTAAAAGTTAATGGAGTACATAGAAAAGGTATTTATAAATTCATAGATCCTATGAAATGTAAATTGTATGCTAATCTAGCCAAACAAATTATTTCCACATTTGAGAAATTCTTCAAGGATTTCAGACTTTTCCTCTTGAAAAGATACATTTTTGACCTCTATTTAAAAGGTGTCTTGATTCCTAATCTTTGTGTCTGTCTCTAAGAGAGAAGAATCGTAAATCCAAGTTTGTGAAACATTGATTTAAAAGGTTGTTTCATAAAGGAAAGACTTCCTAGCACTTGTTTCAAAACATGTAAATTAAAAAAAAAAAAGGCCATGTCTTGTATTTATTAACTAATATTAAAACCTTTCCAGGAGGTGACATGCAATTAATGAAAGTGTCAGTATCAGAGTTTTCACTGCCTAGATTCCCCTTGCAAAAAGTACACCCATGTATCAGTTACAAGAAAGATCTACTTCTACCCTGTACAAGCATTATTAATGCAACTTCAAGTGGTCTCTCCGGTCCATTATTTGAAAATAAATTGCAGGAGGGTCTGCCATTCAAGTTCTCAATTATATAATTCAGATTTGTCATATTTATGTGTTCAGAGCAGAGACTTTCGGATGGAATAAGAAATTGAATCTTTATTTAACTCTCAAAATGGAGGTGGGAATAAAGATAATAAAAATGGCTTTTTCCTTCACTTTTCTTCATTTTCTATCTTGTAACCTGATACATAGGTTTTCGTATTGACCCGAGAAAATCAATAAGTATGATAAATTACAATACTATTAAAGTCAGATAATATACAGCTTAGTGAGAGAAGATACAGTGTGGGTTGGCTTTGCTTTCCCAGATGTAAGGTCAGTTTTGATTATACACTTAACTAACTTTTCTTAAATTTCAACTCAGCATATCATCAGCTCCCATATGAAAAGAATTTCTAAGTCAATCATTTCTGAAACCAAACTTCTGGAAAGAGAATATTAAACCATGAACATTTCAAAGAAGATCTTGTCTTTTGGAAAAACAGGTTATCATCTAAAAACAATAGAAGTCAATCAGGTCATTGTAAATTTATTTTTACTTAATGTCTTACAATAATCTGACTCTAAAATACTCAGTATATTTATATGATAAGTGTGTGTACACACACACGCGTTATGTGTACATTCGGTAATGTGTACACACTCACATTCAGCACTTCCATTAATGTAAATGAAAAAGTACATTAGCAAAAAAATGAAACACATTCTCAGGTGATTTAGAAGCATAGTAACAATAAGAATAAAAATACTAAGTTATACCATGAGCCATTCACATAGACTACCTCTAACTCCCAACAGTTTCACCCTCCTCTTCCTTTAGATGAAGGAATGGTTTTAAAGGGGTTAAGCAGTTTTCCCTAGATTGCACAGTAAATGGTAGAAGGATTCAATCTGAATTCTGTATGACTTTGTCCTCAACCCTACATCATAGTGCCTCTCCCGAAATATAATTCAATCTGAAAGTCATTTGGCAATCCCAAAAATTATCAGAATAGTATATACTATTCTGGTTAATGGAATAAGCATATTATCTGAAAGTTGGCTTAAAAATTATTACTGTTTTAACAACTTTCAAATGGAAAATATAGCATGACTAACTTGGAAAGAAAATATTGTTGTATTATACAGAAAACATTACTAAGAGGATTGTTAACATCAATTGCTAAACAGAACAGTTCAAAATAAAATATTTATTTTATCAGTTTTGGATAAAAGCGAGTTTTCTGTATTTAGTCTGGCAGTGGGTATGTCTGAACTCCTGAGAATTCAGGACAGCTGACCAAAAATGAAACTACAATAGATTCATCCTCCCACTGAACCTATGCCAGAGCTTTCTCTACCATCCTGAAAATGAAAAGCATTCCTTAAATTAGTACTTAATAAATGATAAGAAAGTCTACTGGGGGAGGAGAAGGTAGGTGTACGGTTTAAAAGCCTTTGGAGAACAGGTGCTCTCTAAATAGAGAAAAGTAAGAAATTGGTTATTGCCCAAAAGCTTGTGGATTATGTCAGTATACCCTTCCAAACAATAGTGTGCTGGGAATAATCAATACTGAGCTGTATGACTCTCAAAGCAGGTAGCATACACTACAGCAGAAACATTTCTAACTTTGCGTGAGAAAATGTGTTTAGGAAGAAGTTTACATTCCCTCCATCATTTATTTGCCATTTTTTGGACCTTTTACAGATCTTCAGATGGGAAAATTTCCAAACTTTCTTAGTTGATGTATGTTCTACCATGTTTCACCGAAAATAAGACCTAGCTGGACAATCAGCTCTAATGCATCTTTTGGATCAAAAGTAATATAAGACCGGTCTTATTTTACTATAAGACTGGGTATATCATAATATAGTATAATAATACAATATAATATAATATAATATAACATAACATAACATAACATAACATAACATAACATAATATACAATACAATACAATACTGGGTCTTATTTTACTATAATATAAGACTGAGTCTTATATAACATAGTATAAGACCGGGTCTTACATTAATTTTTGCTCCAAAAGACACATTATAGCCGATTGTTTGGCTAGGTCTTATTTTCAGAGAAACACGGTAGTATATACCCTCATTATGTTTCACTAATACATGAACTTGATTAGAATACACATAAAGTCACTCAGAAAGTATGAAAACATATGGAGGTAATTTTAATACAAATACCTAATTTTATTGCACTTTGCTTTATTGTGTTTCACAGTTACTGTGTTTTTTACAAATTGAAGGTTTGTCACAACCCTGCATGGAGCGAATCTATTGGCACCATTTTTCAACAGCATTTGTTCATGTTGCATCTCTGTGTCACATTTTGGTACTTAGCACAGTTTTTCAAATGTTTTCATTATTATTATATTTGTTATAGTGATCTGTGGTCATTGATCTTTTATGTTACCACTTTAACTGTTTGGGGGGACCACAAACTGCACCCATATAAGTTGGCAAACTTGATAAATGTGTTGAGTTCTGACTGCTCCACTGACTGGTTGTTCCCCATCTCTCTCCCTCCCCTCAGGCCTCCCTATTCCCTGAGACACAACACTATTGAGATTAGGCCAATAATAACCCTACAATGGCCTCTAAGTGTGCCAGCGAAATGAACCATCAAATGTCTCTCACTTTAAATCAAAAACAAGGAATGATTAAGCCTAGTGAGTAAGGCATGTCGAAAGCTGACATAGGCCAAAAGCTAGGCCTCTTGCACACAACAGCCAAGTTGTGAATGCAAAGGAAAAGTTCTTAAAAGAATTAAAAGTGCTCCTCCAGTGAACACATGAATGATAAGAAAGAAAAACAACCTTATTGTTGATATGAAGAAAGTTTCAGTGGTCTGGATAGAGCAAATCAGCCACAACATTCCCTTAAGTCAAAGCCTAACCCACAGCAAAGCCCTAACTTTCACCAATTCTATGAAGGCTGAGAGAGGTGAGGAGGCTGCAGAAGAAAAGTTTGAAGCTAGCAGGGGTTGGTTCATGAGGTTTAAGGAAATAAACCATATTCATAATACAAAAGTACAAGATGAAATAGCAAGTGTTGATATAAAAGCTGCAGTAAGTTGTCCAGAAGATTTAGCTAAGACAAGGTGGCTTAGACTAACCAAAGGTAACTACACTAACCAACGGTTTTCAATGTAGACAATACAGACTTATTTTGGAAGACAATACCATCTAGGACTTTCATAACTAGAGTGGAGAACTCAGTGTCTAACTTCAATGCTTCAAAAGACTGGGTGACACTCTTGTTAGGGGCTAATGCAGCTGGTAACTTTAAATTGAAACCAATGCTCATTGACTATTCCGAAAATCCTAGAGCCCTTAAGAATCAATCTGCTCTGCCTGCAGTCTATAAATGGAATAACACCTGGAAGGCAGCACATCTGTTCATGCCATGGTCCACTGAATACTGTTGAAACATACTGCTAAGGAAAAAAAAAAAAAAAAAAAGATTCCTTTCAATATATTGCTGTTCTTTGACAAGACACCTGGTCATCCAAGAGATCTGATGGAGATGTAGGAGATTAATGTTGTTTTCATCCCTGCTAACACCACATCCATTCTGCAGCCCACGAGTCAAGGAGTCATTTCGATTTTCAAGTCTTTTAAGACATACATTTTGTAAGGCAATAGCTACCATAGTAATCCCTCTGATGGATATGGGCAAAGTCAACTGAAAACCTTCTCCTTCTGGAAAGGGTCCTCCATTTAGACGTCATTAAGAACATTCATGAATCATCGGAAGAGGTCAAAGTATCAACATTAATAGCAGTTTGGAAGAAGTTGATTCTAACCCTCATGGATGACTTTGAGAGGTTCAAGACTTCAATAGAGAAAGTAACTGCAGATATGGTGGAAAGAGCAAGAGAATTAGAATTAGAAGTTAAGCCTGAATTGCTGCAAGCTCATGATAACACTTTAATGGATGAGGAGTTGCTTTTTATGGATGAGCAAAGAAAGTGATTTCTTGAGATGAAATCTACTCTGGTGAAGGTGCTGCAAAGACTGCTGAAATGACAACAAAAGAGTTAAAATATTACAAAAATTTATATGATAAAGTAGTGCCAGGGTTTGAGAATATTGACTCCAATTTTGAAGAAGTTCTATTGTGGTTAAAGTGCTATCAGACAGCATCACATGCAACAGAGAAATCATTCATGAAAGGAAGAGTCAAGCTATGCAGCAAACTTCATTGCTCTCTTATTTTAAGAAACTACCGCAACCAGCACCGCCCTGATCAGTCAGCAGCCATCAACATCAACATCAAGACAAGACCATCCATGAGCAAAAAGATCAGGATTCAATGAAGGCTCAGGTGATGGTTAGCACGTTTTAGCAACCAAGGATTTTTTAATTAAGATATGTACGTTTTTAGACATAATTCTATTGCACACTTAACAGACTACAGTATAATGTCAACGTGACTTTTATATGAATAAACCAAAATATTTGTGTCGGTGTCTTTACTGCAATATTCACTTTATTGCAGTGGTCTGGAACCAAACCCGCAATATCTCCATGGTATGCCTGTTGTTGAAACATCAAGAAATGATATGTGCATTTAAATATTGCAAAGGAATACCTGTAGAAAAAGCTGTGTGAAAAATTATTTCAAATAATGCTGAGCCCAGTACTGAATCAGTCATCCCCACCTCCAATGAGAGTAGGCACAACCACCCTGGGGTCCCAAAAGCTCCTATGTTATGAACATTCTTTGGCTACAGGGACTGAAATCTCACCTCCTAAAATAATTCTATAAACTACACCTCTCTGTTCTGCAAACGTCCTCTTTCTCCAAGCTAATTAGCTTATGGAAGGCATTACACTGAAAACAATATGCAACATATTAATCAGCTAATTCACTTGCTAGTGAGAATTAGCTAATGTTTACTTTCAACCTGGCCCCTTACAGCATAGGGCAGTAAAGAGGTGAGTTTTGATTGAATGGAGGGAGGGATGTAACAGACTATTTTGAAGTGTCCATGTCTGCTGAATCAGATCTGATGTCCAAACCAAATAATACATATTATACTAGTAATATAATATTTATATGCATATATGCAAACTCATGTTTTCACACAAATATGTATACTGAACAATACAATATTCTAAAAAATGTTAAAATAATATACCAGTTGTAGGTGGCTCAATGATCCTCTAAGCTTTTCCCCCCCAGGCTCCTATTCGTAGACTATGCATTTAATGAGAGCACTTGGCATGAAACAGGCGTTATTCAAAAACTTTTACATATTATTTCATTGAATTCTTACAAGTATGTAAAAGACCTATAGTCACCTCTGCTCGCAGATGAAATATAGAAAATGAGTTATTCTGCCCAATAAAACACAGGCATGACTGATGGAGCTGGGATATGAACCTGAATCTGTGCTTTCCAGTACATAACCCATAGACAATAGTAAACGATAATTTGTGGTCGATGACATAAAAACTCATAGTCCTAGTTGCAACATTCTAGTGCTGTGTATGCTACATGGTACACTGCAAATAAATTTAAAATATGCCTATAAGGACTAAAGCTTAAAATATTGTGTAATCATAAATGGTTCAAGGAATCACAATTTTGAGATAGCTTTATTTTTACTCAGACTGGGAGAAATTTGAATTCAGTGTTCTATTTCCAATGTAATGTACTTCAAAAGATAATGTGGCATTAATATTTAATGATACAATTTTCTTCAATCTGTTTTTATATAGTTTAATCTTTCTTAAATGTGCAATCTGTTCAGTCCATGAAATAAACAGATAGGGATTAGAAGCTTATAAGCAAGGGATATTTTGTGATACGTTGTAAACACAGTAAACTGTCACATATATATGAAGATAGACATGATATATATGTAATAAAGAAATTAAGGGATAGTAGAAAATATATAATATCTCCCAAATCATAAGGACTTCTACATAATGCCTGTATGCAATCTAAATCATCTTTTATAACTAAATTATGTGGAACTCTCCCAACAATTAGATACTATTTATTTTATGTTGAATGTTGGGAGAAAAAGTAATAAATCTTCTATTCAATAAAGTTGTTCAACATGATTTCTAAAGCTATTTTTGAAGTTCTGTGTTGAAAATAGTTTATAGACTACATTATGACATGTTTATATATAAGGGGAACAAGGAAGAAAAGCAGTTTTATAAGTTTCATTAAGCATATATTTGAAAAATTTAATCAAGTTTGCTAGACCAAAGGTGCAATAAAATACTGAATCCTAACTTTTGTATGGAAACATTTTAGGTTAATATTTAAGGTCAAAAGCACAATATATATTTTACAAAGGGCATTTTACACATTACATAATTAATTCTGACACATGAATTATTTTATCAAGAGGCTGCTACATGTTCAACTGTGAGAGAAACGTTTTCTACCAAAATTAGTTTTTTAAAGGAAAATGCATAACTAAGGCTGTCTTTGCAGCCAAATAGTTGTTTATAAAAATGCATTTTTCAGTCATTCTTCAGATATTAAGGTTGTGGTTTTCCTTTTGTTTCTGTATTTATTTGCTTATTTTTGTTTCTGTTTTTGCTTTGGTTTGATTTGGTTTCCTGGAGCTGAGAGGACAAACATTCTAGGAAATTTTTACCCATTGGATTCAGCAGAAGGGTGCCACCTGGTGGAAACGTGGGAAAATTCTAAACCAGGTCTGACTGTAAAATTTACTCATTCAACAAACCTTGAAAGTCTCATTGTTACCAAGGGAAAATGATACAAAGATATTTCTGAAAAACAAGTTTCTATGTACTTATCAAGAGATGTCTGATTCTTTTTATGTTATTGCTATCAAAAGAAGAAACGTTAAGTTAACTTTAAAATTTCAAGAGCCATTATTATTTGTTGAAGCTTTAAAACAAATTCTTCATCCATTTTACATTCAAGGTAAATTTATACACACACACACACACACACACACACACACACACCACATGCACACAGGCCTTATTTGCAGTTATCTTGCATTTTTCTGATAGACTCGTGGGACTGTGATTGTATAGAATTTAGAAGGTAGGGCTTTAGACTTAAATGAGGTTATTTTACCTTAAGTATCACAGACTAGGACTAAGTCTCATTTCCATCACTTATGAAGACAAGTTTGATCAAGTTGCATTAATCCTTTGTATTCATTAATTCTTAGTTTCATTAATCCTTTGCATTCTCATCTCTAAAATGGGGATGACAACAGGACCTACTTCAAAAAAGTTTCTATGAGGATCAAACAGGAAAACGTATGGAGGACAGTACAGGGCAAGAATTTTAAAAAGTGATTTTAAAAAACACTGTTACACTGAGCCACTCAAGATTTTGGATCCCTCAATGTAAAATGGGATGTCAGTCAATTTAATGGAAATAATAGTACCTACTCAAATCAAAGCATCTATTTTTAGACGTTTTGTAAATGTGGAGTGTTAGGAAAACAACAAAAATAATTGTCATAAACATTTACTGAATCAATGATGCTTTAAAGGAAAGACTACTGAGATGATAAAAAGTATTGCCGATGATTCAGAGTATTCATAAAAGTATACAGGCCCTGCTAGTCTTGCTGCTGCTGCTCCTTGGGGAAGCAGTGTCCCTGTTCATGGCACCCCGTGCCAGGGGACAGTAACAGATAAGATGGAACAGGAAGGTCAAGCTCTCTAAAGGACCGTAACAACCACCAAATTACATGGTCATAACCACTTTACCCAGAGTTAAGTCCATGGGCTTCTGCTGTGCTGTAAGTAGAAACAGGTGTCCGATAGCCTCAGGACAAGGCGTTTTGAGTTTTCATAAAAATCTTTACGCAGAAAAACCTTCCTGGCAGCATTTAAAAGCTTAAACCACAAAAAAATCAATATATAGTGACTGATGGCTGAAACACACCCTCTATTTAACCATTAAGTAGGAATTCATAAAGCTATGTTTTTATTTAAATTTGGGAATCACTTTTTTTCAGAATGATTACAAAAGTCTGATCAATCATGTCTAAGTGGAGGTATTGTCTAGTATCACATAAGAGTTGTGTGACAATTGCAGAATTAGACCACAGTGACTAATATTGTTAATAAAAACAGTAATCTGAGAGTAAATAGTTCCAGCATTTGCAGCAATTGTCCACATTATCTGGCCATCATTTCACATGTCCAGCTTTAGACAAAGAATGTATTACTAGATATAGGTATTTTCTGGGAGTGTTTGAAAAACCCTCAATTGGATGCTGCCATGTATATTTCAGCCTGACTTTCTTTCCCCTTACAAAATTAATCTCTTTCGTTTTAACTCAACTAGAATATGCATATCATTGACATTTTTAAATCATGTAAATGCTCAGAAAGACACTTTAAAAACTCAATGAAAACAGGAGTGCTGCAAATGGCCACTCCCTGAATATGAGGAATGGCCATAAACAACAACAAAAATGCATGCTAACAAGAAAAACAGATTCAAGCATGAATGCATCTCTTTATATAAATTTGAAGTACCAGGTCTGTCCTGACAAAAGGCTTTGCTGTTCATATACAGCTTGTCCACTGTTTACACATACATGTTCCACTTCCAAGTGCTCTGTTCGGTTTCTCCCTCCCCACCTCCACCATCACTGAACCCTTTGCAGCACCTCAAGTAACCAGCTGGTGTCACAGGTTAGTGAGCAAAGATTTCATGTGGGGACTCTCACCTGACTAATCATTCTTATTGGTAGCATCATTCCAAGAGCAATGGAGACTCAGCAGCGTGTTAATGAAATTTAAGGGCTGTCAGCCTGAAAGAGGATGCTAAATTCTCTCCTGAAATTATTTTTATAATCTGCTAACCAGTCGAGGCGACCTTGTAGTGTGTGCTGAAAAGAGCAGGAAAAAGAGGTATATGGGGAAGGGACATATAATATAAATATTTCAATACTTTCATGCTGATCTTAGGGTAGGGAGCAAAGAGGATGGTTTAAAAAAAGAAAACTGCTTTGTATAAACTGCAACATTCACCCCAGTAAACGGAGAAGGGGGAGAGTTAAGGCATTGGGAAATCCTCACCACCTGTATGAAACATGCGAGGGGAAGGAGAAGAGAAGGAGAGAAGGGAGAGACCACAAGCCGGGAGAGATGACCAAGACAAAAATATTAATAACCGCAGCCCCTGAATCGCCTCCTCTGCCTCACGGCCCCTCCTGGGCAATTTAAACAGCTCCCCTTCACTTGCTCCTCAGTGCTTAGATATGGGAAGACGGAGCCCCTCCTGCAGCTCAGCTGCTTGCACCCCTTCTAGCAATGAGCTGGGAGTGTCTCTGCCAGAAACGCGTCTAGCGGCCTTCCACAGTGCACTTGGGGCAAAGGGCCCATCTCCGTACCGCGCGCCTCTGTGCTCCAGCCTCCTGGCCATCCGCGGACCTAAGTGTAGCCCTCTGGTCTCAGTCTCTAACTGATGTCAAAGTGACAGCACCTGGGGCCCACGTAGCACAGTCTCCCTCCTGCTCGCCAGGGCACCTTAGCGCTCCCGACCCTACAACTTTGTTAAAAGCGACACAAAACTCCCCAGTCACCCAATCCAGGGACAGAGAAGTTGAGATTCCACCCTACGGTTAGGCTACAAGATCCCTGAAGACCGAAACAAAAAAGGAGGTGGTCGATGAAGAAAGACGTTAAAGGGACAGAAATAACCCGCAGCCAGCACAGGGCACCTCATCTCTGCAGACACAACACATCCGGACCCGGCAAATCACGAGAGCCAGTATCTTCTCATCTCCTCCAAAGAATGAATGTCTTTTTGCTCCCGAGCTCCGCTCCTATCAGCAGACCACAGATGCCTGGTAAACCCTCTTCCCCCTTTCACCCCTTCCGCCCTCCCGGTCTCCTCAAAGAAAACAAGAAACAAAAGGAAAAACTCATCCAGCCTAAAGGTCATTTGCCTACTCGGGTAGCGGTGACCAGCGCTCGTCTCAGCTACGTGAAGATAGGTTTCCAACACTGTAGCTGGACGCCTCCGGGAGCGCAGCGATTTCTCCAATGCGCGTTAGTAGAAGCCCAGAGGCCCCCATTCCTCGGCCCCAGCCACCTCTCCCTCCCTCGGCGGCCCGCCCGCCAGGGCTTCCCGGGCCACCCCAGCCTTTACCTCTCTACCCCCTTCCCCGCGGCTCTCCACCGTGCGCATCCTCTCGCCCAGCCCGGGAGCGCACTCAGATGCTCTAACTTCCTGCGGAGTCCATGGAGGAGCGAAGGAGAGCCTGGAACTGGGGCGGGGGGAGGCTGGGGCGCGGGAGGCGTGGGAGCCGAGGCGGGCAGGAGGGGCGGGGGAGCGCGGGCTGAGCCTCCCTTCTCGGGAGGGCCTGGCCGCCGCTGCCAACTCTCACCTGGTCCGCCGGCTGCGCCTGGCTAACCCTGGCCCCCGGGGTGGGCTGCTGCTCCTGCTTCATGGCTGTCATCCCCGGCGGCCCGCGTCGGCGCGCACTTCCTCGCGGGCACTTCAGACTCGGGAACCGTCACTTGGCAGCGATCGCATGTCACAGGCGCCCGACGCTCTCCGAATTGGCGGAAGGGAAACAGGCAGCGACGGGGTGGGGGGAGGGGAGCGTGGGGAGGGGAAGCCGAGCAGCACCGGGCAGGCTCCCCCTTGCAGGATGTCCTCCTTCGGCGACCGCAGACCCTCTAACTCCCCAGTCCCCCCGCCCCCCCACCACCCCTAAGCTTACGGAGCCTCGGAGACCAGACACGACCAAGTGGCAAGTTAGTGGAGCGGCGCGCGGCGGGCGAGGGGCACCTGACCGCGCGGGAGCGTGGTCGCGCAGAGCCGGAGGCGCCGGGCTCGCATTCTACCGCAGTCCGCGCCCCCCACCCGCCCCGGGGGCTCTCGGCGCCGGGCTCAGCGCGCCAGGTGGAGCAGCGGGGCGCCGCGCTCCAGCATCTCCGGAGCAACCGCAACGTGGGAGAACCCTGCGCGGCTCGCGAGCTCCTCACACGCGCGGCCAAGCCTGCGGGGCTCCGAGGGACCCCTCACCCCCCCGCCCCCCCGCGGGCTCCTGCTAAAACCCGGAGAAGCGGAGCTCTCCCGTGAAAAGCCCTTAGTGCCTCCAGCGCTGTCACTGGGCATGCTCCAGCGCTCTGAGAAGGCAGGGGCAGCGGGGGACTGGGGCTCCAGAGCCCCGCCGAAGCCACCAACACGTGTCGGGACCCAAGACGTTGCTCCAGATTATGACCAGAAGCTCTGCGCCTCCTAATTTGAGACAATGGATATTCTTTAGCCTCTAGCCTGGATTCTCTTGCTACCTGCCCGGTTGATCCCAGTGGAATTCCTAAAGGTTGATTTAAAACAACCACCACCAATGATGATACTCTGGTACTCACTATTTTTTTTTCCTGGACACGTAGAAAAATCTTCAAATTTCAAGTCCGTTCCCAGCCTTCTCTTTGCTCAACACAACCCTCTCCTTCAGAGTTTGTTTATTGAGCACATATCAGGTGCCAAACACACAGGAAAATTGGGAAGAATTGCAGGGAAGAGAGACTAAAACCAAGCCAAATTTACCAAATTCCCAGCCTGCGGAGAGCCTAAATTATAGCTTGAGTACTGGGGGCCTGGAGAAAGGATACAAATCAATGAGTTCATGGAGCACTTTGGAAGTTGAATCCCTGTGGGTGTAATAGACAGTCAACCAGTTTCATCCCATGAACTAGCATGTGATTTTGCCATGGTACTAGAAAGGACCTGCCCACAAAAGATGGGCAACAAGCAATCCCCAAGTCTTAGGCACAGATGGGTGGAGATTGTTCAGGAGAGGAAATGCAGGAGAGAGCTAAATATCCAGATGTTATGGATTCAGCACCCATGGGTTATGAGGAGGTTCCAGCAGAAGGGACAGAAAATATGGATCTGGGAGGGGAGCGGCGGAGCCTTGAGTTGTGTTTTATTGGCCAAGGACCAGGAAGGACTCAGCTCTTTCCTGGTCTGAGTTACCCAGTCCAAGAACTAGCCACTTCCTAGCTGAGAAGCTATTGTAGGATAGTAGGAATTGTGCTCCTGCCTCGTTAATTTCTAAAACATGAATTGTCACACTTGTTCTAAATATTAATTGTAACAATAGTTCCTGTAAAATGCATAGTTTTAAAAAGAAAAATCAATGTTCACTAGATTTGGTTAGAAAAGAAAAATATAATGATTTTCTCTTTAGAAAAGTAGAATTGGGGTAGAGAGAGCTTACTTTTCAAAATTAGACATTCAGGTACATATTATAAGTGATCTCTACTAGTTTGTTGGTCCATTTCAACAGAAATAACTTTTTGATAAGAGTAACTTTGCTAGTTGTAAAAATAAAAACGAAATTTTAAAATGAAACACTGGTAAAATAGCTACTGGGCAGATTATCCAGTAAATCTGACAATCTAAATTTTCCCTCACATGTAATTTTTTTGGGGAGAAAAGGTTCTACATTATTCAAAAAAATGTTTTTGTCTCTATATTTTGCTCTTGTGTTCATTATTTTAGTGTATTCATCCTTTGAATATGTTTCCATTTTGGACAGTTGACTTTACTTGAAGGACAGTTGACTTTATGTTAAAAGATTTCTGTTAACCTGGGATAAGTATAGATGAGAGTGAATTATCCTCATCTTATTTAGACTACTTATTTTGAATAAATTCAGTTGTTCCACTTGCAGCCATTTTCAGTATTCAATATAAATAACCAAAAAATATTAGGTTACAAATCAAGATATAAGCTGTTATATGTTTCATGTATAATGTGTATATGTGTGTATGTATTTTTTTAAAGGAAAACTTCTTTGATTTAATTTGGGTCTTTGTCACTCTGTGGGATGTTATTTTTTATTAGCTAAGAACATTATTTTACAGCTGTAGGATGTAAGTCATGGATGTTAATTAAAACTTAATCACATGTAAAATAAATTTCCCCAACATAAATACTCTATTTTTTTGAAATGTAATGCATTTTAATTACAATGTAGGATATTCTAGTTCATTCCTTATTGAAGAATAAATTCTAATGATTAAGAAAAAAAATAAAGGAATACCTAACATTTTAAAAGAGAAGTTTGCAGCTCAGTTTTGTAGGGTTTCTTATTATAGGTTATCATTTAAAACACTTAAACACCAATTTGCAGGGACACATCTGTAAAGTTTTAAAACTACTCAAGTAGATATAACCCTAGTGCAGCATAGATAAGAGAACCTGACTATAAGTAAACAGATTGGCGTTCTTGCCCTACCTACATCATGGCATGAGCCAGAACAAAGTCACTTGGGTCCTGCCTCTGCTTACTTACCTGATAAGATTAAAAAGTTTAGACTATGTGACTATTAACATCCCATCTATCTCTAAATATCTAGGATTACATATTGATTTTATGACTCAAAAGACCATAACCTAATGATAAATTATTTACATATATTTAAAATTTAGTGGGAGAGTCAATTAAGTGCTTAGAAAAATACACCAAAAAAAATCAGTAGATACGTTAATTACATCACAAAGTATCCTTAGTGTCCACTGAACTTCCCCATGCTTTCTAGTTACACAGAAGTGTATAGTAATAATCCTTGTCTTCATAATATTTTTAAAATACAGAAAATTAATATTTAATTTTATTCACAGAGTATCATTTCTAAAAATTAAAGGTCTATTAAAGGAAAGTTTTGTAGAGATTTACGGGATATTTACTCATATATTGTCTTTGATGAGCTAACTGATCAGAAACCATACATTTTATAACACACAATGCTAAAAGAGGTTCTCCTACAGATCTTATGTCATGGAATCATACTCTCCAAACTGCAGAAGACCTGGAGAGATTTCCTAGTGAAATTCCCTTTATTTGGGATTATAAATATCTAAAGTTCCAACACGTGGCATGTTATTCAGGAATATTTCTAGGATTAGACTCCACTATGCCATTCTGAAAAATGTTATTCCCTTAAATCCCAGTTTCCAGTTTTATGTAGCGATGACCTACTAGTATTTTGCTTCTCAATCTATTGATTTGAATTTGCGAAGTCACTCAAAAACTTTCTCACGTACAACATTGTGAATATCTATAATAGCTTTCTTTCCTTGATATTTCATTTTTTAAAAGTGAGATGCCAATGAAATACATTTCATTTTACCCAGAATCATTAACATGAATAACTGAGGATAAGTTATGAAATTTAGATAACAATTGAATCCATTCAAGATTATCATTAAAATGTTTAAGAATCAACGGCAAATATGGGTTGTTCCGGAATATTTAGGTTCTGTGTCCAGTACTGAGTCTTCCATATCAGATACAAGACCTAGTACTAAAAAACCCTGAATTTGTTTCTACAACAACCAGTAATAGATAAGGCCTGACAAAACTCTGATGTGGATGAGAAAGACAAAAGTCCCTTGACATTTTGTGAAACAGGGTAGCCTTTAGAGACAAACTCTTCAGTTTCAGATAAATTAGATCAGGCAAATAGGACTCTGTAAGCAGCTAGTTGCCTGGAATCTCTCTTTATTTTTTTCTGTCTCTTCTCTCTCCTTCCTGAGGTAAATGTGCAGTGTCATGGAAAGGCCTTGATGGGGATTTCCCTAGTATTAGCTAGTCCTCTATTGAGTGTCCATAAAAAGCACAGTGTCGGGAAGACTAAGTTCATGAGCTGTGCCTTCAGAAACCTGGCCCTAAATGTGCCCAATTAGCTTTCCACAGTTCAAGAAACGCTTTTAGTTCACCTATCTTCTGCTATCATTTGCTTTCGATTTATAAATCACCTCTACTCACCTCAATTGCCTTCTTGAATTCCCCAAAGTGTATATCATGTCATCAGGCAGAAAACCAGTAGGCTGAGCAATCCTCAGAAACAAGCTATATTCTACAAGCTGTAACCGGTAACATTTAACTATGATAAAAATTCATTTTAAAAACAGAAAGTAAAAGAAGCACAAGCACTACATATTTAAGTGATAGTCGTGTACACTACTCATATTGTTCTGAGATTCTTCGGGCATTAATTAAACTTTTTGTCAGTCTCTGTCTATGGCAGGAAGACTTTCCTGCTGTAAAAATTCATAGCCCAATTATGATCTCTGGTGGAAGTAGACAGAGTTGCAATATCCTGAGAGCCATTCGTGCTGCTCACTGGAGACCTGAAGATATCAACAAACGGCTCATTCACACTGAACTCGTCTGTACAGGCTCTTTGGTTGTTATATTAGCACATCTCACTTCTTTTAACCCTAGAGCCCTTCCATGACATATATTAGGTTGGTACAAAAGTAATTGCGGTTTTACAATTATGTTTAACCTTTTAAACTACAATTACTTTTGCATTAACCTAATAAATAGGTGTATTAAGATGGGAGAACAATGCATATGATGTTTACCATGTAATATTTTCTCTCTACATGTATTGCTGAATTGCAACACCAAAACAATTTGAGAATGTGGGGAATTTAACTATTATCAGTATTACTTTTACCCACTATGCTTGACAAAGATGTCTGTGTTTATTTATTTGATTTTCAGAGTTATTATTTAATGAATTGGTTGTTAGCTTAGTAAAAAAAAATACTTTCTGTCTCTTTTAGATAATATTAGTGCTTACTTTTTTTCTGCTGATCTTCACATTTCTTTAGAAATACAGTCAAGTTTTCTGAATTAGATTCTGTCTACAAATGTCAGAAAGACTGTCAGATATGGAAGAGTTTTCAGAAACACTGCCATAACATTTGTTCTTTTCAGATAATGAGTCTTTTTTTTTTTTTAGTTTCAAGTATACAAAACATGTAATAGACATAACCCTCACAAAGTGATAACCCCCCTCCTCCAATCTACTACCCCTCTGACATTGAATATATACAATGTTACAGTTCCACTGACTCTATTCCCAGATAATGAGTCCTTTTTATGAACAAATTTCTTTGAACCTGATAGTTCGTATTCCCGTAACCAGGACTAGATTTTTCTAGTGATTCAAAATAACCTCTTTATCTTTGTCCTTGGAAGGTACGTTACTGAGACTTCTCTTACTCCAGGACTTCAAAAGTTTACCTGACTACTTTCGTTATATAATTCCCAAAACAGCATTTCCCATTCTAGGAAGTCTTTCATAAATTAAAAGAGAAAACTCTATTGTGAAATCTTGACTAGAGGGAAGGGAGGATTTCCATCTTTCATTAACAATTTTACCGTGTCAATTTACTTTAAAGAATTTAGTATTAGATTCAGAGTTCCCCATGAATTTCCCTCTCGAAAACAAGAGATAGACTACTCTAAGATTTCAATGACGCAGTTTCCAACCATTCACTCACATCAAAGGACCCTTGGCATTTTTGTCCACCCGTTGACCTTGTACCATTGGAAATTATTCTTCCACCATCTCCAAAGAAAATTGAGGCCAAGTTCTTGGATTCATGGCCAGTCCTTTTACCACAGAGTCATCTGTTTAGGTTATATAAATATACAGTTTCAGGACACCCTGGGATGTGAATTCTATTGAAATGAGGCACATTAAAATACATCCCTCATTACTGAACACTGTTTAACCCTGCATAGTGTTTAACCCTGCATAGTCTATTAGCCTAGGTGGGTTTTTTGCTGTTGATGTAGATCGTTTCTTATAGTCCTATATTCATCTGTCTGTCATCTATATCTATTTGGAAAAATAATTGAGTCACTCCATATCTGACTTGAAAATCTGAATATTTACTAAAGTCATGTATCTTTATTCCAATGAAAGAAGGAGGAGGAAGAGGAGAAAGATATTAAGGAGTAGTGGGAGGAGAAAAATGTGAAAGAATGCATTCTGAAGCTATTAGGGATAGTAGGGTGTATGGAATCCTTTATATTTTTATTAATGCTCTCATAAAGAGTATGAAATACCTCAATTCCTACTGGTTAGGTCCTACATATTGCTTCTGCCATTGGTTGTAGTCTATATATTCATATAATTTTATACAGTCCAAATTTTAATTTCTTTATTCCTTTCTTAGCTGATTTATATTTGATATTTTCAGTCGATATCAAGCTTACATTTTCTTGTAATGCTTTATCGTTTTTGCACTAAACTTATTGTAAGCATCAGTAGAGGAGGTGGGAAGAATCTATAACAAATATCACAGTGTTTACAAATCAATGACTAGAGAAAGATCTTTTAATTAGATAATTTATTGAGTCATCAGTGTTTGTACAAGTGTTTAATCCCAGTTGATAGGACAGAGAAATAGCCTAAGACGATGTATGAGCACTTTTCTTCAGTGGCCCCTTACCCCTCCTCAAGGAGATGCCATTAAATCTTCTTGTACTGTATACCTCACTACACAATTTATGCATTCACTGTGTACTAGTTTGGTCAACATTCTAATTTGCACAAATGACACCTTTCCTTTCCCATTAAACTATAAATTTGGTGGGGCCAGAAGAAAGCCTGTTGGAGACTGAGGTACACTTCTTATGTGTGCAGGGATATAGGTAGGGATCTGTATCAGTCTACTTGCTTAAGCAGGGGATTTGGAGGAAATGTACTTTGGAAAAAAGTTCTCACTTCCTCAATATGAACTCCTCTCAGAATCTTCTATGAACCTGTATTTTTTTCTTCTTCTAATTTATTGAATAGGGTCACCCTGGGGAAATATCATTGTCTCTCTACTATATTAGAATATTTCACTCTTCTCATTTGACAGGTAGAAATCATATAATCTTGATATTCCTCTAATCTACTGATGATGGATATGGATAAAGGCCTACCAGATTTTGCTGGATTCCAAAACATTAAATAAAGGCCAGATAAACTTATACAATTTTCCACTGTTTATGAACAATACTATGTCTTTTAAAATACTAAGCCTCCAATGCTGAGAATTCACAGGAAAAAGTAAATTTGGAGATAAACTTGGCAATGCCACTTCTAATGAATTCTATTTTCCCCCTTATATATAAATTGTATCCTGAATTTGAGGGAAGTGGAGCTATATTGGGTAAAATGGTGAGGAAATGTTGAAATTCAATATGATGTTTTCTTGTCTTACATAGAGTTCACATGATAAATTTGCATGGTGACTTATGGTTACCAGACTTATTGGTGTGATTACACTGTAAGGTATAAAAATGTTGAATCACTATATTGTACACCTGAAGCTGTTATAATTAATATAATGTTGTATACCAAGTATATTGAAATAAAAAATAAATACAAATAAAACAAATAAAAAATAAATAGAGCTTAAATTTCTATAACCTGCCCATATAATGCCAAAATTATCACACGATCAATAGAATCTTCTAGGATTATGCCAACTGTCAGAGCATAGTTATTTTTACTTTGGATCCTCTGCACACATTTTAAATAAACTTATTTGTCTGATTTACTAGTCTTTGGACCATATGTTCAAAAATTGGGTAAGAGAAATTGCTGTTGGATGGGATTCACAAATAATAACAAGAAGGAAAATATATATATATATATATATATATATATATATATATATATATATATATGTATATATATGTATATATATGTATATATATATATATATATATATATAACCTTATAGAAAGAAAAGAGATAAAAAGTTTTGACCCATACTTAAAATAATAGAACAACTTAGTACCATTTGGTGTTGGGGGGAGAGAAAGAGAGGAAACATCCCTATGCAGCTCAGGAGGATCTTAGAGTATAATTATATTATAATAAAGTTGATGTTCAAAATGTGGACTTCAAAAATATAAAATAAAATTAAGCTTAGCAAACTTTCTTTAAAAGACAGAGTTATTTTGGGAAGACGGACTGTGGTGATGGGTTTAGACTAGATAGCGAACTAGATGTCAAAACCAAAAGCATAACATTTATAACATATTGAGACATATGTTATACATACATAACAGTCTGGGCGCCTTTGGCATCTATGTGGGAAAAAGCAGAGGGAAGCATTAGTACAAATGACAGGCCTAGCAATCTCAAAATGCTCATAGATAGTACCCCCTAATAGGCAGTGGATAGTCACCACAAAGCAGAGTAGACGCATACAAGATTATTCAGTGGAGCTAAGAGAGATTGGTGCATTCCAATAGTGAGTGAAACAGACCCTGTTGAGTTATTTTCCATTCATCTGTCACAATTTTGTGTCTTACTAGGAGGAGTTGTTCATTTGTTCTAGAATTTCTTTTAAAGGAGTTGTATAGCAGTTATCCTGGAAAGAAGGAATACTGTCTCCCTCTGTAGAAAAGGGCATTTTTGTTTGTTTGTTTGATTTGATTTTTTACAGTCATAGAAGATAGATATTGTGCCCCCTTCATGGCTAAGTGTAGGCATGCTTAGTCTCCAGTATAAATCGGATCATGTCTTCCTCTGGAACAAAACCAAGGCATGCTTCCTTCCCATTATAAAACATTTGTGCTCCTTAAACACAGGGACACTGTTCTATACAACAACCCACTGTGTGAGCAGTCACTCACCCCACGAGATGTGGGGACAAGAAAAGCTCACACAAATATGCTGATGTTTATACAATTTGTTGTACCGTGAGTAGTAAAGTTCTTTGAATCTGACCCAAGAGTTTCATATCTTTTGAAAATATTCATAAAACTGGTTGGTTAATTTGTTAGCTTGTAAGCCATGTAAAATCTCAGATACTTCAGTTTGTTGTGTTTTTTTTTTCCAATTATAGTTGACATTAATATTATTTTATTTTAATATAATTTGATGTTTAATTATATTAGTTTCAGTAGTACAGTGCAGTGGTTAAACATTTATATATGAAGTAATCCCCTTAATAAGTCTAGTACCCAATTGTCACTATACATACTTATTACAGTATTATTAACTATAATCCCTACACTATACTGTACATTCCTCTATTTAGTAACTAGCAATTTATACTTCTCAATTCCTTCACTTTTTTCAACTAGCCCCACAAACTCCCTTCCTTGTGGTAACCATCAGTTTGTTCTCTGTATCTACAAGTCTATTTCTGTTTTGTTTGCTCATTCATTCTCTTCTTAAGATTCCACATATAAGTGAGATCACATGGTATTTGTCTTTCTCAGTCTGACTTATCTCATTTTGCATAATATCTGCTAGGGCCATCCATGTTGTCACAAATGGTAAGATTTCATTATTTTTTTTATGGCTGATTAATATCCCATCGTATATATGTACCACTTCTTCTTTGTCCAATTGCCTGTTAATGGGCATTTCCATTGCTTCCATATCTAGGCTATTGTAAATAGTGCTGCAGTGAACACTTTATTATATATATCGCATATATTCTTTTGAATTAGTGTTATGGAATTTTTTCACATAAATACCCAGAAGTAGAATTTTTTCCATAGTGGCTGCACCAATTTGCAATCCCACCAACAGTGCATGAGGGTTCCTTTCTCTCCACATCCCTTCAACACTTATTGTTTTTTGATTTCAGGTTGATACCATTCTGACACATGTGAGGTGATATCTCATTGTGGTTTTAATTTGCATTTCTCTGATGATTAATGATGAACATTTTTCATATGTCTTTTAGCTATCTGTATGTCCTCTTTGGAGAAATATCTATTCAGATTTTCTACCATTTTTTTTAAATTGAATTGTTTGGGTTTTTTGTTGTTGTTGTTGTTGTTAAGTTGTATGAGTTCTTTATATATTTTGGATATTAACTCCTTATCAGGTGTATCATTGGCAAATATCTTATCCAATTCAATAAAACATCCTTTTTTTTTTATGGTTTCCTTTGCTGTGCAAAACCTTTTTAGTTTGATGCAGTTTCATTTGTTTCCCTTTATACAGTTTCATTTTTTTTCTTTTGTTTCCCTTGCCATAGAGATATATCCAAAAAAAAAAAAAAAGGAAAAAAAAGAAAAAGAAAGAAAGAAAACAACAACAAAAAAACACACACACATATTGCTAAGGACAATGATAGAGACTTTACTGCCTTTTGTTAATATAGTGCATAATGTTAATTGATTTGCAGATATTGAGCCTTTCATCCCCAAAACAAATCCCCCTTGATAGTGGGGTATGATCTTATTAATGTATTGCTGGATGCGGTGTGCTAATATTCTGTTGGGAATTTTTGCATCTATGTTCATCAGGGATATTGACCTATAGTTTTCATTTTTTGTAATGTCTTTGTCTGGTTTTGGAATCAGTGTAATGGTGGCCTCAGAGAAAGATCATTGGAGGCTTCCAACTCCTCTTGAATTTTTTGGAATAGTTTGAGAAAGAATAGGTGTTAATTCTTCTTCAATTGTTTAGTAAAGCCTGTAAAGCCATCCAATCTGGACTTTTGTTGGTTGGGAGATTTTTGATTACTGATTCGATTTCATTAGTAGTAATTATTCAGTTCTGATTTTCTGTTTCTTCTTGATTCAGCATTGGAAGATTATATGTTTCTAGGAATGTATCCATTCTGTCCAGATTGTCTAATTTGTTGCTGTATAATTGTTCATACTATACTCTCATAATCCTTTGTATTTCTGTGGTGTCAGTTGTCACTTCTCTTCATTTCTTAATTGATTCATTTGGGTTCTCTCTCTTTTTTTCTCAATGAGCCTTGTTAACGTTTATCACTTTTGTTTATCTTTTCTAAGAACCAACTCTTGGTTTCATTGATCTTTGAATTTTATTTAAGACTCTATTCCTTTTATTTCCACTCTGATCTTTATTATTTTCTTCCTACTACTCCCTTTGTGCTTTGTTTGCTGTTCTTTTCTAGCTCCCGTAAGTATATAAAGGTAGATTGTTTATTTGAGATTTTTCTTGTTTCTTGAGGTATGCATGTATTGCTATGAATTTTCCTCTTAGATCTGCTTTCTCTGTGTCCCATAGAATTCCAGTCATTATGTTTTCATTTTCACTTGTCTCAAGATATTTTTTGATTTCTTCTTTGATCTCATTGTTAACCCATTCATTGTTTAGTAGCATGTCAGTTAGCCTCCATGTTTTGTGTGTGTTTTAGTTGTGTTTTTGTTTTCATTTTTTGCTTTCTTTTTTGTAACTGATTTCTAGTTTTATACCATTATGGTCAGAGAAGAGGCTTAATATGATTTCAATCCTCTTGAATTTATCAAAATCTGTTTTGTGGCCTATCTTGGAAAATGTTCCATGTACATTTGGAAAAAATGTATATTATGCTAATTTGGAGGCAATAGCACTAAAAGTATCAATTTGGTCTAATGTGTCATTTAAGTATACTGTTTCTTTGCTGATGCTCTGTCTGGAGGATCTATCCATTGGTGTTAATGGGGTGTTAAAGTTCCTTACTATTACTGTGGATCTCTCCCTTTATGTCTGTCAATGTTTGCTTTATATATTTAGTTGCTCCTATGTCGGCTGCACAGATGTTTAGTAGGGTTACATCAACCTTGTTGGATTGATTCTTTATCGTTATGTAATGTTTTCCTTTGTCTCTTGCTACAGCCTTTGTTTCAAAGTCAGTTTTGCCTGATATAATTATTGTTATCTCAGCTTTTTCTTTATTTCTATTTGCGTGGAATATCTTTATCCACCCCTGTATTTTCAGTTTATGTGTATCATTTTATCTGAGGTGGGTCTTTTGTAGACAGCATATCTATGAGTCTTGTTTTCTTATGCATTTTATGTCTTTTGATTGAAACATTTAATCCATTTATGTTTAAAGTGATTATTGATCAGTACTATGCTATTGCCACTTAATTATTCATATTTACGTTCCTTTTTAGGGAATCCCCCCGCCTTTTTCTTCTTAAAGAAGTCCCTTTAACATGTTTTATAATACTGGCACGGTGGCAATGAATTCCTTTAACTTTTTCTTGTTTAAGAGCTCTTTATCTCTTCTTCAATTTTAAATGATAGCTTTAGTGTATAGTCTTGGTTGTAACTCCTTGCTTTTTATCACAATGAATATTCTATGTAAATTCCTTCTGACCTACAAATATTCTATAGAGAAATCAGCTGATAATCTTATGTGAGCTCCCTTGTAGGTAACTAATTATCTTTCTTTTTTGTCTTTAACCTTTGCCATTTTAATTATGATGTATCTTGGTATGGGCCTCTTTGGGTTCATCTTGTTTAGGACTCACTGCACTTCCTAGTCTTTTATGTCTATTTCCTTCACCAGGTTAGGAAAGTTTTCAGTTATTATTTCTTCAAATAGGTTCTTGGTCCCTTGCTCCTCTTCTCCCTCTGGCATGGCATGAGGTGAAAGTTGTTAAGCTTGATGTTGTACCAGAGATTTCTTAAACTCTCTCTCTCTCTCTTTTTTTCTTTTTTCTTTTTTTAAATTTTCTGATAAAGTGTTTTCTGCTACCTTATCTTTCAAGTCACTGATTCAATCCTATGATTCATCTAATCTGCTATTGATTCTCTCTAATGTATTCTTTTCAGCTATTATATTCTTTATTTCTGACTGGTTCTATTTTTGTGATCTCTGTGTTTTTTCTTTATTCTTACTATCCCTTCATTAAAGTTCTCACAAAGTTTCTTAAGCATTCTTACAACAGTATTTTGAACTCTGTCTCTGGTAAATAGGTTGCCTCCATTTCATTTAATTATTTTTTTTTTTTTTAATTTTCTGGAGTTTTCTCCTGTTCTTTTATTTGGAGTATGTTTCTTTCTTTCCTCATTTTGTCTGCCCCTCTGTTTGTGTCTATGTATTAGGTAGATCTCCAATGTCTTTCAGTCTTTGCTGGGTGTCCTTATAGATTACGTATTCTGTGAGAACACCAAGGCTAACCACTTCTTGCCTTGGGTATTGCAGATCCCCAACAGCAGTCTAAGGAAAGTTGCAGCACATACTGGGGCTATTTGCCTGACACCAAAAGTATCTGAGGTGGTCACACAAACTGCTGTGGGTGTTTGCTATTGGAAGATCCTCCTGCATTGTATGGAGCATGCCGGCTGCTCAGGGGCTGAGAGTGCCTCCAGCAATGCTGCGGGACTTGGGCGGGGAAGGGTCCGGGGAGTCACCATAGTAGGACTCATGGAGTTCACCAGACCAATGTGGTCTCAGATTTGGCCATGTGGGGGAGGGCTCAACACAGGAAAGAAAGCATCCACCTATAGGCTTCACACAGGGATAATAGAGGTTGTCCCTCTAGCCCTCACACTGAGCCACACAATTCAGTTTTACCCTGTATATCTCTGGTGCACTGGAGTTGCCACCCCTCCACTACGGCCCAAGGTGAGTGCCTGTGAGCAAGTGAATATGCGTGGGCCTTTTAACAGGACATCTGCATTTCCAGCTGCCTTCCATCTCACCCACACAGGTAGGATCCTTGCTGATTTTCACAGCCAGATGTTGTGTAAACTCCACTTCCTGGCACTGGAAACCTGGTCTGTAGAGCCCAGCGTGGGGCTGGGAAACCTCACTCCTCTCAGGGGAGTTCCACTGCCAAGATATGCCTCCCGATGCTCTACCTCTACCTGTGGGTGTGGGTCCAGTCCATTTTACATCTCCGCCCCTTCTAACAGTCTCTACATGGACTCTGCTTTCCTCAATGAGTGCAATTATTAAAAAAGAAAAAAGAAGAGAAAACAACAACAACAACAACAACAACAAAAACACAAACAAACAAAAAAAAAACTTGAAACTCCTGGATAGGACGTACCTTTATGTTCCCACAAAGAATGCAGTGGTCTTGGTACTTAGCTTGGTACTTAGACAAGGCTCTTAACTTCTCTGTACTTTGGTTTTCTCATTTGTGAAGCAGGCATGATGATAATTCCCATTTCATAGCATTGGTTAAAGAAGTAAATGAGACAAAGACCTTCACATAGTACTCAAGTCTGGAAGATCTCAATAATTGACCCAATGTTTATTTTATAAACCAAGTCTTGAGAGATTATAAAAAAAACCTTGATCCAAATTGTCTTTCTCTGTGGCTAGCCCAGAGATTCAAGCTCAGCAAATCCTTAATGTGTGACACTACAGATTTGCTTTCTTATGTTTGCTTTGCTATTCTCAGTAGTATGAAAGTGACACAACTGTAGACAGAAATCTCATTTTCATTTTTTATCTTTTTTAAGTCCCTGAGGATGTATAATGAAACAGCCTGATCATTTTGGTCCTGCAGCCTTAGACATTGGCAGATGTTGAATGGGGCCATAGGGTTTCCAGGCAAAAGCCCATGTCTGACACTTCATAGTTCTTAACAGGCTAATATCAAGGTCTAAGGTAGCTAGAGCAGTCTAGACCCTGTAAACTATTGAGACTGACCTGTCAGAGCTTCTTTACAACACAGGACACCATACTGAGGAAAAACTAGAAGTGGAATGAAGTGAGCAGAATAGAGATAATAAAGATGAAGGAAGGAGAAAATACAGACAAAAGGTGAGCAGATCCAGGAACGATAAGAGCACGGGTCATCATATATATTTTTTAACACTGCGTGAAAACAAAGATCTCTTTGAAGTTGGGAAGTCTACTTGAACTTTTAACTATCTAAAATTTTAAGAAAATTAAATTCACACACACAAAAATGAGCAACAGAAAACTATCACAGTCACATACCACATAAAGTTTAGCCCTAAAAATGAACTTATTTCAAGAAAAATAAATCCTAATAGACCAGAGATTTGCAAACAATAGCCCATAGGCCAAATCCAGCACACTTCTTTTTTTATAAATAAAGTTTTATTGCCTAATCATTTACGTATTGCCTATGACTGTTTTCAAGCTACAATGGCAGTGTATATATTGTCACAGTACATATGGCTTGCAAAACCTAAAATATTTACTCTCTTGAACCTTCCAGGAAGTCTGTAAACTTCTGCTATTGACAAAGAAAGCTTGTCAAAACTCATGCTCAAAACATTTTTAAACTATATTGTGTTTAAAAATGAGCTAAAGGACATTAAGAAAATGATACAGTATATGGAATAACAACATTAATCAAAATTAGAAAACACAGAAATAAAGAGAACTCAAGAAAGAATTAGAAAACAATTTTAAAAATCATATTAGAAATAAAGAGTAATTTAGAAGTAATATAAGAGCAATTAACCACAACACATGACACTCTAGGGAAATCAAGGTGGGAAGGAGAAAAACGTAAAAACCAAAAATATGTGAAGAAAGGAAGACTTTCAAGAGAAAGCAACAATTATTATAGATGAGGAAGAAGATTTAATCAATGTTACATTTTTTTTCACAGCAAAACTTTACCTTAGGGGGAAAATTAAGTTACATATTTAAAATATTTAAAAAATAACACAAACAAAATGTGCACCAGGGATTTTTCTATGCATTTACATTTCTTTGCACTATAATCTGAGAACTTTCTTACCCAACTCTATTTTCTTCTCTCTGACCATCTCAGTGGTGAAGCCTGCCTCAGTGTCTAGGAGCTGTTCCTGTTTCTTCAGATCTCTCCCTTTGTCCTCTCACAGGCATTTCCTCCAATAACTCTCTTGTATATCTAATCACACCGGCTTCTTAGACGACCTGGATTAACACAGTCTAGAAATAATGATCTAGTTGTAAGTAATTGTCAGATAAAATGTAAGGTGTCCAATTAAATTTGAATTTTAGATAAACAACAAATGATTGTTGTTTAAGTTGTTTAAGTTTAAGTTGTTGTGTAAGTTGTCCCATGTAGACCATTTGGAACATACTTATACTAAAATGTATTTGTTCTTTATTTGCAATTAAAATTTAACTGGGTGTCCTATATTTTTATTTGCTAAATCTAGCAACCCTAGTAGCAATGATTATCATGTACATCTCGATTGTGGTCATGAAAGAACTCAGGGCTTCTTAGAGAAATGGCAGAATCTGTACCTAGGATAAGAAATGTATCAAATAAACCTAGACTATTTTGACATAAATTATCATGGAATCTACCAAAGGCTATAATGATAATGTAAAGAGGAATTAAAAGCCAACCTTGAAAAATTTGGCCAAAGAAAAATTTGAAGTTCAGTAAGAGTAGAATTTAAAGTGGATTGGAATCCATCAGATATATTTAAATCCTAATTGGTCCCGTCTGAGGATGACAGGGGAACAATTTATTGTCATGAAAAATAGGTGACAGAAAATAATCAAACATTAATTCTGCTGACTTTGGAACGGTATCACTGGGTAAGCAAACTGTAGATGATAGAAAGCATCTCCTAATAAATAAAATTATTCAAACTAATGTACAAAAACAATGGGTAGAATTAGAGTATTACCATTTTGGGGTCTTCAATAAAACAACAGATTGATGTGTTAAGCATCAGTATGCCTCTTGATGAAAGAACACAGCAGTACCTACAGTCTTATCAAAGACATTGCAACTGAGTCTGACCTAAGTTCCTACTGTTCAGTTGCAGGAAATACAGAGAAAAGAACATACAAAGCTGCACCATGAGTATACAATCAGCACCGCCACCCTGGGGCAATCTCAACAAGACAAGTGACCCAAGTTCATCAACAGATACATTTTAAGGAAGAGAAAAAAAAGTCCTTTTATTCTTTTGGAGGAGGGGATAACTTATGGATTAAAATGGAGTTAAAAATCATATCAATTGGAAAATTTATGACTATTGATGAAAATTGTGCCTTAGAATGCACACTTCAGTGATAAACCATAAAGGAATTCAAGGAAAGGATTACTATAAAACTCAGGACAGTGTTTACTTTTGAAGAAAGGACAGAACATATGAAAACTCATCTGGGTAGATAGCAATGCTTTATTCTTTTATTTGGGTGGTGGTTAAAATGGTATTTGCTTTATAATAATTTTGTATGACTTCCTGTTATGTGTTTTGTTTTAAAATAAAGTTTTAAAAATATGTAATAGAATTCTTGGTTTTTAGTAAACACTCAGTAAAGGGTAGCTATTGAATACAAAGTAAAAGTAGGGACTACATTTAGAACAATTCCTTCCCGTCATATATATGTATGATGGTGAACTGAACTTCAGTTCAGGGTCACGTTCACTCCCCAATGTGTGTACAGCTACAAAACTGTCCCTGCCTTTTCAAAACCTGAAAGTGCAATGCTAACCTTGTTATGCTTTTAGAACTCTCCAGAATTAGCAAATACCAACAAAAACAAGAGGATGTGAGGAGAGGGCACTTTAAGTTTTGCCTGGGATCTTTTTTGCAAGGTCATTTGCATATTGTAAATACCACACAGACTTAGCCTGCCTTGACACTTTGGAGAAAGTTGTCAATTGAAGTCTATTTGTTCAATTTCAAATTTACATGGAAAAGCAATGAGTCCCAGTCCCAGCCCACTCTCCCTCATTGATTACAGAACTACACAAGGCTGTGTGATGTAAAAAATAATTAATGTTCCTCTTAGGAGGATTTGTGGCTTCAGGTAGCTATGCTCCCAAACCCTGTGACCAGGGCTTAAACAAGGGCTATAGTATTCAGTCTGCAATTTTCCAGCTATACATGGGTGTGTAGTTGTGATTAAGCCGAGCTTCAATTAGTACTAGCGGGATGCCTTACCTTACTCGTGCCCAAACTTTTTTATGTCACACCTGCCTTAAAATTATCTCTGCTCACACTGCCAAATCTTGGCACAGTGGGCTGTGTCTGATGATCCATTGAAGATCGTCCATCTGTCAAGGAGTGATCAAATCTCTGAATTTGTGCATCCCTGAAAAGAGACCCCCTCCAAATGCCTGTTTTCTCCACTTAGAAATGTTTGCAAATTCATCTATACTCCTCATTGAAGCCATCCCTGTCCACTTCAGTGAAAAGTGATTTCCTCTGTTTTCTATTCCTAGAGTACTTAATTTCTACATTGCGCTTTTGTCACATACCATTTATTTCCTTATATCATTAGCTATTGTACTAGTATTCTAGCATTCTTTCCACTCTACCACTCTGTTGAGTCCATTCCTATTTTTGAATTTTTCCTGTGAATAATAACAGTGAGAATAATAATAACTCACATTTATTGACTGCTTAATGTGAATCAGACACTGTCTAATGCTTTTAATGAAATAATTCCACAGGGTAGATGTGATCCCTACCTCCACTTAGAATCATGTAATCCAAGGCTCGAAAGATGATATCCAAGTTACCAAACCTATTTACAGGCATAATAGGGATTTGAACTCAGGTAACACTATCAAAAATATCTTTAACAATGTCTTGTCTTGGATCAAAAGCCACAAATAGCAGGTCTCTTTAATTTAATCCGTAAGGTTTTATAAAGTGCCTGCTATGTTGATTTTTACCTGGCCTGAAATTGCTATTTATTATACTATAAACTGTGTGTATGTGTACGTGCATGTGTGTGTGTAGAAAAGATGTTATAATGTTATAATATTCTCTCATTGGAGTTTCTCTCATTGGAAACTCCTATTTGGACTTTGAATAATCACATAATGATAACGCAGTGACTGTCATCTTGGGTGTGCCTCAGAACCTCCTCTTTGGGGTCCTCATTGTGAAGGTTCTGATATGATAGGGTGGTGTCCAGGATGCTGAATTTTTATCAAGACCCAAGTTTGTTCTGAACTAAGAGAATAAAGGGTCACACATGGAGAAAAAAAAAATGTAATACTTAACAGATAAGATTTGGAATCAGAAAAGGCTGAGAGTCACAGATTCAGGATTACTGCAATGTACTTAACTTCTCTAAACTTTGGTTTCCTTTTCTGCAAAATGCCTAATAATAATAGTATCTGACTCATAGTGTTATAAGCAAATATATGAAGTGTTTGGCCATGGTATGTAGAAAGTGATAATTAGTATTAGCAAGTAGTGGTAGTGGTGGTATTAGCAGCTGTTAAAATTACAAATTAAAAGAGCAAGGAGATACCACTACACACCTATTAGAATGGTGAAAATCTAAAACACTGACAACACCAAATGCTGGTGAGGATGTAGAGCAACAGGAACGCTCACTCATCACTGGTGGGAATACAAAATGATACAGCCACTTTGGAACACAGTTTGACAGTTTCTTACAAAACTAAGCACACTCTTACCATACAGCCCAGCAATCACACTCCTTGGTATTTACTCAAATGAGCTGAAAACATGTCTACACGAAATCCTGTACAAAGATCTTTATAGTAGTTTTATTCATATTTGCCGAAACTTGCACACAACTAAAATGCTCTTTATTGGCAAATGGATAAATAAACTGTGGTATATTCATACAGTGGAATATCATTCAGTGATAAAAAGAGGTAAGCCATGAAACACATTGAAGGAAACTTCAATGCATACCCTGTTTCCCTGAAAATAAGACCTAGCAGACCATCAGCTTTAATGCATCTTTTGGAGCAAAAATTACTATAAGACACGGTATTATATTATATTATATTATATTATATTATATTATATTATATTATATTATATTATATTATATTATATTATATTATATTATATAGACCAGGACTTATAGTAAAATAAGACAGGGTCTTACATTAATTTTTGCTCCAAAAGACACATTAGAGCTGATGGTCTGGCCACGTCTTATTTTCGGGGAAACACGGTATTACTAAGTGAAATAAGCCAATCAGAAAAGCCTACATACTGTGTAATTCCAACTATGTCACATTTTGGAAAGGCAAAGCTAAGGAGACAGTAAAAAGATCAGTTATTAGAGGTTTGCGGAGGACAGAGAGAGGAATGAATAAGGGGCTACAGGAATTTTTAGAGGAGTGAAAATATTCTGTATAATACTACAACAGTGGATATATGTCTTTATACATTCGTATGCATAGTAATATGACACAAAGAATGACCCCTAGTATCAACTATGACAGTTAAAAATAATATACCAATATTGGCTCATCAGTTGTAAACAGTATACCATATTAATGCAAGATATTAATAATGGGGAACTGTGCATATATGGAGCCGGTGCAGGCTATATGGGAACTCTCTGTACTTTCTGTTCAATTTTTCTGTAAACCTAAAACTGCTTTTAAAAAATGAAGTTGATAATTATAAAAGAAAACAAAAAAAAAATAGGTGTTATTTGCTTGCCTAAATATGAAAACATGTAATCAAAGAAAGAAGACTGGCTTTGAACTACGACAGTGCTTGTTCTAGGTGAAAAATACACAACTGTATTTTGAAGACAGACAAAAAGAAAAGAAAGAAAGGAAGGAAAAAAGGGAAGAAAGGAAGGAGGAAGTGACCGAGGGAGGGAGGGAGAAAGGCAGGGAGAGGGAAGGAAGAAAACTCAAAAAATACTTTTTATATTGATTACTAATTGAGATGATAATGTGCTGGATTAAATTAAATATATCATTAAAATTAATTTTGTATCTTTCTTTTTACTTTTTCTAGTGTGGCTACTGAAAAGTGTTTAATTATATATACAAGGTTCACATTGCGTTTCTACTGGACAGTGCTGGTCGATGAAGTGTTTAGCACAGTTTCCGGCATGTAATATAATAGTTCTTCCAACTATTTCTTAGATACTCATCAATGTCCTGACTTTCTTGTTATGATCTATTATTTTTCTTAATTAGAGTCAAAATTTCTTTTTTATTATCATTATTTTCTCTTGATGAGTTCTAATAAGAAAAGAAGGCCAGTTTAATCTTCTGGACTTCACCACAATTCTCCATCATCTCTTACAACTGGACTTTCCCAATCACCACCTCTGGACTGAAATCACCTACGGAACCCCTAGTAGTAACTTGCCAGTATAACCTGGCGTCAGAGCCAGTGCTGCTGGGTCTTTCTGATGTGTGCACGTTTTTCCTATTCCTGCATATTCTGATTAGATAGCCATGTCCCTGATTTCCCTTGTGATACTCAACTTTCAAGAACAAGGGATTTTTTTGTCTTACACCCTGTATTAGTTTCCTATGCTGTGCAACAAATTACTGAAAACTTAGGGATTTAAAACACATTCATTATCTCAGTTTTTGTGGATTAGGGATCCAGGCATAGATTAGCTGGGCCCTCAGCTTTGGATCTAAAATGCTGAAATCCAGATGTTTTCTGGGCAGTGTTCTCATCTGGGCAGTGTTCTCATCAGAACCAGGGGAAAATCTGCTTCTGAGCTCATTCAGTTTGCGGTAGTTCATCTCCTGTAGCTGTATGAATGAAGATACTGGTGTCTTATTGATTCTTGGCTGGAGGTTTCTCTGTAGGTCCTAGAGACAACTCACAGTTAACTACCTGCCACAAAACCCCATTCACAGACAGATGACAGCACTGCTGCTTGTTTCTCCAAGGTCAGGAGAATATCTAGCCCTGGTTTGCTAACCTGGAGTCTAATGTAATACAACATAAATACAGGAGTGACATCCCATCACATTTGTCATATTCTATCAGTTGGAAACAAGTCATGGATCCTGTCTGTACTCAAGGGAAGGGCATTCCGTAAGGGCGTGATTACCAGGAGTCACACTTGCGTGTGTCTGCCGTAAACCTCTTACTAACGTCTGGATTTCTCCTTTCCCACGAGATTGTCTCACTTTTCTCTCTGGCTCAAGCCCACATCAACCTGTTATTCTGTCTCCTGATGTCATTTATGCAGATAGACTGGATCTCAGGCACCTACTCTTGGGAATTTACAATGTGCCCACTTTCCCTCTTCTTTATGTTTTTTTTCTGTTTTTCTTTTTTTTCTTTCTTTTCACCCTCTCCCATTTCATTTTCCTTCCTGATTTTCTTTTATTTATTGAAGAAGCTTCTATCAGACTGCCCTTCCCCAAAATAATAACTATGAACTCTGGACAAACTACAAAAAAACTACCTGAAGGTGATGGACAATGACAAAATCACATCCTGGAAAGAAGTCAACACTTGAAAGAAGGGAGAAGCACTGCGTGAGTTTTCCATTTCAGAGCATCTGGTTTCAGGAAAGGATTCAGTTTGTCCCTTACAAAGCAGTTGAAACATCATTTAAAAACTTTGCTTAATTTCCTGGCTGGCCCATGAACTCTACACATTTAGAGCAGATTCCAAACAGGTGACCTAAGAATATAAGAACTTAACTGAATTTTGAGCTTCTACGAAAAAAATACCAGAATTTGTAGTTTGAATCCAATCAAACAGTTGCTTCATAAAAGATATCAACACTCTTTGGAGAAATGTAATAAACTCCAAAGTCTCCATTATATATCATCCAAAATTCCAGAATATAATTTAAAAAATATTTAACATATGAAAGAACAGAAAAATGGAACATTTTAAGGATAATAGAGTATCAATGCTGACCACCCATATCAGTAACTGCAGTAGATGTCAATGGACTAAACATTTTGATTAAAAGGCAGAGACAGTCAAAATGGATTTTAAAAATATATCACTATATTGTTTATAAAAGATGAACTTTAAATATAAAGACACATATAGGTTGAAAGTAACAGTAACCGTAAGAAGGTTGGAGTATCAGGATTAATATTAAATAAAATATATTTCAAGACAAAAAAGTATCGTTAGAGATAAAGAGTATTTCATATTGAAAAAGTTTTAATTCACCAAAGGCATAACAATCATACATGTATATATGCCTATATTTGATACCATAACAAAATACTATAGCCTGGTTGGTTTAAACGAGAGCAATTTATTTTTCTGAGAATTTTGAAAGCCAGAAGTCCAAGATCAAGATGACCCCGGCTTTGATTTCTTCGGAGGTGTCTCTTCTTTGTCTTCATGTGGTCTTCCTTCTGTGTCTGCCTATGTCTTCACTTCCTCTTCGTCTAAGGATTCCAGTCATGTTGGATTAGAGACCACCCACATGACCTAATTTTACTTTGATGACCTCGTTAAAGGCCCTATCTCCAAATACAGTCTCATTCTGACGTACTGGGGGTTAGGACATCAACACATGGATTTTAGGGTGGACACAATTTATCTGATAACAATGTCTCATTTGAAAATACATGAGGCAATATTTGAAAGAATTGAAGGTAGAAATATAAAATTCCAGTTGGGGATTTTACCAGTCCTCTTTCAGGAACTAATTGCACTAGACAATAAATAAATAAATAAATAAATAAATAAATAAATAAATAAATAAATAAATAACATTAAAAAATCAGTGAAAACTTTAATAACTGAAAAATAGAATCAACACCTTGATCTAATTAGTATTTATAGGACATACACTCAACAACTGCATATTACTCTTCCCCCCTCTCCCTCTGTATAGAGTCAAAAACCTTTTTAAGAAAAAACTTCAAATTCAAATTGGTAAAGTCTTTAATAAAAAGCCCACATTGACTCTGGGTGGTGAACACACAATTGGATTTATAGACGATGTAATACAGAATTGTACACCTGAAATCTATGTAAATTTACTAACAATTGTCACCCCAATAAATTTAATTAAAAAAATATATATTAAAAAAAAAAAAAAGCCCACATAAGAGTGTTGGTGGCTGGGGTGAAAATTAGTTTTAAACAATCAAGTTTCTATTTAAGACTAAACACTCTACATAATAAGAACTAAGTGACTCCTCATTCTGAATCGTAACCTGAGTGTGGGGCGGGAACAGTCTCCATGTGAGAATGGTCAAAGAATAAGATCCAATTCATAGTAAAGTGGAAATTCTACAGAAAGAAGGAAAGGTGGTCTCACCAATAGAAGAAGTATGGTCAGAGGGTGGGATATTGGTCCCAGGGTGATAACGGTAATGATACTTATTTCCATTGCATTGTTATTTCTCAGAAAATGTTTGAACCCCCAAGTCCCAGAACTGTGGGGGGTGCGATTGGACAGTATTTCAGGGGTTTTCCACCTTCCTGCAAGTAACTGAATGGGCCAATCAAATAGCTTCATGTTAAAAAGTTTTACTGTTTTAAATGTTGCAAATTACACCTCATGGATGCTACCCTTAGGATTCTCTGACATAGTGCAACATAGAGGATCGCAATCTAAAGGGCATCTGTGTTTTCTTCGGCTACTTTGCTTGATACAGTGCAAAACTGATCTGGAACCAGGCTATGGAGAAACAAAGACCATTCTCCTGAGATGACCTGAAGATCTGCTAAAGGAAGGAATGTACGGATTGGCAGAAGCTGCACCTGAGGGGCTCCCTGCATTCCACTGGTACTATGATAAAAGAACAGAACAAGATGTGCTGGGGGTCCTTGAGTGTCTGGGAAGATCACTCAAAAATTTGTTTATTTCATAATGCCACACACCTGTATGCCATCCGATCAAATAAGTGATCTGAAGGTCAGAAGACAGAACTCTATTCATGCATGACCACCTTAGCTGAATCATAGCTATTGGGCTCTGCCATGCATGTGGCCCAGTGAGGATCCCAGTGCAGTATCAACCTGCCGTGCTTTCCTTGCCATTGAAATTCATAGCCCTGTGGGATTATTCTCTATCTCAGATAGTGATCCATTCACTGATTAGATCCATTCATTCTTTGCCATTTATTTCACCTCATATTTTATTAGTTTTTCAGGTCTGTTGAGCAAGTCTGCTCTATGCAGGCATCCTACAATGCCCCAAACATCTCCTTAGCCTGGGAAGTTCATTGCTGTTATTGTTTTAATAATCATAACGAACCATTACTCCCAGCTGGCTATATATTTTCTTTACTTTCGTAACTAATGCCTCAAACTCCGGCTCATGAAGGAGTTATATTTTATCTGCCCAGCCACATGTTAGCAAAAGGCTATGCTGTTAGGTACAAATGAGGTACCCCTCTGCCTGCTGTTCCTTTATTTTATCAAGGGCAACTCTGGCCAGCCTCACAGCACCATGCACAACCATTGCTGCATTGGTATGGTCTACTGTTCCTCTGAAAACCAGGCAATATCCTAAGGCAGGTGAACCCAGCATGGAGAACTAGGGTCAGTGTCTCCAGAAATCCCAAACCCAAGTACTGAGTGCTCAACACTGGGTTTTGTCCAGGAATAGCAGAGTACCAAACAAAAGTGGGTCAAGCGCCCTGTCCCTTAATAAAAGCTCAAGTTTAACTTCAGGGTCTGGCCCTCAAACGCACATAAGTAGTCAGATCTAGGTGAGCCATCACCACCACCACCAAAGGTAACAGTACCTTTCTGGATTGAGAAAACACTACTCAGAGGCAGCTTTAAAAGAGGAACTGAATTAGACCAGGAACCTCTGGATCTGGGGACCTGAGGGCCAGTAGCTTTCTCTCTTCCTCCTGATGTAGCAGTAAGGACTCCCAAGGAGCAGTCCCTTTTTCTCTGAGTGCTGAGACCTAGACAGATCCTTAGAGGGGTACCCCAGTCAGCCCGGTATCTCTGGGTGCTTCTGGGCCCTGCCACACCCATCCCTCCTTTTTAGTTTATTTATGTGTTTCAGCAATAACTCTCCTCTTCAAAACAGTTGAAATTCTGAGATGGAATTTCTAAACTTAGTCCACCTCTATTTAGACCAGCAGTGTTAGCTTCCATCTGATCTCCACCCTTGTGGCTAACTTCCTGGGAGCAGGTTACCTAGAAGTCACAATTGTTTTGTTCCCAGCCTCCGACTTGGTCTATATTTAGAACCCTAGGCTCTGGCTAGCAAGACTTTCTCTGAATTCCAGAATCCTTCTACCACCCTTGGCTGAGCCCTTTTGTGACCCTGCTTCATTAACTGATCACTGCAGAAAGCAGTGAATGATTTCTGTAAAGCCCAGGATTATAGGCAGTTGATGAATTTTAAACAGGCAAGAGGAGTACAGCCTTTAAAGCAGGAACAGTGTGCTATTATCTGACTCTCTTGATAGAATAGGAAATCATTGAGAACAAGAACTGTGGCTGATTTAGCCATGGAGTACATAGCTTCTTACCTATCATAAGATCTGAGTGTTGGATGAATGAAGGAAAACAATAATGCATCTATCTACAGGACAACATGGACTCTAGCCTCATAAAGCTTATAATCTTTAAAATGTTTCTTTCCAGAATTTAATGTATTATTATATAGATAGTATTCACTTAAATAAATTATTAAAACCCTCTGATGTCAAAATACTTGAAAGCACTTTTTTTAACTTCTTCAGATAGAAATGTCTGTAGGTAAGTCAAAATGTTAGCTCTATCCAGGCTAGTAATGTTACCTAGGTGTAATTATTTAACCTTATTTTCCTCACCTTTAGCACAGAGCTAAGAGTCTCCATCTCAAAAGTATGCAGGAAGGATCAATTAAGATAATATATGTAAAGCAGCAAATACAGTGTCCAGGACATAACATGCATTCTGTGAATTTTCCTCTTCTTCCCTTCATAAATTTCAAATTTCTTGACATTATTTTGAAAATACTTCTGAAAGAAATTAGAAAAGAGTTTTCTCTCTTGCATTTATATTAGTGATTTACATGTTGGAAATGAGCTGTGAGAATCAACTAAGGAAATTTTCCAAGCCACTCAGTTGGCAGACTCCTTCCCCCCTCCCCATTACCACCACTATAATGTGTAAATGGCAATATATTTTCAAGCAATTTTGATAGCCTTAACCACTTCACCAAACATCCATTCCTTCTTGCCCTAGTCAACAGTTTTCATTCTTGGCCGAACACTAGAATCCCTTGTGGAATTTGATAGCCTCTGGTAGATATTAGGGCTACCTAGTAATCTTACAATATTTCTCCATTCCATTCATTTTCCTACTTTCCAAGATAAATACTTCACTTCTCCTCTGTCCTTGAACTTCTGGTTATCACCTAAGAGGTAAATAGGCACCTCAAAGTTATCATTCCCAAATATGGACTCCTAATTTATCTCCTCCCATCACCTACTCCATTGCAGTAAATAGCAGCTCCATCCTTCTAATTACTTAGGATTGAAAAAAGTGGAGTCATCAATTACCCTCCCTTCAATTTTCTCTCCTCTCACACACCATATCCAATCTATCAGCAAATCCTGTTGACTCTCACTTCAAAATAGATCCTGGATTCAGCCACTTCTCATTACTTCCACTGCTAGAGGCTTGGTCCAAGCTATTAGCACCTTTTGTCTGGATGGTTGTAAAAGCTTGTTGTTATCTCTTCCTACACCGTACTCCCCTCCTTTTTCCTCAGAGCAGCCAAAATGAGCTGTCTAAGAGAGAAGCCAAATTACATCATTCTTCTACTCAAAAGTGTCCCATGACCTCTTGTCTCAGTGAAAGCAAAAGCCAAATTTCTTAGAGTCATCCCAAAGGCTCTCACTGATTTGGCTCCATTGCTGTCTCTGCCTTAGTGCCCTCATCTCCCTGCTCATTCCCCCCGCCCCCTGCTCACACTCCTGCAGCTTCACTGGCTACCTTGTGAATCTTCAAACAGAAACTCTCTGAGCCGCCCTACTGTTTCCTTGTACAGAGAATATAAAATATACTATAAACAAGGGTGTTGTTGGATTGAGGTTTGTTTACTAGTTGTTTCCTAGTAGGTGTGAGACTGACAAGAGTGAAGTGAAAGTAAACATGTTTATGTATGTGTGAAACTGAACATAACAAAATTGAGTGGTAAACATGTTCACCAAAACAACTTCTGGTTATCACCTAAGAGGTAAATAAGTCCTGGCAAACAACTTCCGGTTATCACCTGAGAAATAAACAAGTCCAAGGAAAAGAGGATAAAAGCAGAACTCCAGAGCAGGCCGTGAGTGGTCCGACTGGGTGCTCCGGCTAAGACCCTCTGCGAGGTGTAAGTCACGATATCGGGACTCTCTGCAGTTCTTCCTTTCAAGACCAGCTCACCTCAGACCTATCATGGGCCAAGTCACCTCTCCCAGACCAGGAACCTTCTCCACCTCTATTTATTCTGGTACTTGTTTCCTTATTAAATTCTATTCTATTCTGTATAACCTTCTGTGCTTACCAGAGCATTGGCCTCTGGAGGGACATTGGCTCCCACATAAACCTGTTACTCACTCTATCTGAACCTGTGTGTCAGGACTTTGCTCCCCACTAGTGTCCTGAGTACCATGCAGAGACATAGGGCCCTGCCGAGGGGGTTAATGTCCCCTTGACTTTCAGGAAGAGACTGAAATGTGGCAACTGCCCTTCCAGGCGTTGGAGACATTCCTCTGCCGGAGCACACTTCTACCGAAAACACACATAACCCATTGTTCCCTTCCTCTAAGTCTGTTAAACGCCAAGGTGTCAGGATTATCTTTCCTGACTGCTTTCTCTAAAACGGTATCCCTATTACTCTCCACATCTCTTACCTGATTCATTATTTGATAAAACCTATTACCACCTGGAATGTGTTTATTTATTTCTTTGTGTGCTTATTATCTTTCTTCTAACACAAACTCCACACCTCAATGTCTTTGTTTATTTTGTTCACTCCGTGTCTTAAGTTCCTAGTGTGGGGTCTGCCACTGGGAGGCATTTAACAGATATGTGTGTATCATGATGCATGAATGCCCTGCCCTCCCTAGTGGGATCCAGTGTTCTATAGCTTAGACTTTCTGGTATAGAACCATTTGTCTGGGGCAAAGATGTTCACATTAGGGTGAATTCACTGACCAAGTTCTCTGTCTTGATAGGAGATTGATTCACGTATCATTAAGACAGAATTATCAAATTATTTTATAACAAAATAGCACAAAATTTTATTGTTTAAACACTTTTCAGATTTATCTTCCAACTATAAGCTATTCTGTTAGATCCCTAGATATATCCCAGAAGGAACTTCCATACTTGCTTTTCACCTCTGGGCAGAATTGAAACTCAATTTCCTCTCTTGCTTGGCAAAGCTCAATTTATTTAACCTTTGATACTTGACCAAAAATGTCCATTTAATAACCAATATTTCTAGATGATTATTGTTAAATTTACAACCAGATGCTTACTACATATTTCAATGTCTTACTAGTATTTGCCTGGCCTTTTAAAATGTGAAGCTTTTAAGGTGTGTGTGTGTGTGTGTGTGTGTGTGTGTGTGTGTGTGTGTGTGTGTGTGTGAGACAGAGAGAGAGACAGAGAGAGAGACAGAGAGACAGAGAGACAGAGACAGAGACAGAAAGAGAGACAGGAAAAGGGAGAAACTGAGAATATCTTCCTAGATTTCTTTTCTGATTTACACTAAATAACTTAAAAATTGAAAACAAAATCTATGCACTGCACCCTTATTTTTATCTCTGACACCATCTTATAACACAAATTCTATAGAAACAATATATTTTTTACTTATGTGATTAAAATTTTTAACACCAAGTCTCCTGAGTCGTTTTTCAAATGTAATGTATATAATATACCATAAATTAAATAAGACAGTTGTTTCTTTTTTCATATACTTTTAAGTTCTCTATTATAATTACTGGAATAGTTGCTATTTTAAGACTTCTATAATGTCTTTACAAACACCCTTTTCGAATATAGAATTTTCTAGAAAGAATATAACTCCCAATCACATTTGAAGGAGGAATAAAGACATTTAGATAATAAATGTGTGTCCCCCACATAAAAGTTTGTTTTCCTTTACTATCAATTTGAAATTTACTTTTCTACAGTCTGGAAGTTATCGATATTTTAAAGACATATTGCTCAGATCTAAGCAATAAGAATTCACTGCAGATTGTGAGTCAAGGAAATACACATAAATTAAACATAATCCAACAAAATCATGAAGTTTAAATCCTAATAAACAGATATTGATCAAGGATTCTGATATCTTCAAATGCAACCCTAGATATGAAAGTTATTAATATGTAATGCTTCCCACTGTTTTATAAAACTGTCAGTTTAGAAATATTAAATCACCTGGTATCTTCACTGTGGTATTACTTGTGTTCTAATTAATAAAAAATGCATTTGAGTTTTATTTTCCCAAATGAAATATATAGCAATCATTCTCATTCCTGAGAGTTGTTTTCCTTGTGAGTATTTATATCCACATTCTCCTTATCTTTTAAAACACTGTTGAGTAAAAACATTGAGTTAATATAAATTAATACAAACTGTAAATGTGTTCTAGAAGAAAAATACTATTCTTATTAAATGTATGTACAACTCTTTCAACGCAAGCAAATCAGCCCTAATTTTATTTTCAAAATGCCACTCTGTAACCAATGTAATGCACAATCAATTTTAAGTACCAGGCTGGATGCTTTATAATGATGCTCTCGGGAAGACACACAATTTTTCATTTTATCTTCAACACAGTTAAATTATATTCCAAAATAATCCATGAACCTCTGATTAACCAGATGCCATTTTCCACCCTCCTTCCCAGATTAAAATGCATTGATGTGTTCAATAGGGCACTAAAAAAATCATCAATAGACTTTTTTCTCTTTTTCCTACAAATATCCACCCAGATCCCTATATAGAGTTGAAATGAAGCATGGAAAGTATTAATGTATATAACTTTTGGAAAAACAAATTAGAATACAAAACATATTCTTTCCATTTTTGTGAGATTAATCTCGTAGCAGTGTTTCTGCCAGTCCTACATCATATTCTCTATTGTTTCCTCCTTAACCTCTAAACATCTGTATCTCTATACTGGTGGTGAGGTGGTGACCCTCACTTCTCAGTGTAAGTCTGGTCTAGCCACAAGAGACATCATGAGAAGTATTAGCAGCCTAAGCCTCATAGTTGAATAGAACACTGAATTAGTTCTTTGTCTAATAGTCTAATAACTCTTGTGTCTGGAATGTAGTATAAACTGTAAATCACAACATTCTGTATACCCTGCCTTGTTTACCTATCTAGCTACCCTGGCCCGTCATAGGCTTTCTTAGTTGGAGCCCTGCTCCAACCTTTTAATCATTCCTCCCACTGGAGAAAGATTTCATCCTCACTCCCAAAATAGGTCTGGCGAAAGAAGTTAGGGGAGGTAGGAGGAGCAGAAGTGGAAGAACAGGAAGGATGTTATCTTTTCTGGGACTTTAAAAAAAGTTGTTTGGAGGCAGCAATCTCTCTGTCTCTATCACTGTTCAATTCCTAATTTTGTATCTATAAGTATATTAAAAAGCAAGTTAAACTTGAAAAAGAAAAAAAGTCCCTTGTAAATGGACTTTTCTTTCCAAACCGCAGCGCTGGTCAGTGTCCACTTCCCTAGAGCCTGACTTCAGTTACTGCTTGGCCCACCCGCTATCAGACATCGCTTGGTACTGAGCCTGAGCACCTTCCACACCTGGTCTGGTCGAACACGCCACAGAGCTGTAGGGATCACTCACTTCCTTTCTTGTGCTGTAGCCTCTGCAGTCTGGGGACTTGTCCAGCCTCAGTCCTTGCACTTTCTCACCTGTTTGCTGAGGGGTTGGCCTGCCTCAGGCGACAACCATTGCTGTTCTGGTTTCCTGCCAGATGGCTCAGTCAGATAGGTGTGCTAGACAAATTCAAATCCAAATCCAATCACTGGCCAGGGCTGGGATTCTTTTGCTGCACTGCCTAAAGCTCTATTTATTTATTGTATTAGTTGTAATTCTATCATTCTCTATCAGAAAATGAAAACCCAAATAGATGACCTTCTCACATGAAGGTGATGCCGGATGTGCACTTGCAGTTGATTTTCCATTAGCACAGATGACCTCCCCTTCCCACTCACTCCATCCTCCCTCTGCCGCGCAGCCCAGCTCAAAGTGTGCATGCTAACTGCTCTGGCACTACGTTTTAGAAAGAAAGTCATTCAGACCATATAAGGAAATAGCCACCACCTGCACCTAATGTAAAAACACTGAGTTAACTGAATCTCCTCAAACAGAATAACACCTAATTTAGCCCACATCGTTGTTAAGGAAGATGTTTTCTTTATGTGGAAATATTTTAAAATCCATTTTGGCTGGACAGTTTTCTAAAATTATTACATTTCTCTCTGCTTTCATACACTGGGGATTTTAAATAGGATGACTTTGCTCAACATTTGGAACATCCATTTTTGTGCTATGCCCCCAAAGATGGTTAGCCGGTAGGTGTATAATTGTTAGCTCCTAAAATAGGCATCTTCACACAGCGTGGCTCCCTAAATCTCTATGTCTGCTTTATGGCTTTTCCATTTTTCCCTTAGCATTTTTCCCCCTTGTCTGATTGCTAGCAGCATTTCCGCTTTTAATCTGTTTTGACCTGGGAAATGAGACAGCCATATTTGGTCGAATAGGCCATGACATAAAAAATACATTGGTTCTGACTGAGTGCCTGGGGATATCCCTTGAGAATATACAAATGAGCTTTTAGGGAGAATAATTTTTGAAATACTATGGCCTTACTTTCTTGCTCATAGCTGCAGCTTTGCTCAATTGATGTGTCCCTGCAAATACTCTGAGAATACATAAAAGTTAGAAAAACATTGCCATTTGTTCCAAATATCTTTATAGCACATCCACCTTGTCACAGAAATACTGAGACAGAACTCGCACAGGTGCGCTCTTCCAGTCATAACCTCCCACACATTTTGTCTGATAGATAATGTAACACACACAGGTATGCTTAGAGGGATCTGGGTATATAGAGAATTCTCCTCTGAGATTTTGCTGCATCGTGATTTGTATTCACTTTTTTTTTTTTTTTTTTCTTTTCAGGATAAACCAAGAAGCTGCTGTGTTGAACCTTAAAATTTCATCCATGAAGGACTCCTCAGACACAAAGCATCTCTCTTTTTCTTCCCTGTTCTTTCCACTCCTTAAAAATAAATAATTAAAACAGTTTCCTTTTCTATGTTCTCTGCCTCTTGCTGCTTAACATGCTCTCCAGGTGGAAGATGCTGAATGACAGCAGGAAGCCAAATTTGCAGTCCTGGCTGCTCAAGTTAAAGAGGGAAGTGAGAAAAGTTTTGCAACTTTCCTGCAAATTCATTTACGGCATAAGAATCACAATCCATGAGAAAACTTGCCTTTGATTTTTGAGAAGGAAGTCAAGAAGCCTTTTTGCAGAATGGTCTGGGATTATGAGCAAATCATTCAACACAGAGTATCCAGCCTCAAAGACTCACAGGAAACTGTTTCCTGGGCTAGGTTGGTGATTTGACATCACCACTAATATTAACTTGGGGAACTAAAGAGACCCCGGTTTATGATGTTCAGGTCAACCTCCTCAGGATGGGAGAGAACAAAAGTTCATTGTACTGAGGACCAGAAATGATTTCACCGAGCTTTAAAATTATCCATTTGAAACCATAAACAGTGTTTTAACAGGTTGGCCATTCGATCTAGCAGCACTCTCACAATGTGGGCGCATTCATTTCTTTGGGGGCACTAAAAATGGAATGTAAAACCCAAGACCCTTTTAATAAAACAGATGAGTTGGGTGTTACTGAGAAAGAAAGCCATAATCAATGTGTTCTCCAAATGCGGCCAGTATACCAGGAGGTAAATGGGGAATTCAAGCAGGATGCAGATATTTGCAAGGAAGGAAAAAGGGTAGGAGTAAAAGCTCTGCAAAAAGAAGAATACAAACTCAGTTCTACTTGTTCTCATTACCATTCCACTCTCCTTTTCACAGTCTCTGGATTGTGCTTCATCATCAAATTTGTAGGGAGAAGCACACGGATACAGTGAGATATGGCCTAGGCACCCTTCTGGGGGTGAGGGGTTGTAAAGGAGTAGGACGCTATCTATAGGAGTGGGACCATCTGTCCTATAGCATGCTGGACTCATTTACACGACTCCTCACCTTTCTATATCCAACATCTAGCTTACTGCCCGCCTGATCAGTGTAGTACCTGCCTGCCTGTTGGAGGTAATAATTAGAATTCTTCACCACTGTTCTCCTCTGCAGGGTTCTCACCCAGCCATGACTACTGCTCCTACCCTGGGTTGGAAGTAAAAGTGTAATTTCATAAATTAGTGCTAACTGCCCGAGGTTGTGTTTATTCAGAGCAGCCCTGTGGCAGTTCCTCTCCCTCTGCCTAGGCTGGACAATGGCGTTGCAAGGCTCCTCTCCCAGAATTCTTCTTTAATTTGATGTAAAGCCTTGTCCTAAAATGCACTTATCCTGCTGTCTTATGAGTTTACATTTTTCCATTACTAAAATAACACAATGTAACGTAATGCAATGAAACCGCTGTTCGCATTGTGGTGTGTTTCTTCCCAGTCATTTTTTTCCCTCTAAAAATGCACTCATCCTTGACCCTGTAGATATTGTAAATATTTTATTATCCATTATGCTTTTACTCAGATCCTTTTGGATGAAGGCCTTATTTGCATCACTGTGTCTCCCTTGTATTTTGAGTTATCGGAGATAGCATGCTACAAGTCGGGTAGACACAGACTTTGGAATCTGACGAACAGGTTTAAATTCCAGTCTTAACAAGGAAAGCGTGTGAGTTGGGCAATGAACTTAACCGCTTCCTGACTCAGTTTCCCCACCTAAATGTGATTACAGTCCCACATACTTCACATGATTGTTTTGAGTAGCAAACATTACTGCGAACATCAGCAATCGATGTGCACCTCACCAGCTGCCTAATGCAGAGCAGATATAATAAATGCCGTCTCCTTTCCTCATGTCTAGAGGATAGGGTCCAAACTGTCATACTAATTTGGGGTTCACTGATGCGTAGCTTATATATGAAATTATCTATTAAGAGATGTTTTACTAGGTACTCAAGCGTAGGACAGTAAATCAGTTATTTGTTTACAAGAATTTCTGTGAATTTGTACTTATATCTACAGATCAAATAATTATTATTCTTTATCATGTCTCATAAAGGAAATTTTTCTAATCCTATACTCCTTCTTCCAGCTACTTACTTGTATTCAAGATCAATACTCTAAAAAAACAAACTAAATATTAGGTTGGTGCAAAAGTACTTGCGGTTTTTGCAATTATTGTTAACCTTTTACACCACAACTGCTTTTGCACCAACTTAATAATAATAAAATGCTCATACTTACTAAATGTGTTTTCAGAGGAAAATAATTTAACTTTCTTTAAAAGGTTCATTATAACCAGTTGTTTATTAATGTGAGGACAAAGCAGTCCCTGGAGTTTGATGAGTGTTTGATAACAATACCCTAAAAATTACCCACTGATTCAGCAAGCATGTATCGATTGTCAAGTATGTTAGAACACAGTGCTAGGCATTGTGGGGCAAACACAAAGTAGCTGGAAAACATCTTGGCAGACAGACCTGATTGAAAACAAATAGAATAGCAGTTCAGGTCACTCATCTCCAAAACAGTCACCACCCATCGTAAAGATTTAGATGCTTACACTGAAAGCAGCTCAGGCCTTGAAGGCACTTAGGCAAGGCCTCAGGTTGACCCCCTTACCACTTAACAGTGGCAGTTCTGTAAGCAAGGTACGAGTGTCTCTGAGCAGCATCCCTCATCTGCAGAACGAGCTTTGGAAAATAGATACTCCAACATGACTAATAAGTTATTTGGCATTAAGGAAGTACTCAGTTGCTGTTATTTTCATTTATTTGTCCTCATTTTTCTTTATCGATAATACCTACTATAGAAGCTTTTTTATACCTCAAATGAGAAATCTTATCTAACTGCCCATAAATATCAGGTCTTAGAATCTAGTAAATACTAATATTAGTTCAGTTCCTTGATCTTTAAGTTCCCAAAGAGAAATGTCCCTGACCAATCTGTGCTTTTAAGGATTATCCATTAATATCACTATACATGTATGGACATCTATTTACCTGCTGGCATTGAGGAAAGTAAAATAAAGTGTTAATGGATTGTATGTTGGTTTCTGTATTTGAATACAAAGGAAACAATGCACTATACATTTACTTTGTGGAAATGTTCCTGGGATTCTTTGATAAGGTTCATAGCTCTTCTGAATCTGATACCATTTTGAGTATGTCCCAAAAGACGTACACATGGAAGCGTTTAACAATTGCATTTAAAAATATCTGCTAATCTATTGGTTTGATGAGATGGAATGTTTCTAACAGTTCAAGTAGCAAGGTAATGAAATTTCAAGTTTCATACTAATTCTTCTATTGACTATGTAGTTAACAGTTACATTTTAAAAATTCCCCATTTACCAAATGGCATCCAGTGAAGGAATATTTTTGATTTATGGGAGCCCTGCTAACCAGATAAACACCAGAACAGTAACCATAGATAAATCTGCACAACTTTCATCTTTGTTCTATTTCCTTCAACTATATGGTCATTCATATTGATTTCAGCATCTATCCTATGCTTGTCACTTGCTAATTACAGAAATGCATAATTGGTCATTACAAATGATAGACTCATCTATTAGTGCATTTAGAGGGCCTGCAGCATGACAGAACCTGGGAACCCAAATTTGCATAAGACAGTTTCTCACCTCATGGAATTGCTTTAACCCCAGAGAGCCAATATGCATCCAATATGCATGTTATTAGAGCCAATATGCATGTTAAGGTGGCCTTTCTCACACAGTCACATTTCTAATGTAGAGTAAGGCATCCAGAGTAACAAAAGACATTTGTTCCACATTGCAACAGTATAGGGGACAGTGCCTGACCAATCAAGGTCCTATAAATATGGCAGCATGACCCTGCACCCACCAAGTGCTTAAACATGAAGGCCAGCCCCAGGTACCACCCTCTTCTAGACATTATCCCAAAATAATTTCAAGAGATTGCCACAGACTCTTTTTCTTATATGTGCTCTTATTTATCAGGATCTTGGAATGCTGATTTCATAGGCTTCACTTGATACTGACATGAAGGGCCTTTTTAGTGATCCTGATCCCGTTTTTTGGCTCATAAAATGTTGAGTATTGAGATTTTTCTCTGTTCATTTTTTTCAGGATTTTTCTCGAGATTCTCTTCTGGAATCCTTTACAAACTCTTAAATAATTCCCTTTTCCTGATCCTAGCTCATGAATTCAAACTATAAGACAATTTCCCAGACTTCCTTTCAGAAGAGGTAGGTTTCGGAAAATAAAAAGGAAATTAGGGATGGAGAATTGAGGAATGGGTAAAGGTTATCCCTGAGCAGAGTTTTTTAGGTATAAGTCAAAGATGTAAATAGGGAAGATATGTCAAAATATATGAATTAAACATACCTAAATTGGATGGGCATTAATAGAGTTTATTTAAAGAATCAATGGCTAAAGGCTAAGATAAGAAGTACTAAGAACAATTTCCAACCGTGTATTTCACCCAGAATCAATTTAAACTTTTGCTTTATTGTTACTCATACACAGTAGTTAAGAGGGAGGGTTGCCTGAGAAACCACAAGTCATTTGGGTTGTTTACCTTCCTGTCCGTTTTACATCGTGGTAACCTCAGGAGACCTTCCTTGCCTTTTGTGGACCTGCACAGAGAAGCTCACCGAGGTGACTACAGTTTGAGAAAGGAAGTTTTTTCCCTCTGGAGGAAGTGAGAAAGATTAATTAGAAAGAGCACTGAAGGTGAAGAGCAAGAAAATCTAGTCAGGGGCAATTATTACAGTGCAACTAAGAAATAATGAAGAAATACTGAACTAAGTCAGTAATAATGTGATGAGAGGATAGATTTGAGAGTTGTTAAGACAGTGGAATTGGCAGAACTCAGAGATAATTGGATATGGAGGGTAACAGGAAGGAGGAGCTGAGAAAGTGTTTTAATTCTACCATCCCAGCTGTAGAAAATGGAATAAGGGTAAAGAAAAAAAGTTTAGTTTGGGGCATGACAAGGAGAGGTATCTAACATGGAGAGAGAGAGAGAGAGAGAGGGAGAGGGAGAGGGAGAGGGAGAGGGAGAGGGAGAGGGAGAGGGAGAGGGAGAGGGAGAGGGAGAGGGAGAGTCTGGAGCTCAGGAGAAAAGGCATGGAAAAAAGAAGAAGACTAAGGATGGATGGTTATAGATGACATATTTAATAAGAAAGCAGAGGTAGAGAAATAAGATTGAAAGATCTGAATCCTTGTAGAATCAGAAGAGGATTGTGCCACAGAAGCTGAGAGAAAAAAGAAAGAGTTTCAAGAAGTAAGGCATTAACTAAAATTTGAAAAATGCTCAATACTTTCATCAATTTTAAGTAATTGTGACTTTAAGAAGTTTTAGGGGAATGATGGACTAGGAAGGCAGATAATGAGCAGAAGAATACCTAGAAAGCAGAGCAGGCTACATTTCAGAGACTCTTAAAGGAGAAGGGAATTCTATCTGAACTAACTGTCTACAGGGAAGAAGTGTTCAAAGATATTTTTATTTTTGGAGTTGTAACAGAGAATAGATGGATAAGATGATTTAATTGGGCAGAAGATGAATTGTAAAGATGGTTTTGAGAGTTCCAAGTAAGCTGAGTTGCTAAAAGGAGAAGAAAGAAAAGTGGCAGAAATATCTCAGAATAACAGGAACAGCTGAGATGGTGAGAATTTATAACTCGTGTGCTTGAGACTACAGAGGAAATGCAGAAGAGACTTAGAACAAAACTTCTCAACTTTTCATGATCATTCAGAATTACCAAGGGACATTGCTTAAATGCACATTCTGACTCACTCTGTCTACGGTTGAACCTAAGCTTCTGTATTTCGAACACGCTCTTGGGTTATGCCCATGCTACTGGTTGGCTGCACACCTTTTGAGAAATAAGGACATAGAGGACAGTAGATGACTGAGGCAAATAGGTTTCTAGGTGTCATTTGTAGAAGTGAAAAGTAAGGACATAGTTTGACAAAAGACAGAAAACATGATTGTTAAACATGACAAAGAAGAACACGAATGCAGTCTACACATAGTTCATGTGTTCATTAACAATGTACTAAATTCATATTACATCTGCATATGTCTTTCTTTGCAGGGCATAGAACAAAGCACATTAAGTCCAGTCTCAGAGGGTAAGGATGTCATAATATGTATGTGAAAACATAAACAAAAATGCTTCTAATTAATACGTAGATACATAAGTACTTCAGAAATAAACCATGGTTAAAACCTATCAGAGATGGTAGGTAGACAGCTCAAATATTTCGTTTGGATTAATTTCTTTGAATTACGACTTCATGAAGGATATTCAACTTGCCATTCATTTTGAAATTGAATAAATATTGAGTGCATTATCATCATGTTCCGTACATTCACCTTTAAAAACAGATATGACAGATGTAAAGTTTCTATCAATTTGAGAATACCAGAGGGAAAAATGAGATGCACCTTGAATTTAAGTGATCCTATCTCTTTAAGCCTCTTTCACAGTAGAGAGCTACATGGAACATGAGTTTGAAATCATTTGGTCCAGACAGCTGGGACAAAAGGAACAAGAGTCATGAAGAGAGAAACAATGTTAGACCATTGTAGATTACCTAGATTACCAATGGTCTACAATGTAGACCATTGTAGATTACCTAGTGTTCATTTTAGGCATCTTCTCCTATTTGTTGAAGCTGGCACACCCCCACCCCCACCCTTTTCTGCTAGTGTTCCATTCTATTAGACAATGGTTATGGCATCCAAAATGCCATTCTTACATCCAGCTGGTTGTTGTGGGTGTACCATGTGCTCATAGCTGTTCGAGGACTTTGGACCAGACAAAGATTGGTAAGAACAAGTTTATTGTCTTTAGAAATTTGCTGGCTGGCTTGGAAGAATGGAATAAACATAAACCCACATTATAAACTACTAGTGCCCAAATAATTGCCTGCAGAATAGGATTCTGTAAAATTCTACTAGAAAATATGGACAAAAAAGGAGTTTGATGCTGATAAGTGTTTGTAAAATACTGTATATGAAAACTTCTCTTCTTCAATAGGAATAGAAGAACATGTACATTTTAATGGATCTGAGAATTATTGCAGGAAATAACTCTGGTTAACTTTGTTAAAATTTTCTGAAGATTTTTGTATTGTTTTCAAACCATTGAACTTTTTATACCATAAAAACTATTAGTATCACAAGGACTTAGTATTCCTAGCAGGACAGATATGAGAATGTTATTGTAAATATTAAACTGTTTGCTGTAGTCAGGTTTGTGAAATTGTAATTAGGGAGGACAGTGATCCTTTCAGAAATCTAGGGACGGCATTAATGAGGAGTTTAAGCTGGCATTGAATCGTATGAGTGTTTTGAGCATTGACAAAAGAAGATACCCTGGGTTGGGATAGAAGTAGAGAGGGTTAACAGAATAAATAAAAATATAGAGGAGGAAACAGTTCAGGATTCAGGTGTGTTTAAGTGACAATGAGAAAATCAATATGCCTGAAAAGGAGGGTTTTGATTGAGTGGAAATCAATTTGGCAAGGCTGATTATAAAGACCCTTGCATTTTGGGTTAGGTCCTATGAAGACTGAAGTATGCATTAATTGCATCCAGAGGGGAACAAATAGGAAACATGTCCTTAGCATTCTGACCAAATAATTTCTTTAATTTTTTTTTAAGTTTTTATTGTTGCTTCTGTTTTTACAAATAACATAAGCACATAGTAAAAAATTCATAACATAAAAAAGTAAATAAAAGAAAGTTAAAAATCACTCATAACCCCACTGACCAGATATAACACAGCTGACACTGAGAGTATGCTTTGCCAATTTTTCCTAAGCTTACACATATACACACTCTCGTTGCACAAAAGTCAGCTCACACTATGGCATAGTGGCTGTGAACTAAACTCCTCAGAGGCAAGTTAATATAAAAGTGAGCAACAAGGTAGAGTGGGTGAGGTATTGAGGAGGTAGTCTTTCACAGATACCATTACATATTACATGTATGGAATGCTCTTTGTTTCCACAAAGAAATAACTATCTCCTTGTACTACTTCCCTTTTTGAAATGTACAACCGTGTAGGTCTATTTTCATTTTGCCACGGTTGATGGAAATTCAAGTATAAGAAAAACGTTATATATTTTTCAACTCTAACAATAGGAAAACAATAGATAAATGGTACCTGACCTTAGGCCTCAGTGTGTGAGAGACAAAGACAGAGAAGGGTGCCGGACTGGAGAGCCCACCTCCTATGGAGCATACAGCAGCCACTCAGCAGCACCTACTGCTGCCGAGGAGGAAAGGGACCCAGAGGTGGCAGATCATCATGGTTTCCACTTCACTTATGTGATATTTTATGATTTTTCAAAACTAGAATTATGCAATTATTTTAACAAGATGCTCAGAATTCAGTAGTGACATTCAGGACTCTATAGGGCTCTTTTGCTTATATGTATCCACAAAACAAAACAAAACAACAGCAACAAAACTTCTTCGTTCTTTACAGTTAGAAAATGATACTACCATGCTTCCTCTCTGGCAGAAAAATTTTAAAGCCCCAGGGTAATGGATACTTTTACTTATTAGACTTTTCCATCCTTAGATACGGTATAATATTTACATTTGTATTAGCATATTATGAATCTTTCATTGTAAAAAGACTCATTTGAAAAGTCTGTAGCATTTCAAAGATATGCTTACTGAAAGTATATTTTGTTGATTTGAATAGGTATTTGCCCACTGGAGGAAGATCTATTCCCAAATGCCACTTAGGTTATTTTCAAGAACTCCCTACTGAATATTGATGCAGCTGTGTGCCTTTGCAGAAGTGGGAACAAAGCCGGCTGTGTCAAACCCTGGAATCACAGTGAGTAATTAGCACAATGTCTGTAATCAGGGAAAGGTTAGATTAGGAAAAGAGGAATATAAATGTCTGTGACACATAAAAAGCAATAAGAGAGACATCATATGAACAAGAACAAAAAGAACTGTTGATCTTTAAGTTGAAAATAACAACTGAAGGGAAAAAAAAACTGGTGTGTGTGTGTGTGTGTGTGTGTGTGTGTGTGTGTGTGTGTCATATATTCTTCACTTCAAATATAAACTATTTTCTCACCTGAAAATTTCTATGGAAGTGGTACTATGCTTTTACTCGTATCTATTTATATCATTAGTATTGCTTTGAAATAAATGTTTCAACTGCTCTAGGTTGACAAAAAGAGAGTAATCATACTCAGTCAAGATTGTCTAAGCACAGCAAATGCAAAATAATTTGAAATGCATGAAGTGCTATATAATTTTAGTCAATAGCAATGATGGTATAGACTAGAACAAAATTATATGCAATAGAGATATTCAACAAATGAAACTCTTTCAACAAAACTCTATATTTCATCATTATAAAAATATAGATAAAATTCTACTCATGAAACAGGTACCCTTAGTTTAACAAGATGTTTTTTTCAAAGATCTAATTAAATTTTTTTTTTAATCAAACTGTGTCTTTAATGCATGTAAGTTGCCCATTATTTGAAGAAAAAAGGAAGTGAATTTTTTGGTTGTTTTTTAATTTATACTTTCAACTTTTCAAAGTTTTTAATTTGTATTTTGTATTTCATGCGTTTGGTTTTCTTCAAATTGGAAATGTTATTTATTTAGTTTTTTCCACATTGGACAACTGATCTTCACAGTTGGCCAAGGAACAAGAACAGGTCAGGTTATAAGGCACCTGTCAAAATCTAAGTTTCTATCCTTTATCTTTCCTTTTCCTATTTAGAATTAGTTTGAGACATTTTTAACAATATCTTTCACAGTTTATATTTCATGCTCAGAGATTAATCAGATGAGGTAGGCGAAATACTTGTTTATGGTTCTAAGACACTTTTTTATCATAGTAGTTCACTGATCTCACTATGTTTACAATCTAAATTAGGACCTTTGGAGTAACACTCTACGCAATGCACAACTTTATAAATTGGCTAACTGATCTTCACTGGTTCCCAGGTAAACGTTTAGAATTCCTTGCATAGTGACAGTTGATAGGGAAAAGGTTGAAATTTGACAGGAAGAAAGTGGAAAGCGCCTTTACATGTCTTTGCATAGACTTGGTGGCTTTATCTGTAAAATGGGGAGTTAGGATGGACTATCTCTATGGTGTCCCTGGTTTTCTCCTCGTAAGTAAATCCAAAATAAACACTCTAGAAACTCAAAGGATAGAATCAGAGTAACTCTACAGTCATTTTCTCTAATCCATTGATTGATAGATTTAATAAGGATTTATTAAACAACAGCTAGATGTCAGGCACTGTTTTAGACACGAGTGATGCAATGGGTAGCAGACATTGCTTGCTTTACTAAAAACATAATGTAATAAAATTTACATGATAGAAAAGAATAAAACCATAATTAAAACAGTAATTAATTAGTTATAATTCTAGGTATTATGAAATTGCATATAAAGGGAGACTTGATCTAGTCTTGAGTGGTCAAGCAAAAATGCACATAATCAATGTCACCAAGGAAGTGCTCTTTAACTTAGGTTCTGAAAAATCATCAGGAGTTAAGGGAATTTGAGAGATGGTCCAGCCCAAAGAAAGGTGAAATGAAATTGCATGTGTGAAGGCTTAGACCAAAATGAGTCCTGTATGTCTAAGAAATCTGAATGAACCAGTAGTGGTAGAGATTAGAGAATGAGTGCATAAATGTAAATGATAATGATGCAACCAGAGAGATGTGTGGGGATGAATCGAGAAAGCTCATTTAGAGCTATTAAGAATTTTGGAATTTATTCCAAATATAAGATTATGTCATCAAATGTTTTTAAGCTAGAAAATGGTATTTTATTTATCACTGGGTCTGTTCGGTGCAATAATAATGACCAATATTTGCTGAGGAGTTCCTACCAGGTCGCTTTAGGAGTGTTACATACGGCAACATACTCATATTCATATTCATAACAACTCAATGAGGAAAATATCATTATTATTTCCACTTTACAAAAAGCTTAAGCAATTTGTCCATTGTGATCTAGCTAATAAGCGAGCAGGTTGACCTTAAAGCTAGCAATCTTAACTTCTATGCTTATTTAATGGTAGCAAGAGATGGAAATTTGAAGACTAAATAGTCTAGGTAAGAGATGTTATTGGTTCAGACTATTGTGATAGTAATAGACTGAAAAGACATGGGAAGAACACAAGAGACATGTAGGAGATAGAATCGACAGAAATTGGTGGTTGGTTGGACGTAGTGGGTGAGGGAGATAAAAGGATAAAGGGTACCATATAGGTTTGGGGCTTGAGCAGGCAGATGGATGGTGGTGCCATTTGTCAACATTGGAACCTATCCCAGAGAAGGAATAGGATAAGGTGAAGAAGGCTTTTGCTAAGGAAAAAGTTACTGTCACACAAAATCATCCCTGAAAAGCCACCTTAGAGGATCCTTGCATTTGGGGATCTAGTTTTGCTTACTATTCCAATATTTCTTCTCTCCTTCATATTCTTCCACCCTCCCTGCAACATGGTTACTCTAAAAGTGTTTAAGGCAATCAATATACGTGGAATACCAAAAGCAAACGAGGACACTCAGATTCTTTTTCCCTCTTTAAAACTACCTTGCCTAATTGTACTTATTTATTTTTATACTTCCATAGTTTTTTTTTGTTGTTGTCTTGTTTTGTTTTTTAACAAGATCAGACTAATCCTCATCATATTCCTTTTCTCCATATGGTGAGCTTACAAAACCTTTTCAGGAATCTATGCCCAAGTCAGTGCTCCAAAGGTGGGAAAAATATGTGAAATATGGACGCATTTTTGTAATATAAACACTAGTAGTTATTTTCAGGCAACTCATGTTAAAATACCAAGCATTGGCTTAGAAGCACACAAAAGCAAAAGTTGTCTGATAAAATTGCTGTTTTGACTTTCCACCTTCATAGCATCAGGCAGTGAATTTCCAACTTCTGTAATTCTCTTTTCCTTTTTCAATGATAACAGCTTGTATTATTTGACTTGCTGTACCTTGTAAATGAAGTAAAATAAATAATTCACTCTCTTTGACCAAACATCAATCAAGCAATCACCAAATACTGATTGAGTGCCTGCATGACAAAGTCGGTACACTGGGAAGAGTGAAGAGCTGCAACAGGGTGTACAAGTTTTGCTCCCAGAACATTCTGTCTACCTGATGGAGAAAATATGAACATGTTTAAGAAAGGATGAGTGGTTACAAAGACAGATAAATAAAAAGATAGAGCAAGTAAGAAAAGATTAATTCTGCCATGTATATGTTCAATTGGTTCCAAGAAAAGAACATTTTTTTTTGCATTGGAAATTTGGTAAGTATTTACAGAAGGTTTTAAGCTTAATCTTACAATATATGTACATTTTACCTAGGAGAGGAAATGAATGAAAAGGATGGTATGATATTCCAATCATGAGCAGCTCAAGAGGAAAGTAGGGTGTAGAAAATATACCAACCAAATTAAAAGTTTGGAAATTTGTGTCTTAACTTTAACAATAAATATACATATGTGCAAAACAATCATTTTCTTTGGACCTCCTTTTCTCAACTTTAAAATGAAGGAACTGGAATAAGTGCTCTCTATGGAATCTTTGAAGTTTAACATTGACTTAACATTTTTATTTTAAAGAAAGACTAAGTTCTTCTTTGCCTATATATGAATCTAACAAAAGGTAGAGTGTTTGGAAATATGCATATTATAGTTTAAATTGGACAGACCGGGATTTAAATCTAGGCAGACCCATTTGTTATCTAGGAAACTTGGGCAAGATGCTCATTAACCCTGATGAGCCTTGATTGCCTCTTCAATAGGTGGTAGATATACAGATAGATACAGGTAGACAATAAATGCATGTACTAGATATAAATATAAATATAAATAAATAATTATGCTATTCAATAGTAAAGGTAGTATGTAATTGTACTGTGTATAGTAACTGGTTTTGTAGTAGGCACGGAAAAATTTTTGCTACATCCCTTAATATTCATGGGAGAAATAGTCCTGATTGCAATCATGAGATCTGAGTTCAGAGATCTGTGCATGAGATCTGTGCAATAGACTTTCTAAGTGTCTTTGAAAAAAAACGGTGTTTGAACTTGATCATCATTTCTATCTATTTCAATACTACTCAAACATGTTCAAAGAAAACAAAAGGTCAAAATACATATGGGACAATATGAATTGTGTAGAACACAGCAATTGAAGATGCTAAACAGCTAGAGAATATTATAGCTACAGCCAGTTTGTCATTATTTTCATCTTTTAAGTAAGCAAATATTCCCCTCAACACCATTCCTACTCTGATGTTTTGTTTTGTTTTGTTTTTTCAGTAGATGAAACATAGGGCTTTAATAATGAGTTACTAATCATGTTACATTCCTTTAAGATAACATACATGACTCTTATTACCCAAAATAAATTCTTCTGAAGACAAACACTGTTCAACAAGTACCTACAGCCATCACCTGTGATAAACCTCCTGCAGTCCCCCCTCTGATGTTTTTGATAACTTAAATTTATTTTCAATGTGCTTTGAGATTCCTGGATACTGTTTAGGTTGCACGACATTTTTGCTCCACTGTGCTAATTAACTGCCTAATGAAGAATTATTGGCAGCTTCACCATTGTCTTTAGCATACTGTTTTTATTTTATTATTTTTATAGTTTATGAGTAGAGCAGCATAAAACACACTGCCAGTTTTCATGCCAAGAATGTTTCATCTAAGAAACGCCATGCAGTATGTCTCAGGGACAAATGCCACTTATAAACATGGTATTCTAATGTGTATTGAAGTTTCATGTATTAAAGACTGGAGTAGCTATCCGTAGTCAACAAATAATGGGTGGAAATGATTAATGACTTTGTGAGATAAGAGATAATTAGATTTGGCATGTGCATCCACTATTTAAGCGAATTAGTATGTAGAATGCATAGTTGAAAGAGATACAAATGACATTAAGCTTCAATGATTCAAATGTGTCTCCTGAGAATGGATGATCCAAATTCTTTTCTAATTTTCCCCCAACAACTTAACACAACCGTAAAGGTAACCATGGATCTTATTTTTATTCCAGCAATGGTTCATTGTCTCAGCAACAGAGTGACAGACTCTGAAGCCCAGGCAAGACTCTTCACACTTTTCTGCCTTCAGGTCATTTACCCTTTTCCCAAAGCTCTGTCATTTACTCAAATAATGCTCTACAGTTTCCCTACCTCTGGACACAGTCACATTGTGGGAAAACAAAAGCTCTTGGCAAAACTGTGAAGAAGGAACTGTTATCTATAATATCTTCTGCAAATCCCCTGCCCTCCCTCAAGCTCCCAATGCACATACATAACCACACACACACAGGCATACCTTCTCAGGTGCTAAACCAATACACTACCTTCTGGCTGCTCATGTCTTCTCAAAGTGGCACATTAATAAAAACTATTCTTTGCAGCTAATAAAATGCTTTGGATCCTCTTTATTTCTAACAAACCATTTGTATCCCACTTCCTTTGTTTGAGTTTTCTAGTTACATCGTGGAATTAGTCTATACCCATATGTTAATGCTACACTTCTAAATCTCAAAGTAGAAGCACATTGATATGTCATAATCAGAGGCATGTCAAAAGTTATATGTTACTAATTCTAGTATTAGCTACTAATATTAGATAAAATACAAAAACACGTGAAAAGTGTTATTATTTAAATTAGACTTTCTTCAATTTTATCAGTATAAAAAATATTCACTTGTATTCATATGAGCTTTTATTTTCTCCTAGTCGAAGTAAAATACTGGAGTTACAATTAAAATTCAGTGTCCTTGCAGGCTGAGGAGTGAAGCTGGAGGTGGTCTTGTGACACAAAAATAGGCTCTGAATCCTAGCCCTTAGTGACCTTTTTCACCAACATCTAAGCTCCAAGGAGGAAAGAAGAGATACAAAAGGAATAGAAATAGAGAAGATGGATGTGTATGATTTAATTCACATGGAACACTAGTGAGAATGGCTTCATTGCTGTTTGATTACTGACTAATAATATTAAAAGTGTCTTTTTTTGGTCAGGGTGTGGGATTGGGGATGAAGAGTAAAAGCTAGGATGATTATGGGAAGAGAAGACCAGAAAACATGACCAAAAACATAACTTACAAAAATATTAAAAATAATGAGAATTTGAGACTAACAGAGGAGACATTTGGGGGCAAAAGAACCATTCATGATATTTAGATTAAAAAAAAAAAAGAAAGACATGCACACAATGTATACGTATATTTATTTGCATATGTGTAAACATATAATCATATATAACATAAAAAGTAAAACATAAAGCAAAACACATAAGATAAAATACATCATATATGAAATATGTATCAATGTATATAAAATATATCACATACAAAATATTACATATATGTATTTATGCACATAGTATATTCCATATATACTTATATGTTTATATATTAAATATATATAATATTTTATATTAATTAATAAATTAATTAACATACAAATATTAAATAAAATAAATTAAATTAAAATTTATAATAATCAAATATATATAATATATAGTTGACTACTGAACAGCATGGGGTTAGAGGCATCAACCTTCCCACACAGTTGAAAACCCTCCTATAACTTTAGTCAGACTCCACATATGCAGATGCCCAAACGCCACTTACAAATGTAAAAACCCACATGTAAGTGCACTTGCACAGTTCAAACCAGTGTTTTTGAAAGGTCAAATGTATATATACAAGTTTCCCGTGCTATCGAATGTAGAATATTCCTATGAAACCTTTTGTAAGCCAAATGGCATACAGCAAAGAAGCAATTACCTTAGGACACATCCCACTAACGGATGCACAGAATAAATGGAGATAAAGCCCAGATGCTTACAGACACAGCTCAAAGCTCTGGGGCTTGATGCTGAGAGGCTGAGTGTGGTTCCTGGGGAAGGGGCTGGCTGCTGGGTGTGCACATTGCCTTTATAAGGGCTCACTGGAAAACAGATGCTGAATGCAATTGTACCTTTCACCTGTATTCATAGAAGCAAAAATCCTCTTTGGATTTCTTCCAGTTAGTGAAAACATTATGAAAATTATATCATATATATATATATAGGTCCACAGTGATACATACACACACATGCCATGCACACATAATTTAGTCACTTAGGGAAACAGATTTATATGTATCTGCACAGTAAACCTATACGTTGTTTAACATATACTAATCAAACTAGTTGTGTTTTTATTATAAAATAATGAATCATTGATCACAAACATGTGAACAAAGTATTAAAGAATATACCAGAGGGAGGAAACATACATCTGACTAGGCAGAAATAGAAATGACACAGAGATGAAAAGAACATATACAAATAGATTAGTGTATTCAGAAGAAAACAAGCATTTTTGCATTTATGAAAGAGACTGCTGTCAAACAAAAAGAGTATTAAAAGAAAAAAGTATCTAGAAATGTATAAAAAGTCAGCATGTGGAATGAAAATTAAAATGAGCAAAGTTAAGGATCTAGCTGATAATCTGAAAGATAAAGAGTGAGAATATACCCCAGAAGACAAAAAGAGCGTTAGACAAAGGAACAGATTTAAAAAAGAAAAAAGAAAGGAAAGATTATTTACAGAGGAAAGATGGAGAATTCTAGATTTTATTGAATAAGAGTTCCAGATGAAAAAAAAAAAAAAAAACTATGATGAAGAATAGAAAGAAACAATGAAATTGATAATTAAAAAAATTGTGTTCATTTAAAGAAAGATACATCTTTATATTAAAGACACATAGAAAAGCTGATTAGAATGAAAAAGGAAGGCCCATATTCTGTGAAGTTTCAGAACTTAAAGGATAAAGAAAAATTCTGCAATCTCCATAGAATGAAAAAATAGATACAACATATGGTAAGAATCTGGTTATTGGGCTGACTTCTCATCAGGACACTATGTGCTAAGAAGACAATAAAGAAACAAGAAAAATAAGTCCTGGTCCAGATGGCTTCACAGGTAAATTTTACCAAAGAGTAAAAGAAAAATTAACACCTATTCTTCTCAAACTATTCAAAAGAATTCAAGAGGAGTGAAGCTTTGAATCTCATTTTATAGTACAGCATTGCCCTGGTTCCAAAACCATAAGAAGATGCTACAAAAAAAAAAAAAAAAAAAAAAAAAATATATATATATATATATATATATATGTATGTATATATGTTTTTTCATATTAATCCTTGGGCAAGAGAAATAAAAGAAAAAATAATCAAATGGGACTGCATGGAATTAAAACGGTTCTACACAGCAAAGGAAATTATTAACAAAACAAAAAGACAGCCTTCTGATTGGGAGAAGGTATTTGCCAATGACACAGTGATAGGGGTTTAACATTAAAAATTTATAAAGAACTAATACAATTTAAGACCAGAAACACAAATAATCCAATTAAAAAGTGAGCAGAGCACTTGAATACACATTTCTCCAAAGAGGACACACAGATGGCTAATAGACATATGAAAAGATACTCAATATCACTAATCATCAGAGAAATGCAAATTAAACCCACAATGAGATACCACCTCATACCTGTCAGAATGGCTATCAACAAATCAACATACTTGCTGGCAAGGAAAGGGGACCCTCATGGGCTGTTGGTATGGTTGCAAATTGATGTAGCCACTATGGAAACAGTATGGAGGTTCCTCAAAAAGTTAAAAATAGAACTATCTTATGACCCCATAGTTCCACATCTGCGTATTCATCTGAAGAAATCCAAAACACTAATTTGAAAAGATATATGCATCTCTATGTTCACTGCAGCATTATTTACAATAGCCAAGATATGGAAGCAACATAAGTGTCCATCAAAATACAACTGGATAAAGAAGAAGTGGTACACATATACAATGGAATATTACTCAGCCATAAAAAAGAATGTAACCTTACTGTATGTGATAACACGGATGGACCTAGAGGATATTATGCTAACTGAAATAAGTCAGACAGGGAAATCAAATACCATACTTGTATGATCTCACTAATATGTGCAATCTAAAGAACAAAATAAATGAACAAATAAAACAGAAACAGACTCATAGATACAGAGAACAAACTGATGGTCACCCAATGGGAGGGGATTGGGGTCTGGGTGAAAAAGATGAAAAGGGAAATTAGTAGTTACAATTAGTAGTTACGAAATAGTCATGGGGGTTTAAAGCACAGCATAGAGAATACAGTCAATAATATTGTAATAACTATGTATGTGGCCAAGTGGATGCTAGCCTTATCGGGGGAATCACTTCATAAATTATACAAATGTGTAACCACTATGCTATAAACATGAAACTAATATAAAATAATATTGAATGTCAACTATAATTGAAATTAATTAATTGAAATTAATTAATTAAAAATAAAATAAGTTACATAATTTAAAAACTAAATATTTATATTGTGCATACACATTTATAATCAACCGACAGAAAAACTGAAACTCAACCAGTTACATATAAAATGTAAATGTGTAAATTTACATTTTGTAAACTTGAAATTTTAAAATAACAATAAAAACAAACTTTAGGAGAGTAACGAGAAAAGACACACAGTTTGATAAGTCACTATATGATTAATTTTTTGAAGAGTGAAATCAAATACGGCTGTCTAAAATAGTAAATCATGAAAAAAATCAAAATATTTATTGTAAATACATACAGGAAAGTACCCAAAGAAATAAAACTCAAAAACTACGAAAATAGATGAACTATCCAGAGTAGAAATGAATATAGGTGTGTGAGAATGTTGTATTCTTAATTTTAGAGTCACCTATACAAACTTTTAAAAATTTTGTAGATAGTTCTTTATTTAAAATATAACTTTAAAATATTAAAGAGTACCCTTATGAACAAAACAAGTAAATAAATTATAGTAAAATACATTTCAATGGCCACTTAAATCCCTCAGTTTGGATGATGCTCATAACGCCTGAAGGTGCTTCCCCATGTTGTTGAAGTAAAAACCATGTATTGATCACTTCTTCTGGGCAAGCCATTGCTTTCCCTATTAACACATTTATTTTCATTCCAGAGACAGGTAAGGGAAAATGTCCTTTCGTTCTTTCAACAGTTAAGAAAACTAACATATAGAGAGAGTAGATTGCTTTGCCTAAGGCCATAAAACTATTCCTGATGATATTAAAGCTCTCTTTTCAGTCCTCTCAACCCCATATTGTTGTGGTTTGCCTCTTTTCCCAATCACTGGGATATGGGTGATAACCAAAAAAGTTAGTCCAGAGGAGCCAATGTGAGAAATAGATAAAAATAGATACCAGGAGAAGTGGAAGATGGATATGTAATTTTATTTGCCAGCACTGTGATAGGTGCTTACACAGATTTTGCATCATTAATTCTCACAATAATCCCTATGAAATAAATAATATTGTCCCCAATTAACATATAAAAATACTGAGGCTCAATCTAAGTTTCTCATAAGAGTCCACGTAGCCAGAAAATGGCAGAGAATTATATAGTTCTCAAACTTATTTCTTTACCCCTATGCAGTGTTTCTCAACCTCGGCGTTATCAAAAGCTTGGGCTGGATAATTCTTTCTTGTGGGGTTGTTCTGCATATTGTAGGATGTTCAGCAGCACACTTGGCTTCTGCCCTCTAGATGCCAGTAGCATCCTTACCTCCATGTGTGACAACTAAAAAATGTTTCCAGATGTTCCACGGAAAGGGTTAAGGGGTGAACCCACTGCCTTACAGGCATGGGTTATCCTCTCGAGCTGTATGTGTTAGGGAATAGACCCCAGTGGGATTCTAGATCCTTGAACTTGGGTTCCCATTAGCTTTCTTTTTTTATATCCCTGTGAAATTGATATTGACAGTGTTGAATTTTACCTGAGCTCTGTGATTCTAGAAAGCAGCAATGGTTAAGAAATCCCCCACCACCAGTCCTTTGGGTTCAGGAAAAGGCTTACTGCAATGAATCACCCCTCCCCCCAGACTTAGATAAGACCATAGATGTGCCACTTGTCCACCTTTGACAGATCCAGGCAGACTCTCCACATTCCTATTCTTTTCCTCACAAATGAGTAGATGAACTGTTTTTTTCCTCACTGATCAATCAGAACAAATTGCTTGTAACCCAACTTTGGGTATGTTTCTCTCCCTTTCCCAGGCCTCTGGACTCTCATCCACCCTCAGCCTGAGTGTGCATACATTCCCTCCTTAACATCCTGCCCTGAGAATAGACAGACCTCAAGATAAAACATTTTCTGATCTACTGTCCTACCACCTCAACCTTGCTCATGCACTTCCCCCAAATTGGTTTATGGTCACTTTGTTTACTCCTCCTTATAAAGAAACGGTCTTTTCTGGTGAACCTTTGGGAAGCTAGCAGATCTCATAGTTACATGTTCTTCCTGTTGTAATAGTACCCTTCCTGCTATTACAATAGTACCTCTCCTGACTCGTTTGCAATAATTTTTTGAATAAAGTTTATCTTTACCTATATCCAGACTTGTTTTTTATTTGATATTACAGTAACATAAACAAAAAACGAATGCCGATTTCTTGCTATCTCTTCCATTTAGGATAGAATCAAAAGGCTGCATTTAACTTAAAAGAGAAAATTAATTTAAAAAAACTATGTGGAACATACATTATAAATTTATAACTGAGTTTAAAAAAATGAAGCCATTGTATTCAGTGACTTCAAAGGTCACTAATATTAACAGCCTTCTAAATGGGCTTGTTTGGAGCCCTCCGGCCAGAAGCAAGAGAAAATAGCTGCCCAGAACTAACATCTATGCATTTATCAGCCTGGGACATAATTGACATGTCAGTTGAGTATTAAAATGGCCAAGGCATCGCTGGCAGGAGTGAGTGCCCCTAAATGAAAAACCAGTGTGATGAGGTTCATTGCCTGAGGCAAAGAACCTTGGCTTAAACTGCCTCCCAAAGGACTAGACTTATGAGAAGCCAACACCTCTCCAACAACAGTCCCCGTGACTAAGAAATGGCTCATCATTGACAAGGTTAGTTCATGGGGAGCAGGGGTGAAACAGAAAAAAAGCCAAAACTTGATCTGCCATGGAGATGTTACCTTTTGTAGGCATGCGAGGATTATACCCTGAGTGTGTTTCTTTTATCCAGAAACCATTTTAATTTATTCCGTAACTTAACAGGGAGCAGAGCCTGTGTGGGAGTGGAATGAGGAAGGGAGAAATGGGGGAGCAAAAATTGTTCCACCAGCAACTGATTTCTGTCCATAATAACTTTCTAGCTATTTTTCATTTGCCTGTACTGATATTGATTGCAAAATTTTTAGCTTTTTAACCCAAATTTGGATTTGGCTCCAATTATTTTTTCTATGTCCCAGGACTGATATTCTAGGTTAGAATTTTCTGTAGTTATTTGGACATAAAATGCCATTCATGACATGAATTCATGTTTTTTTCACAGTCAGAGAGAGTCAAATGAATGAAGAGGTGCCATACCTGATAGAGAAGAGAGATTGCCTCAGTTCCCTGACACAACCTGTCAATCAGTCTCCTAAACCTCTCATCCCCATTTTTCAGCCATACACCCACCGTCTCTCCCACTGATGAGTGATCACACTAACATCGACATTGAGCTTTTTGGACCAACGTTGATTACAATCTCAAGTGAGTACATGAATAAAGATAACAGGTATGAGATATAAGAAATGGTAGGGCCCATGACTCAATAATGTTGAAAGATATTAAAATTCAATTAAAACATTTTTTGCAGACTTCTGTTACAAGTTTGTAATTCCTAAATAAGATCTACATATATGTTTAAAATTGGCTGTTGATTGGCCAGAGAAATTTTTTAAATGATTTATATGTTGTTCAATTATTTGAAATAGATAACCTACATTTAATTGAGACTTGATGTAAAAAAAATGGATTTCTAAATTGTTTTCCTTTGCTGGCAATAGCTAGACCACATGTCAACAAGGAAACAATTGCCTGATCTTCATACATGTTCTCACTTTTTGAGGAGGCATAAGCTTTCAAGTTCACCACAGTCTATTGGATTATCTGTTTAATCCATTTTTATTACCTTCCCAGTCTCCATTGGAATTGAAGTTTGAAAACTCTAGTCTATAAATGCTAGGATTCTTTGAACCTATTCCATATTCACAAGTTCATAATCTTCTTCTGCAAATCATCGATACAAGTTAAGATACCCATGTTTTGGGAATGGGTAGATTTTATTTCCCCAGGGATAAATGTCGAAAAGGGTCTGTATATAGTCCTGGGAAAGAGCCTTGTAAAAAAGAAAACCAGGAGCGTGAAAAACAATAGATGAACCAATGTTATCCTGTATGGTCAGATTAACAATAATAATTATGAAAATATCAATCTTGTATGCAGTAATCTCAAAAGCTTATGTTAATCAAGATATGTGCACATTCAACAATTTGCAATAAAAGAAATGTCCTTTAATTTCTTTTCCCATCCAAACAAAGATGAGAATATATTCTTTTTGAAAAGAGAATGTCTTGATTTAAATTTTGCATGTTCAGGTTTTCTTAAAAGGACTGACTAGAAATGCTCTATAAATTATTTGAAATTAGAATAAGTAGACAGTAATGGCACAAAACACAAGTACTATAAAATTGCCTTAGGCATTATATTTGTCTAGAAATTAGCATTTTAGAGTACATTTTGAGTTTATGATTAAATACCAGGGAAGCCAAAAAATGTACAAGACTTGTATTCATCTTTTGTTATCAGCATATATTATTACAATTTTAATACAGTTTTTTTTTTCCTTTCTTAAAACGAGTATACATATTTTTTGCACCCTCTGTAGTAATGCATAAGAGCATTTTGACTTAAATTGAAAATATGTTGCACTATATGTATATGCATGTGTAAATATCACAACAGATCTCTATCTATCATCTATCTATCTATCAATCTATCTATCTATCTATCTATCTATCTATCTATCTATCTATCTATCATCTATCTAATCACTTATCTATCTAATCTGAGACGTTAAAACAGTATCTCTCCAAATTTGTGGTCCTGACTTTTAAAATATGGGCTTCAAGTTTCTAGCTATCTAAAATTTAGTCAACCTTATTAATAGTCCCTAAAACATGAAATAAAATAAAAATAAACCTGTGACCAATCCAGAAACCTCCTTCTTTATTGTATTTCTCCTTTGTTTCTCTTTTAGTAAATAATTTATTTTTAAACCTAGCATTTTAATATTTTAGTGAAACTTAGGTATGTAAAATAAACACTTAATTAGACTAAGCAATACATTGTGAAAGGCTGGTTTCTATTCCCTTCAAATTGTAATGCACAAAAGACATGATATAAAAATTATCAAGACAAAAGACTTTTACATGTCTGTTACCTCAAAAAATTATGTGTTTGGATTTATGATAATCTTTGTTAATTAGAGATCATAGAACAATTTGTTAAGAGAGAATGCATCTTCAAATGCAGCTCTATTTTAAGGAACTTCTTTCATCCATTTCTAATTTGTGCATATAGTTTTCTCTTGGGATTACAGTCCTTGCATTGGATGCCAAGAAAGCCATCTTGTAGGAAATCAGCCACTGTAAGACACTTGTACAGAATAAGAAATATTCTCTTACTACCTCACTACAAGGTGCTGTCTGTGGAAATTATCAGTAATTCTAAGCATTTACACAATTACTGTTCAAAGTGCCATTATCAGAGACATGGCATTAACAGGAAGAATCTCAAAGCAGCAAGGAAGATAGAGTAACTTACAGAAGTACAGTAGGCCACCACAATGATGCCAAAATTGCTTTAGTTGACTGAAATTATATGTATGTTCCTGTCTTTAGAATTAGAAAACAAAGTTTAAGAAACCAGTTTATGTCAGGAGTTAATCTGACCTGTGCTTTAAAGCACCTTAGTTACACTAAAAAAAAAAAAAAAAGAAAAAAGTAAACAACAAAAACAAAAAAACATATATACATATATATACCTATATATAAATGTGTATATATAACTATATATAAATGTGTATATATATACATATATATATATAAATGTGTATATATACATATATATAAATGGCTTGTGTTTCCAACAGTATGTAATATCTCTTCCAAGGATTTTCCCTTGTTTATTTAGAGTCTTTGCCTGCATATTTTTCAATATAATCACTGAAAATTTCTGTAATTAAAAAGAAACAACGAATAGAGAAATGAATGATTCACCAGATTTATATGCTGAACATCATTACATCTTTTGCTGGGAAATATAAATATTTTGTTTGCCTAGAATTGATATTAACTTAATAGACTTTGGAGCCTAGTCAATGATCTGTAACTGTGCTAACCCATTTTTTATGTGTATGTTGTATCACATGGACTTATAGTATTACAATGTGGCCATCTAAAAGAAAAATTATAAAGAAGCACAGTCAATAGAGAGGTAGCTTTAGACTTGAGAAGGTGCTAGGGATAAATAGTAAAATATAAATCAGTTCTAAGTCATTTCTGGCAAACTAGATTTTTTTCCTTTAACCATGAGGAAATTCAATCAATTCAGGCAAATACTTATTTTACAAAACAGATATTTGTTTTTCCTAACAAAAGAGAAGACGGAGTAAAATTCTATCTTAGTTGATTAGACATTTTTGGCATTATGTAAAAACATTGAAGGGCAATGGTCTCTTACCATATATTGGTGAACAATATATACTGGGGCTCCCAAAAAAATGTATACACATGACTTGTATTCATCTTTTATTATTGGTATATATTGAGGATTTCAATTTTAATAGTTTTTTTCCTTTCTTAAAATGTGTCACATTTATATATATATATATATATATATATATATATATATATATATATATATATATATATATATATATGTGTGTGTGTATTTATAAAATGTTTCCCCAAAAATAAGAGCTAGCTGGACAATCAGTCTAATGCATCTTTTGAAGCAAAAATTAATATAAGACCAGTCTTATTTGACTATAATATGAGACCCGGTCTTGTAATATAATATAATATAATATAATATAATATAATATAATATAATATAATATAATATAATATAATATATAATTTCCCGTCTTATATTAATTTTTGCTCCAAAAGATGCATTAGAGCTGATTGGCTAAGTCTTATTTTAGGGGAAACAGGGTATATATAAAATATTGCCAAGATCTTACATTATGATCATATAAAACATTTGCAAGACATGTATTTAGTTCAAGATCAAGTGACGAAAAATAAACAATATACTCATAAAACTTATGTATTAGTAAGAAAAGATAGATAATAAACAAGCAAAAATGAGAAATAAACATCATTATTTCTGATAGTGAGAAGCAGCATTGACAAGCCTAAAACAGATTGGTACTAGAAAATAGGGCACTGTTATAATATCTGAAATATGCTGCAGTGGCTTAGTGGTTGGAACCACGCAGCAAGGGAACTGATATTAGAAGCAGTCCAGATAAGAAATCCTGTTATGTAGTTGTAAACTATTTGGTAAAATTGCTGTCCACAGTAACTTGAGAAGCAGATCAGGTGTCAACTGATCCTGTAGTTCTAGAGAAAATGGTTGGAAAAGGTAAGAGTAGATGTGTGTGTTGAGATAGTAATAAAAAAGTTTATTGGGGAAAGAATTGGCTGAATTGCCAAAAGAAATAAAAAGGAGTGATAGAGTCCAGATTTGAGAGTGCCAAATGGTTACCGATGCTTACTGCTTAGACAACTAACACACAGAAAAGAGCAAAAGAGACTTTGAATGATAAAGGACAATTCCTCTGCAGTCCTGAACTGAAGAATAGATCAAGGCTGTGGTCATCTCACTCAAAATTAGCATGCCAGAAAGCCTAAACGTCACCACCATTAACTGATATATAAAGTGTGAAGGCAAACAATTAAAGAAATCAATCGGGCTTGAGAAACATGTCTGGAAAAAACTTTGAATATGATTATAAGTACATGACACATGACTGGAATAAAATAGAGCACATGCCTATTAAATTTTTGAAGGAACCATAAACCTAGTCTTTTAGAAAGCCTATGGCATTTGGAGCCTAAAAATAACTTTTGGACTCATAATCTTCCAAGAGCAGGAAGCAGGTGAGAGGTGTTCTTCCCCTACTTGTATTTTCAGAAAATACTTCAGATGTCCCCACAGAGACTGGAATTAGGGGCCATATAAAACAGTGGACAAAAGAAATTTCTAAAAGAGAGTAGAATCAGGATCAGATCAAAAATTTCTCCACGCCCATTTTAGGACGTCTCATGACTTATACAAGATTTCACAAATGCTACAAGGATTGCTTGCTATATCCTTCTTTCCTGAATGAGATTATTACTTCAGCAAATATCTGTGGGTCAATCGTTGTATATTAGGTTAAGATACAGATAAATTTTACTTTGGTTGAGGGTTTGCTACATTAGGAAGAGCCACGTCTGGATCTGAAAGAAAATGCTGTACCTCACGTGACAATTCTGGATTTTGAGCTGCAGGCAGGTGCTGGGTGGGATTTGGATTATCTCTCTTTAGAGGGAATGATTGTGTTTAATATGTAGAAGAAGGGAACAAAGGGATATTTGAGGTACATGAGAATGAACTGCGGTATCCCAACTAATCATCATACCACTTTCTATTTCTTTCTGGAAAAAAATAATGTCTTGTTCTCATTTGAAGTTGTGATTAACCATATGGTCTATAAAATGTAGGCAATGGAATGTATTCTAGACTTAATTAATTACAAAACTTTCATACATGGTCTTATATGTTCTTTCCCCTTTTCCAAGGCTGGAAATGAGGGACAATTTTGGAAGACTTATTTTGAAGATGGATGGAGCCAAACTTTGAAAGAATCCTTGGTTCCAGAGTCATTATTTGGAGAAGAGTCAGCCAACTGAAAACACCTTGTTTTAATTTTTGTGTGAGAGACATGTAATTTTTATGATATCAAGCTATTGATGTTTTAAAGTTTATTTTTTATAGTAGTAATCTAAATGATACAGCTCCAAATAAAACTATTCTTAACATAACAAAACTTTAAGAAGGTTTTGCAGCTCAAGGATACCATCAATACTCTGGGAGATTATCATCCTTCCACCATTTTCAGTGCATTGCCTATTTTGTCCGTGTGCTTATTGTTACATAGCCACAAAGTGGTTTCCATAGCTTTGGACACGATGGTGACAGGTGAGGGCAAGATGAGGAGGGGTAGGGTATGGAGGAATTGTGACTGAAGTTGCAAAAGGACCTTCTTCTTAATGACTCTCTTTTAGTCAATAAAGGAAATCTTTACCAGAATTCCTTTAATTTGTGGACTGAATATTTGTGTCCCCTCTCAATTCATAGTTTGAAGTCCTACTCTCCCAGATGATAGTATTTAGAGGTGAGACCTTTGGGAACTTATTAGGTTTAGAAAAGATCATGAGAGTAGGGCCCTCGTAATGGGACAAATGTGAGGACACAGAGAGAATGCAAAGATTTTCAAACTGGGAAGGGAAATCTCACCAGGAACCAAACCCGCTGGCACCTTGATCTTGGACTCCCAGTCTCCAGAACTGTGAGAAATAAATGCCTGTTATTTAAGCTACTCAGTCTATTGTACCATTATAGTAGCTTGAGCAGACTAATATACCCCACCATACATTTACTATGTATGGCTATGCTAACTTCTCCATGCCTCCTACTCATAACTAGTCAGAAGAATCCTGGATCATGTAGATATTTGGCAGAACTGGTTGAGGTACCCAGACATTTTATGTATTAATTTGTTCTCTATATCAATGTCATGTTAAGTGGATCAGAATAAGAAGTTCAGCAAGAAGTGGATCAGCAAAAAGTTACAATTGCATTGGGAGCCATGGAAAGCCACACGTACCCCAGAAAAAAATAAATGAATATATCCTATGGAGATTTACAGGCCAGACACATCAGTGATATTTTTTAGGAATTCAATAGTCTGGGGCACATTGAAAAAATCCAACCAAATGAGAAGACAAAGTATTGAACCACTTTGGATTAAAGAGACAACATATTTCACAGTTGGGAATACTACTTTGATTCATTAACTGGGTGACAGCAAAGGCTGCCAGTTTCCTCTGGGAATCAGAGCATAAACTAGCTCTGTAGCAGGTCTAGAATACAAGTGATTCTACTACTTGGACCATATGCCCCATAGGTTTCATATAATTACATATATTGGTAGTAGAAGAGGATGTCATATGGAGTTTATCACAAGCTCTCATAGGATAATCATAACAGAGAGCCCAAGGGTTCTGCTACAACTTTCTGCTACTTGCAGAGAAAAACTGCACTCTATTCAAAAAGCATTACCCAGAAGATGTGGGTCCGCTGATTAGGAGATAATGAAGTGATCATTCAGCTAATGTTTCCATCATTAACTGATTATTGAGAGACCCAAAAAGTCACTAGACGGGATGGGCCCAGAAGAAATTCATCAGAAGATGGAATTGCACATTTGGATTGGGCAAGAGCAGGGACAGAGCACACATGTAAAATGCACAAGCACGTAGCCTCGACCCCATGTCATCCATCACTATTACACTTGTATTTCTCATTCAGCTCCCACCTATGGCTCACTGCGACATGAGAAGGACCATTATGATTACCTGACAGAGGAGAAAAATGACTGAGTTCAGCCATAGGTGGTGGGCTCATTATGTGGGTGCCAACTAAAAGTGACCATGAAAAACAACTGTATGAGTAAATCTTCCCAGAGGACAGGGCTGCGGGTGGTTCACCTGGTTTCTACTTGGTGTGAAAAGAGAGGTAGGCCAAAATAAGACTATATCTTAGGTTCATGGGCTGTGGTGAATGGCCTAATTGGTCAGGGGTCTGGAAGGAGAGAGATTAAATAAATGACTGAGATAAAAGAGTTAAACGAAGAATAGGTATGTGGATGGATCCAGGGGGCAGTCACAAAGTGTGAGCATCTTTGTGTCATGTTAAAACTCAATAGAGAGCATCCAACATAGAAGAGGCACTAATCAGCCAAGTAGAAGTGAATCAGGTCTTGTGAGTCAGCCTTTCTCATTGCCATCTCAGTGCTAGCATAGTAGACAAGTAAGTGGAACAGCCATAGTGGCAGGGACGGAATCTGTAGCCCCAATAATACAGCCTCACACTCACCAAGTTTGGTAACTTAGTGCCCCTTTTGAATAACCTGCCAATAACAGAGACCAGTTGTATACCTCCAATATGGAACCATATTCTAAGACCTACTAGCGACTTGGTGGCACATAAATTGCTTTGCCACAGAAGAAGAAATTTTTCACCTTGACTGGAATTGTCTCTATACTGAAAAGTGGATTTTCATATCCTGCCCACAGGACCTTCATTTAGCACCATTTTACAGAGGACTACAGTTTTTTGTTTTGTTTTATTTTCAATTTTTTATTAAAGTTTAGTTGGCATATAATATTGTGTTAGTTTCAGGTGTATAGCATAGTGATTCGGCATATATTTACCCTACAATGTGATCACCATGATGTTTATTAACCATCTATCACTGTTCAAAGTTATTACAATATTTTTTATTATATTCCCGGTGTTGTACATTATACTCCAGCGGCTTCTTTAATTTGTAACTGGAAGTTTGTACCTCTTATTCGTTTTCAGCTTTTTCACTCATCCCCCAACCCTCTCTCCTCTGGCAAACATCAGTTTGTTCTCTGTGTCAATAAGTCTGTTTCTGTTTTGTTGTGTTTGTTCATTTATTTATTTATTTATTTATTTAGATTTCCATATAAGTGAAATAATACTGTATTTGTCTTTCTTCGTCTGGCTTATTATACTCAGCATAATATCCTCTAGTTTCCATCCATGTTGTTACAAATGACATATTTCATTTTTTGTGTCTGAGGGTATACACACACACACAGACACACACACACACACACACACACACACACACACACACCAGGGGTGCCAAAAAATGTATATAAGTGGACACTTTGGTCAATTTAGCTCAAGCAGTATTTCACCATAATCAGAAGTGTCTGGATGCTGATGGTAACCACTTTGGGCTCCTCTTGTAATGGCAGAAGTCAAATGGGACTTGTATTCATCTTCTGTTATCATTATATATTGAGTATTACAATTTTAATAGTTTCTTTTTCCTTTCTTAAAATGTGCTTACTTTTTTTTGTCACCCTCGGCATATACACATAGCAACATGCATTCACAACATCTTTATTCATTCATCGATCAATGGATACCTAGGTTGCTTCCATATCCTATCTACTGTAATTAATGTTGCATTGAACATAGGGGTGAATACATCTTTTTGAATTAGTGTCTTCATTGTCTTCAGTTAAATACCCAGAATTGGAATTGCTGGGTCATATGGTCACTTTATTTTTATTTTCTGAGGAACTTCCATGCTGTTTTCCACAGTGGTTGCACCAATTTACAATCCTACCAATAGTACACAAGGGTTCCCTTTTCCTTACATCCTCGCCAACACTTTTATTTGTTGTCTTGTTGATGACAGCCATTCTTACAGGTGTGAGGTGATATCTCACTGTGGTTTTAATTTGCATTTCTCTTATGATTAGTGTTATTGAGTATATTTTCATATGTCTGTTGGCTCTCTCTTTGTCCTCTTCAGAGGGATATCTATTCAGGTCCTCTGCCCAGTTTTTCATCAGATGGTTTGAGTTTTGATGTTTAGTTGTATGAATTTCTTATACATTGCTCTCAATGACCCACTTAAGGAATTTGTGCTCCTGTCCCCACAAATCTTCACTCCACAGTTCGAAAGACCTAGATCGCAGAGGATCACACAAGCTTCATTAATGTTTAAGCTCTAGCTGCTACCAAGTCACTCTGGGCTTCTCATACTGATAGAATGGCAGATAAAGAAGGAAGTCATTATCCCGAGAAGGCAGTTTGCCTTGTTCATCAAGAAAATATAAGGTTACTGTTACACAGTTGGGACTGGAAAGAAGTGGCATGTCTCCCACATGAGTCACCAAACATCACTTGGTACACTCTTGTCAAATTTTTATGATAACTTGGATAAGTACAACAGGCAAAGCCTGAGAAGCTTATAGTGAATAAGCCCAGAACCTCCGGTATGATGTTCTGCAGCCCCCTAGTCTGTAAACTAGATTAGCAGAGACACTAACTGAAGGGGAGGACAATTTAGAAATAATCATGGAGGAGGGAAACAATGAGTACCATCTGTGGCTTTGGACTAGCTGTAGTACACAGGCTGTAGGTCATTTCATGTACCATTTGCATGTTTCTCTAGGAATTCGGGAACTTAATATATGAAGCACATGGATCTGAGCAGTGCAGAAAGTGGAATGCAGTGGATGTCCTTGTGCATCATCATTTCTGCCTGCATGATGGAGTCTCTTACTCCCCTCCCTTCTGGGAGCATTTTTGGCTGACAGCTCTTAGCCAGAAACTTCCTCTGGTACTTACGCTCAGCCAAGGAGAGCTGATACCACCCTCAGCCATCCCTGTCATCCCACATTCAGTGACTGACTGATGAGGAGGCATAAGTGCCTGCTCTTTCCCAGCAAGTTGGGATGATTCTATATAAATGTCCCAGCAGCAGAGCTCTTAGTAGGAAAGATGGATTTGTTGAAGCCTTAATTTTGAATGCATTCTTCTGCCCAGTCCAGTTTCTTTCACTCCTCCATGGGTGCTAATTCCAAGGATATTGACCAATGAACTTACTACATGTACATCTCTGTCCCCAAATTTAATTTCTAGAGAGCTCTACTTAAAACAATGGCCAAAATGGTCTCTGCCCAAACATGGTATTTAACTGAGACTTGAATGACAAGAAGGATTCAGCCATGAGAACCACCTAAAACAAACAAACAAAACCCTGTACCATGTAGGAGGATAAACTTTATTTTTTATCTATAGTTATTCTCCCACCTGGGGTGACCCAGTCATAACTCTAGTTTCTATCCCAGGAAAGGCAAATAAGGATTCTACTAAGTTTTGGAAACTTATTGTGCCTTAAAGAGTATGCCCATATAAACTTTGAGGAAGAAGTGGCATTTCGTTAACGCCATACTTTAATCGATTACAGGAAGAAAGGGAAATGACACTTTTATCATTTAGAGATTTCAGGTCATGTTTATTGAGAAATTAATGTATTAAATGTTCATGTTATAGTTTGTTCACTAGCCAATAGTGAACCAATAGGGGGGCATCAGCTAAAGAAATTCTTCTTTGCTGAGATTTTGGTGATCTAAGAGTAGTTAAATGAGAATCAATATTTCTAATCTCATTTACAGTATTCTAACAAAGATCTTCACATTAGAATTCAATACAGATACAGGACTGAAGAATCTATATTTTAAAAATTCGATCCTTAACTGGGATCGGAGACAGACTCTTTAACATGAAATTTGAAAAAAAAAACCACTTAATAAATGGAAAATATTTTTTGAGGGTCTCTGCTAGATAGATTGCAATAGACTTATTACTATTATCACTTTTAATTTGATAAAGAAAATTTTCAAAATCTTGGGTCTTGAAAACGTGGCCCATTGAATGTCAGCCACACAGTTACATGGCTGTCTCAGCTTAATCTCCACCAGACTGGCTAGCTCCTTATATCGAAGTGGTTATTTTCACAAGAGTATAATGTCTAGATTAAGCAGGCATTTGGCTTGAGCAAAAGCTTTTATTACTATTTAAAAGATAGCACCAAGGGAATGAGCTTAAACTTGAGAAATAGGTTGAAAATGGCCATTCTTTGACTTATTTATCCTAAACACTTAAAAGTTTCAGAGCAATATAACTAGATATCTATCATGTCTGAAATGAACTATTGCCACAAGTAGAGAAGTAATTTGCTAGCAATGCTTCTTAGCTTATAAATACATGTGTGTATTTATAAATATGACATATATATACATATGTATTGAATTTAAGCTGTTTACTCTGACTAGCAGTCTTCCTTCCTTTAGAACTTTTGACCTAGGCTATCTCTAACATACCTACTGTCTTCCTTCTCTCCATTCTCCAATTTTCATTCTACCTTGTTCACCAATTATGAAATTCTTCATATATGTGTACGTTTCTTGAGAGCATATAAACACACAAATTCAATGTGAACGTACAAACATATATGTATGTAAACCAGAGCTCAGCAAACTACAACTGGTGTGATGGTCACCTCTTTTTGTAAATGAAGTTTTATTTGAACACAGCCATGCACGTTTGTTTTGATATTATCTATGGCTGCCGTTATCCTACAACAGCAAAGTTGAGTAGTTGTGAAGAAACTGTACAACGCACAAGCCTAAAATATTACTATTTGTCTAAGAAAATGTTTGCTGACCTCTGCTCTGTATAAAACATTGTATTAATTATCTTTTGCTTTGTAACTGACCATCCTGAAACTTCATGGATTAAAACAACAGTTATTTAGTAGCTAGCTCCAAATCCTCAGTGTTCGCAATCTCAACTGAATCCATTTGGACAGTTCTTCTGCAGGTCTCCCCTAGGCTCACTCAGTCAGTTAACTCAGCAGGGGGTTGCTGGTCCAAGAGAGTCTCACTCCTGAGTCCAGTAGTTGGTCCTATCAGCTGGAACCTCTGACACTCGGTCTCTTATCCTTAAGCAGGCTAATGTTGTTGTTGTTTTGTTTTGTTTTTCTTACAGTACTATTAGGACAGAGTTCCACGAAAGTGAGAGCAGAAGGGGGAAGGCAGCTTAAAGTCCTAAATTTGAAATATCGCAACTATCAAATTCTAATAGTCAAGTTAAGTCACAAGACCAACCAAATTTCAAGGGGTTATAGAAATTGGCTCTATTTCTTGACAAGAAGATTAACAAAATCACAATGTAAAAGTGTATTATATAGAAATTGGAGGAATTTACGACCATTTTTTGCAATGTACCACTCTCATATATACCTTAGATTACATTGATACCATATTATCTGGCAATTGTAGGAAATGAACTGTTCTACATAAAAATAATTTCCAGGATTTTAAATATAAATCTATGACAACTTGTAAGTATTCACGGTAGTAAAAATGTACTACTATCTGGCATTTTATCTTGTCTTCCTATATAGAAATATTGATTATAACTTAACTTAAAATACAGCAGTGCCCTCAAGGTTATTGATGAGTGTAGTTACATGGAACAGTTGCCCCTAAACTAAGTGATCAAATATTAATAGATCTTTTAGTCTATAATTGTTTAGCAATATCTTTAGATTTTATTACCCTTTTGTAATTTTCTGCTTCAGGGTAATGGTTAGATATTTATATTTAAAATAATGTTAAGATTATGTCTAACACACAGAAAAAAATCTAGTTTCCTTATGAAAGCCTTCCCCAGTCTTCAGTTTTAATTTATTTCGATTAAGTCACCAAGAATTCTCAGATCAGAGTAGGTCCAGGTTCAGTGGTCAGTTGTGAAACTGAAGTCTCTGCAACAAATAGCTTGAAAAACATTTGGAAAAAAACCCAAAACCAGACAAAGGCTATAGTCTAAATGTCTGTGTTCCCCCCAAATTTGTACTATATCGAAATCCTAATACCCAGTGTGGTGGTATTAGGAGCTGTGACCACTGGGAGATGATTAGGTTCTTGGGCTGGAGCCCTTAGGAATTAAATTAATGCTCTTATAAAAGGGACCCAACAGAGGTCTCTCGTTCCTTCCACCATGTGAGGATGCAGAAAGAAGTTGGCAGTCCGCAAGCCAGAAGAGGGCTTTCCCCAGAACCTGACCATGCTGGCTCACTGATTTTGGACTTCCAACCTCATAACTGTGAGAAGTAAATTTCTGTCATCTATGAGCTACCTGGTCTGTTGTATTTTGTTATAATAGCTCAAACAGATAATTACTAATACTTCTTAGTAACGAACTGGTGCTTGTCTCTCTCTCTCTCTCTCTCTCTCTCTCTCTCTCTCTCTCTCTCTCTCTCTCTCTCTCTCTCCTGTCTCTCTCTCTCTCTCTCTCTCTCTCTCTCTCTCTCTCTCTCTCTCTCTCTCTCTCCTGTCTCTCTCTCTCTCTCTCTCTCGCTCTCTCTCTCTCTCTCTCTCTCTCTCTCTCTCTCACACACACACAATTATATTTTATATAACAAAACAAACCTGTTTATCAAATAATCACTATCTTTGCTTACTTGTATTGGTGAAGTCTTTTAGTAAAAGAGATGCAAAACCAAAATGTCACTTTGGTTTTCACATGTTTGTTTGATCTGTATGGAATTCAAAATTTTATTTTTCATCAGTTGTCAATATATTATTTAGGTTAGTAGGTTTCACATAAAATTCTAGATATCTGGCCTATCTAAAGTTAGAAGATCTGACAATAATAGTACTTCTTTCTAACCTAACAGTCATCCCCAAAAGCTAACAGGTTGCTGACACATTTTGACCAAGCAACATTCTCTAGTTCACTGCTCTGTCATACAACCCACGTCCTCTCATTCCTGTTGCTCATCCTGTCCACTTGGCATTTGAATTTGGAGCTCGGTTTTATATTAACCTTTCCTTAGATCTGCATTTATCTTCACTGGACTGGGTAAATTTACTCATATTAATGCCCTAGAAATTTACCTCCTGTGGGAGCTCCTCTGACTCTTTCTGCACACAGTTAAGATCAATTCTTAAAACACCAGTCTTTCCGCTGGTGTTGATTTTCTATTTCTGCGGCTTATTATGGACAAACATCTGTTCCTTTGCACCTGAACACTGCAGTCATTGCATCATGCTGCTGAAAAAGAGATATTTTTCTCTGTCTATTTAGGAAAGCAATGACCTTTATTTCCTTTGTTTGTTTTTTGTGTTTGTTACTTTGGTCCATATTTTCACTTGTGCTGGGTTCAGTTTCCCATGTATACTAGGTGCAATTACTTATGATGTTAGATTTTTCTCGGCAGGGAGCTCAGTCTTGTCTTTGACAACTGGTACATTACATTAAGCCCGAAGTTTTCTTTTCCTTTGAAGCATGGTTTATACCTTCATGGAAAGGACAATTTCCTCCCTGATGGCATCTGTTTTCTCATCGTAATGACCACCTGACCAGGAATCATATTCACTAACATGAACCTCTCTCTCACAATCTCATGTAGATGGCCTCTGCAGAAGTTTCCTCCCGAGTGAGTCTCCTCTGTTCACTTTCTCCATTTCACCACTCATCCCACACTTTAAAATCCTTATTGTATACACAGAAACACATGGAAATATAGTATAGCGTTAAAAATGTTATCATGAATATAATGTCTTCCCTCTCTTCCCACCCAGCTGTTACAATATTATTATGGAAACATGGTGGGTTAAAGCTGCACATGGTTCTTTAAGAACCCCGACTTCTCCTGGATCAGGAGTTGCTTTGTCAGCCTTTGTGGGTTTGTGGTTAGAACACTGTAGATGAAAAGCAAATGTGATTGAGTTTTTGAATCACGATTACTGTGACAGATATACTTAATATTTGGGTTAATGAGCTTTACAGCAACCAAATGTACTAAAAAGACATGACCCAGAAATTATTTATAGACAGTCTCAGAGGTTCACAAACTTTCTTGGTTCACAGCATATTTAGTGTCTTAGTAATATTTTCACAATGCCACCAGGAAAAACGAAATATCTCACATCCCTTTATTAAGTAGTTAATTTAAAAAAAAAAAAAACAAACAAAAAAACAAACAAACACTAATTGTTTATGTCCTAACAACCTGTTGGTCATTTTGCAGCTTCTCAAACCTTGGAATCAGATTATGCACTACTGCTCTCATTTCTTGGTCCACACTGATTTTCCTACGGTACCTGCTATTTATCACAGCAACTGCCGAAAAGCCAGTTTCTAAAAGGTATACTTAAAAGCAACGAGTTGAAACCAAACCAGCTCTATGTAATAGTTTGTACAGCATCTGAGAGATGGCACATGAATTCACTGTGGTACCCCTAGGGTACTTCGACAAGTTTGGGAACCATGGTTCTAAGTGTTGAGTAAGTACATAGATGTATCTGTGTGCCTTGGGTGGCTTGGTGACTAATTTTGCACTTTAGATATTTAACTTAGAGAAAGTTCATGGCTGCCTGACATTTTGAAGATAGGTCTTTAACAATCATTTGGTAAAATCTCTTCACCTGACCCATGAGATGGTAATGCTCAGAAAGGTTAAGGGCTTTGTCCATCTTCATAATTTTCAGATTTTCTTTTAAATTCTACTATTATTTCATACAGAGGTTTTATATGGACGGTATTTTAAAGTTTGGAAAATGGCATGTGGCTCCTTCTATAATACAACACTAATGGACTCCAGTCTAATCTCATTTAAAATACAGGAATGAATTGATTAAGGTTACTTTTTATGACTCGTGTGTTTTATTACATATTTTTGTTCTGTTAGAAGTGCAGAATTCCTTTTGGCAAAGGGTAGCACAATTTCCTGAACAGATCTCACTTGCGTCTCACATTTCCCACAACCAGATGTTCTTATGACAAAAGTCGGATGTCTAGGACGATGGCCTGACATGTCAGTAGAGGGAGCAGCTACTCCTGTTCCATCAAACACCCTCACAATCTTCCCAGAAAATCCTCCTTATGAACTTCCTCCTACTGCCTGGAAAAATATTTTCACCTAATCTAAACCCACCCTTTTTCTATAGTGCACTTTAAACTCCATTGATTTTTTTCCCCCTGATGATGTCATTCTCAGTAGAATCTTCACGCTTATTTAAGCCCTACTATACACATCACCCACTTGGCTCCCAGAATTTGCTAACTTATTATGGTGAAATAAAAGCATAATTAAACAATTCATTTCAATTGTTTACTCTAAATTCACAAGAAATTGATTTCAATCCATCACGGGACTACCTCATTGTCTACAAATCTGCACCATGAAGGACCAAATCTATAGAAATATTTAGGTCAACTATGTGAACAAAATCTTCAAATTTATTGCACACGGGTCTGCTTCAGGTGTTCGTAAACACCTCATGGAGCAAATGTGCCCGTTTCCTTCTTTTTTTTCAGCAAAAACTGTTACTGATTTCTTTGTCTTTCTGTTGTCTTTTTTATTGCCCTTCACCTTTCTCTCCTTTTTAAAATTTCCAATTACAGTGGACATTCAGTATTATTTTATATTAATTTCAGGTGTACAGCATAGTGGTTAGACATTTATATAATTTAAGAAGTGATCACATTGACTTTTCTAGTACCCACCTCGCACTACACATACTTATTACCATATTATTAACTATATTCCCTATGCTTTACTTCACATCCTTGTGACTACTTTGTAACTACCAATTTGTATTTCTTAATGCCTTCACCTTTTTCATCCTGTCCGCCAACCCCCTCCCATCTGTCACCCCAATAAATCTAGTAGCCTTCTGATACCATCCATAGTTATCACAATATTATTGACTATATTCCCTATGCTACGCCCTACCTCTCCATGACTTATTTGTTTTATAGCTGGAAATTTGAACCACTTATTCCCCTTTACCTTTTTCCCCCTTTTTAAATTTTCCAATTACAGTTGACATTCAATATTATTTTACATTAATTTCAAGTGTATAGCATAGTAGGTAAACATTTATATAATTTAAGAAGGGATCCCCCTGATAAGTCTAGTATCCACCTGGCACTATACATTGACTAAATATAGTCAATAATTATTACCATATTTTTGGTAATAATTATTGATTATATTCAATAATGTGGTAATAATTATTGACTATATTCCCTATGCTTTCCTTTACATCATGATGACTATTTTATATCTATGAATTTGTACTCCTTAATGCCTTCACCTTTTTCACCCTGTGCCCCCAACCCCCTCCCATCTATCACCCCAACAAATCTAGTACCCATGATATCAATCTGCTTCCTGTTTTCATGTGAACTAAGAAAAGTTTGTATGTTTTTAAATGATTACATTTTTATATATTTTTCATTTAAATGATTACATTTTAAATAGGTATATATAATAAGTACCTATTTAAATAGTTATGTAAGCTTTTTGATATTCTAAGCTTAAAACATTTACTATCTGGCCTTTTACAAAAAAACATTTGCAAAAGTCTGGTATACTTATTTCTGTGCCCATTTTAATGCTGTGTGTGTCACTGTCAGCTAAGTAAAACTACCTAAGCTAAATTAATTGCTTAGGTAGTTTAACTAAACTTAAAGTCACACAATCAAACTCTGTTAACTTCAATAAATACTCATAGAGCATTTATTTCAAAATAGGTATTATGCTAAGTCCAGGGCATATAAAAATTAATAGGACAAGAAGCTCCCTATTAAATGGAACCTCCTCAGTTTACTCCTAGAATATCAACTTCATATTAAATGTTATGTGTTACAGTTGAAGTAGTTTACCACCTGGTGTAAATTAGAGGGTTTAGAGGATTGAGGATTGCCCTTTGACTCTTGTGATAAGTGTGAAAGTTTGCTGAAGGTAAGAAAGAAAATTTTCTATCTCTTAAAATATATACCTCAGTCCAAATATTTGACTCCTTTTATCACTTTCAGTCAATTCACACTAGAAATTGAATAATACCCACAGAGCTTTTATTGCAGTAAAGCTTCACAATAAAGGTCAGCTGCTGTCATATTTCTGACTCTGAATAGTCTAACTCTATTTAAATATTCTTGATTTTAATTTGCACATCACTGTGAAGGGTAACAGTGATTAAACCTACTATACAAACATTTTTTTTCCTTTATATTTGACATTTAACAGAGACATGACTTCATCATTCACAACTCACTACTTGATACTTCAAAGTTACTAGATACTCCTCAAAAAAATGTTGATGAGTCTCAAATGCCTCCCATTCAGTTTTAAAAGAAATTACACTATGACATATATGACATTTTGATCCCTAAATTACCCATTCAGTATCAGAAACATTTTTGAAACTGTATTTTATGAACACAAGGAATAATTTCTCCATTATTAGAAAATTAAAATAAATAGATGACTTATTTAAAGTAGTTCAGAACTATGTCTATACAACGAGACAGGAAGCAATAATTACACTTTCATAAATGACAATAAATTAATTTAATAGAATAATGAAAATATTAGATGGCATTTTATGCATTTCCCAAAGTTCAAATTTTTTTGTTTTATTTTTTTAATATAATTAATGTTCCAGCACTATGAGTCAAAACAATCGTTGTTTCAGCCTTATCTTTTACCCAGAGAAACTGTTTAGCGTGTATGCCGTTTACTGATGCACTCTACAAATATTTATTAAGTGCATACTGTTTCAGAGACATTATATGACACCAAATCTTTGTTATTTCTCCAAATTTAGTTTCCTTCCAAAACAAATGAATAAACTTTTTATAATTATTCATTATAAAGTCTGGATTAATTTTTTTTGAATTATTTTAAAATGTTCACTTTTATAATGATAGAAAATAGTACATAGTGAGGTCCCACACTATAGAATATCCTTTATATTAGTTGATTCAACATAAAACTCACTGTTCATATTTACAACATTGTTTTGCGATGCACATAATTATGTATATATGATTCAGTTCACCTCAATGAGTCAACGGGAGCACTTGTATTTCATATGTTTTAAGTAAATCTTATTTCTCTGTGTAGCTTGTCACTTGAACAGTTTTAACAAATCTTTTATTGTACCGATTGTTTTGCTGCATTCTATTCCAACTAGACTTTTACCTTCCTTACTGCCAGTTTTTCCTGCTTTTTATCTTCTAGCCTGCCTTTTACCTTAATGGGTGGTGGAAAAGCCCTGAGGCAATGCAGAACCAGGTACTTTCAGCTGAAGGAAAGAGTATCTACAACCTCTACAACTATATTTTAGGTTCATAGTCTCAGCTTTGAATTTCTTTTCTTTTTTTTTTTTTTTTTACTGCCCACAATATCCCTTCCTAAAAGTCAATTAATCAATCAATCAACTGGTTTTTAATAACAATGATAAAAGACAATCACATAGCACTTTATGAGTTATAAAACACTTCCACACCAATTATACTATTTGATTCTCAAAAACTCAATGAAAGGTAAAACGAGTATTTTTTATTATTATTACCACTTTTCTGGATCACAATGTTGAGGTCCAGTGGCCTCTGTCACATCTTTTAATATTACACAGCTAGTAAATGCTAGAATTTGATGTGTCTTCTTATATTAAAATATACATTTTTTTTTCATTTTATCGTATCTCCTCTTTTCACACTATTTATTGAAATTAGGTACTTAAAACAAAAACAAAAAAGCAGTCCTGTACCAGACAGAGTGGAGATGCTAAGTACAAGTCTGAGACCCAAAGGTGATAAACGTATTTCTAACACAACCTGATACATAAAAGATAAGTGTTAGAAAAGATATACCTTAGTAGTAGAGAAGAAACATTACTTCATGTTGGGATAATAAAGGGAAAGACAAGTTAGAAGGTGAGCTATAAACTGGCTCTTTAGAACTGGATGAGATAGTTTATATTAAAAGGAGTTTATATTAAAAAGGCAAGACTATTGTGGAAATGAGCAATAAAATGAATAAATTAATGAGGTATTAATGTATGAATAACATGATAATGGACACAAATTGTTTGGTAAGTGAGTTATTTGGTATTAGTTTGGATAGTGTTCAAAAATATAGACTGGAGTCAAACAGAGAGAGTCCACTACCTATTAGCTTGATGAAGTAGCACAAATTATTTCAGCTTTCTGAGGTTCGATTTATTTAAAAATGTATGTAGAGCAGAGAAATCCCAGGGAGCTGATGTGATTAAAATGTGTAGAAACCCTTAGCAGAGTGCCTGGCAAGACCTACACACTGCATGGCAGCAGCAGTTACTGTTAGACTATATTGGTAAGATGCTGGAGTCAGGATGATTCTGTCATGGTGTTGCCCAGAAAGCCTGAGAGCACCATTGTGACCATTGTCAGCTTCCACTTCTGACAGGATAACTCTCAGTACAAAAAGTCAAACAAGCTATCACACTAGAACACACAATGTCAATGTGGTGGGCTGAACATTATATAGCCCTCAAAGGGGAGAGAAACGGAACTGAGCTGCAGGTCAAAGGAAAATAAAGTGAAGCCTTTCCCAGAGCAAAGTATAACTACAAACAGGTTTTAGTTGTTTCTTGGTTAATGTTGCCTTTTTAGTACATTGCTCATAAAAGCAATGTCAAAGTAAACGGGCAGGTCTTTCAATGAAAAATGGTAGCGTTAAGCCATTTTTATTCTTCCCTCTTCCCCTAAGCCTCACTGAACATGTATATAGACACAGGGCTGGGGTTAGTTTCAAAGTGGCAAGAACGAATTTTGACTGCAAACCTAAAACTAAACAAAATAAAAAATAAAATAAAAAATCCTTACCACCTATTAAAATTTGGACAAAGATGGAAGAAGAGGCATAAAGCTGATATTTGTCCCTCAAACTATACACAACCACATACTTCTCTAGAAGACAGTAACAAGACCCTGAAAAGGTGATTTGGTACTACTTTGTGAAGAGAGTGTTGACTACATCTAGAAGTGCGCATAGTCTGACGGAGGGAGGAAGAGTAACCCTGTGTAGACCCTAGTCTACAAGGCAGAACAGGAGAGGGGCTCCTAAAGTAGTTTTGGCTTCAATCTGTTTTCTTAGCACAGGGAGATGGTTGGCCACAAGGGAATAAGAAAGGAGAGGAAACAGTGATCATCTAATCACATCACCAGACTTCACTAGGAGCCACACTCTTGCCCTAAAAGCTAAATGTTGAGCAGAGGGCTCCTCCTAAACTGGAAGACAGAACAGATTTTGTGAGAGAATATCTGAAATGACAAACAGGAACCAAAGTTTTAGGTGGTTCCAAGGCAACTGCCTACCCCCCATTCCCACTCTATTCACCCTCAAATAGCTACTCCAATTAGAATGCACACCACCCATTCCGACTGAAAGAGAGTTACTAACCAAAAACAAACAAAATCCCAGAAACAAACAACCAAAAAAACAAATATTAAGATCCAGGGACTGCAAATGTTAAATATGCAGAGAGCTGTGTTCAGAATGTGTGTGTCTCTGTGTGTGTGTGTGTGTGTGTGTGTGTGTGTAGTTGTTTCTTTTTTATTACTCGTGTGGATGTTAGCTAGGTAGCACCATTTTTGTTTTTCTCAAACAATTTCCAAATAATATGTCAGTAATTCTGATGAAAACCAGATTGAAGAACCCTTGAGATACTGCTCTAGAAAAAATGGTTTTCCAAGTTTGCTCCCCAACTAAGGGCATCGGCATCACCTGGGGACTTCTTAGAAATGAGTATTCTAGGCCCCACCCTGATTTCCTGACTAGAAACTCTGAGGTGGGGCCAGCAATCTTTGGTTTAATCAGAACTCTACCTGATTCTGAGTTCGAGGACCACTGCTTTAGAAGATATTTATACTCGTTGATTGAGTGAAGATTTTTTTGACAACCATAAAACTGTTCAAGTATTTTGACCAATCTCTGATACCCATCTTTCCCTTCAACCATGTCCTTAAAGTTATCTACAGGTATCATAACATTACTATTTTAACTTCTAGCATATCCAGCTGGGTGTTTCAGTTTGGCAGATTCAGCTTCCTTAAACCATTATAGATCAAAACTGTTTACTATAAGATAAATGGCAGCACGAGGAGAGAATGCAGCAAACTAAGTTAAATACATTGAAAAATGCCCTCAATTTGAAATACGGAATGTGCTTCTTGGCTGAGAATATTTGTCCTCTGATTGGCTGATACTCAGGGGGTTGGAACAGGCCACACACCCTGCAGTGCTCACTTTCATGGGTAGAGAACAGTTTGGAAGATATGTATGTGTGGGGAGGGGTATATATGTGTGTAATATATGTACATTTATTTAGATAGTGTGAGGTACGATGTTTTAACTGTTTATACAACATTTATAAAATAGTTCGAATAGAAACAGCATTATAATGAGCCAGAATTAGGAAGGCTGATTTAAATGAGATATGTGTATATTTTTTGGAAGAACATTTTTTTTTTTTGATGAATGTGAGAGGGAAACTGAGATTTCCTATCCTATATCTTAATGGTATTAGCCAAGTATTTAGGTGACATCTACTTCTGAATTTTTAATTTGAAATTTGGCTTTTTGAGAAGTAGTATCTTACTAGAACATTTGCTTTTAACTATGTACTTTCTAACTATATTACTACAAACTCATTTATTCATATTAAAATAATTTATCATAATTTGGAAAAGACTGGTTTGAAACTATCACTTTTATTTTTTTCTGAAAAAAAAGTTCTCTAAACATTTAGTATTTAAGGGGAAATATTTAACCTGATCCAGCAAATGACATCCTTCCAGTTGTCATAACAGAATGGATATGAACACATACACACACACACGCACACACACACACACACACACGCGCGCGCGCAAATCGTATTATATACAGAAGAAATCCTTCTATCTAGAACATGTATCCCCTGATAAGCTAATTAGAAATTAATGCTATGAATGTATTAAAACTATTCTTTACTCTGTCAGCCTCTTTCTTTAAGTATGATCTATCTAGATTAGCATTAAACTTTTAGAAATCATTAAATATTTAATCAGAATATTTTCTTATTCCAACCATTCTTCATTGTTAATCCATTATTATAACTAAAGATGCAATCAGTATTCATATAATATCATTTTTACTAATAGAAATTTAGCAAAAACTTTGTTGTTTTCTTTTTAATATGGTGTTTTCTCTAACTTACTATATGCATTTTTAAGGGTTATTTATCTTTATTTATTTTTTTACTACTTTCAGGTGTACAAAACAATGTAATAGACATGTATACCCCTCACAAAGTGATAACCCCTCTCCCCCAATCGACTACCCTTCTGACGTCATATATGGCTGTTACAGTTCCACTGACTCTATTCCTTATGCTGTATTCCACATCCTGTGCATTTCACTATTATCAATATTTTCTTAAAACTTCCTTCCCTGGGTACCTAATATTCATATGTTTACATGCCTATCTTTCTCTGCTAAGTGCTAGAAAACTACCTCTACTCTTTTGTCTGGAAGAAATCTGAGTGTATAAAATTCAAGTCATAAGGTCTACTGGATTCACTCAGCCAGAGTCTGATTCATTTTGAATATGCATATGTGCAAATGCACACATATATACATATGTGTGTGTATATATATATAATATATATATAATATACAGTTAGACATTTATATGCATATATATACACACATATATACACATATATATACACATATATACATATATACACATATACACACATATATACACATATATACATATATAATTGAGAGAGAGACAGAGATGGAATGAAAGAGAAAAGGCAGGAGAGGAGAAGGGATGGGATCGGAGGGAAGAGTGGGGAAGGGGCGGGAGAGTGGGGGATGGGATTGCTTGCATAGTTGAAGCAAATATTTCAAAAGAGCACATAAAACAAGTCAAGTAAGATTTTTTTTTAATTCCCTGGGCAAAGTATTGGCTCAAATTCAGTCTATCATAATGAAATAATAAATCACAGGGTGAATACAGATTGAAATTTCAGGATGTTATTCATTTCAGGTGGTCTTAGCACCACTGCAAAGTCCTCTACAAGAGATAAGGCAAAAGATAGCATTTTCTCTACTGCCACCTGTGCCATGTGCTCTTCCCAGAATAAATGTTGTACCCAACTGAACAACCGAAAAACAGAAGCTTTTTGAACAAGCCGACTTGCAACTCTGTAACCAGGAAGAATAAAAATAAACTCCTTTCTTCCAAGTGCTAATCTATTTCTCTGAGGCTGTGTTTTCTAACAGAGGGCATTTAGGCATGCTTGAAGCTTGAGCCCTGGGGGAATTGCAGCCCCACGCAACTGAGGCAATCATTATTAGCACTGAAGCAGCTCTTCGGCTTCAGCATATGGACCACAAACTGGCAGAGAGCCTGGACTCTCTGAGGAAGGATGCCAGTACCCCTCCACCGTTTCCTTGGCTGTTGGGAGAGATTTCAGCTCTTCAGCAGTTTCTCTTCCTGACCAGCTTTTCCCAAGATAAATCTGAGCTAGCACCATATGTTTTCGGAACAAAAAACGGCTTCTGAATTATTACAACATAATGTACTCTTGCCCAGGAAACTCACGCTGCTTCGGCACTGTAATCATAGTACAGGGCACAATTTGAGAGAGCAGTGAACCCGATCTCACAACCTTTGTCAAACAACAAAGTTTGGGTTGTCTGCGAAGACTAGGACGTTTGTCTGAGAATTTCTAAGAGAAGATGTTGCCTACATCCTTTAGCTAGTTTGGAATCATAATCCTGATTGGGTGGCCAATCTCAGATGATGTGGAGTTGGGGCAGGTCAGTGTCTTCCTTTACATGCTTAAAAAAACAATAAAATACTGAGTGGCTAAGATTGTTAGGTACTGTGCTAAATGCTGAGGCTGTAAAGACATTTAAGATACATTTCAGATTTCAAAGAATTCTAATGAGGTAAAATGGACATATCATCAAAAAACTGCATAGTGGCATGCAGGTATGTTTATAGGGATCCACACAGGGTTTGATGGGTCACAAAAGAAGAACATGTAAATGCTTCATAAAAGGTTACCAAGCAACAAACAAACAAACAAAAACAAAAATTCAGTTGCATCTTAAAAGAGGTGTAGTAGTGTATAGAATGAATAGTAGGAGAATGGAAAAACATTCTAGGTTGAGAACTCAGCGTCAATAGGGACACAGGCAAAGAAAGTAAGATATCAGAGAAAAACACCAGTGGTTGGATTTTTGTTTGTTTGTTTATTTTTGCATAAATGTCTAGAAGGAATGGAAAAATTAAATCAGAAGACACAGAAAAGGAACAGATAATAAAGAATCTTTCATTGACTCTATTCATTCGGGCACTCATCATGGTAGATTAAAAATGGACACACATTCTGTGACAATCTTCTAATCAACAGATAAAATCCCTTCCTCTTCCGCTGGGCTGGCCTTAACTCTTGCTAGGTCAATAAAATGCAATGAACGTGATCTTCTGGGACTTCCCAGGTTGAGGTGATGTCCTAAGAACTGTTGTAAAGCCTGGGCCTCTCGGAACTCTTGCTCCTAAAATCTAGCCATCATACTGTGAGGAAGCCCAAGCAGCCTCATGTAGAGATTCACATAGAGAAAAATGGCAGTTTCTCTCCAACTTCCCTGGCTAAGCTCCCAGACTATAGTCAGCACCACCTTGCCAGTTACATGAAAGACCCACTTTGGAAGTCAATCCTCCAGCTCTAATAGAGCTGCCCCAGCTAATGCTGCTCAGAACAGAGATGTGCCTTCCCCTCTGAGCTCTGCCTAAATTATAATTTTGAGTGAAATACATTATTATTGTAGTTATAAGCCACTGAGTTTAGGGGTTATTTGCTATTCAGCAATATAGTTTATTGGAACGATCATTAAGCATTTACTGAGGGCTTGCCCTATTATTGCAATGTAATGTTATAGAGTTTAAACTTTAATCCCGACAAAGATTCTTTCCTCGACCAAACTAGCCAGGCTCCTCTGAGCCCACTTATTGACTAGGTCTTCACCTTGGCCTATAAAACTACAGACTGTCAACACAAATGATTTTGTACACTCTCCTCCTCCCACATTAAAAGAATTAAACAAACACTAATGTAGGTTTCTGACATTTCAAGGCCTCTCATCCCTAGGATGACTCTAGCCTCCCTTAAAGTGCTTACCTGAGAAAAGTCAGCCTCTCCTCCACCACCCCGGACCCCTCACCCACAGCCAAATTCACTGTTTTTGCACCTAACCCTCTTTCTTAGAACATTTATTAAAAGGGGCTTTCAACTATGGCTTTCAACTTTGAGAGGTATCTGTATCTCGGAGTTCTTTCTCAGGGACCTGAAAGCCATTCCTTTGAAATGTGATCATCAGGAAGGATATTGTCTCAGTCTCTCAGTCTCCCAGTCTCTGTGGGGGGATAGAATCCTAACTCCTATATTTGCCAGCCAGAAGATATAGCTGGCCTAATCAGCATTTACACTGAGCAGTTCTTTGCAATTCTTCACTTCCCTGATTCTCCTGAGCCCCTGTTTGTCCCTCTCCCTACTTCTTCATTTTCCCTTTAAATGCCCAGCCACCTCTGTACCAATCAAAATTGAGTTCAGTTTATGCTAGATGTTCTTCTCTATCACAACAGCATATTACTGATTAAAATCTGTTTTTTACCAGTTTAACTAGTGTGAGGCTTTATCTTTGAGAATCCAAAGGCAAATAGATTTCATCTTTAAAGCCATCTCCTATTCAATAGCAACTGTAGACTTGGAGTCTAGGCTTAACATGAAAATAATGCAAAAATCACTTAGTGGTGACTGTCAGAGGCAGAGAAAATAACTGTGATAACATATGTGTGCATGACTGGCCAAAGCTGCTGCAGTAAGTGCTAAGCCTCTGAATTTTTTTTTCATTCTTTTTTCTTTTTTCTTTTAAGAACTTATTTTGGCAGCTAGTTTTAAGATGGCTATAAGACAAACAAAGTAGAGTCAGGAAAGCTGGTCAAAAAGCTATTATTGTTTCTGGAGAGAAAAACAGAAGGCTGATCTGGGGCAGTGTGATAGACATAGAGACAACACAAACATGATGAAAAGTATGGATTCCAGCCGAGTCCGGTGTTATGCTTCGGTTTCTCTAGCAAGTGGCTGGGTGACTAGCTGGGACACTGAAATGGAGGAGTAGCCCACCAGGCAACAGATGGCAGAGAAGAACACGATTCCATAGTTTGGGATATGCTGACTCTTAAAGCCTAGGGACATATATCTAACTATCAGTTCACTGTCACATTACATATTCAAGTCTATTATTCAGGAAGAGGTTTTGTATAAAGACGTAGATTATGTTATCATAGTCACATAGATGGTAGTTGAAAGGAAAAAAAAAATAAAGGGAGCGCCAACAGGAGAGTTTTAGGATGGGGAAGAAGTGGAAAGAATATTGAAACCTAGCAAATTCTAACACTTCTAGGGAAAAAACACACAGAAGAAATGAAATCCACATGGGAAATGGAGAAATACAGAAGTTCTAGTAGAAGCAAGAAGGTATGGTGTCACAGAAATGAAGAATACAGATTTTTATATAGTAATCAACACTGTCAGATAATGTAAAATAGTCTCATTACATAAGGACTGATACATGCTCAGTGATTTGACAATTAAGAGGTGATTAATGACTTTAAAAGAATAATTTTAATAAAGTAATATAGCTATCTGAGTTACCTTTTCTGCAAATCAAACCTCTTCCAGATTTGGTAGCTTAAAACAATCCCTAGTTACATTAGCTCATGAATACACAGGTTAGCAATCTTGGCTGGATTTGGTCAAGTGGTTCTTCTAGTCTAGACCAGACTTGACTGATCTCAGTTGATCTCAGGTGAGATAGCTAATGAGTGAGTGGGGATTGTCCCATCCCAGATGGTCTCATATCCTCCACTACTCATCACTGGCTTGCTCATGTGAAGTTCACAGGGTTCCAAGAGTAAGAGTGGATATGCTCAACGATTCTAGAGACCCTGCTCAAAACGCAAATAACATCCTGTCTGTAGCACTGCATCTGCCAGACCAGCATACAAGGCAGATGGTAAAGAAACGGTAAAGAAATTGGCTCCATATCTCAATGGGAGAAGCTGCAACAGATTGCCCTTTTCACAATCCATCATAGCACCAGAAGAGAATTGGAATTCTGGTTATCTGCCATAGCCACGGTGCTTTATGTACAAAAAAATGAACTCAAGTAGTTATTTTAGCACAACGTTTTTATAATGTCAGAGCAAAAACAGCACAAAGCCTTGCTGTTGCTTTTTATTTCCACAGAGAGTTAATGAGAAACCTCATGCTGCCCCACCAAGGCAGCAGAGGAAAGAGTCTCCTTAGCAGAACGCCGACGCTTCATTTCACCTAATATCCTCACTTTTAAAAATGAATGTTCAGAATATGTTTGTTTCTAGTAAGGGGAAGCAAAGTTATTAGGGTATACTCTCCTGTTGAAAACAACTTTAAAAAGTTGGATAAAATATTACAGAAGAGCTCTTAAGAGCATCACATAGACAACAACATAGTAAAGAATTACCAGGCTGAAAAGAGAAGGAATAACAAAAACCCCAAAATTTATGCTAGCACAGAAACTGATTCTGCCCTAAAGGTATCTGACTTCCTGGCAGGGGCATTGCTAGAGTGGGACCAGAATCAAAACCTAGAATTCAATTAAACTGGGAAGTCTAATAGGGCTCTTTCTTGGTAAGTTGTGACCCTAAAAAGTTTGCCCTGAGGTCAAGGGTGAATGGCAAGTGGCAGCGCCTGGGTAGAATCACAGTCATATAGTATTGAAATATCTGTATCAATTCTTGAGCTTGATGCAGAAATGGACTTTCTCTTTGAAAAATTGTTTGTCAAATTGGTCCTAAAACAGGTTTTCAAATAGTATGTTCATCATATCAAAAATGATAACTAGGGGGTTCCAAACCAAGATGGTGCAGTAGGTGAATGCTGTGCTTACCTTCCCTCACAACCACATCAAAATTATAGCTAATCTACAAAACAACCATTATTGAGAAATGGTTCACCTAAAATGAAGCTGAACTGAAGCCTTTCAACTAAGGACGCACAGAAGAAGCCACCTCCAGATTGGTAGGAGGGGCAGAGATTCGGAACGGGCTGGTCCTACACCCACATGTGACCATTAAAGATTGGGAGGGACATTTCAGTTGTGGGGATCCCCGCTCCCCGCAGAGGAGTGAGAGATCCAAGGCCCCCACACCCAGGGTTCCAGTGCTGGGGAAAGAAGTCCCATAATTTTTGGTTGTGAAAACCAGCAGGGATTGTGTTTGAGTGATACTGAGGGTGGCTGCACTCCCAGGTGCTCCTCTTAAAGGGACTGCATGCAGACTTACCCACTAACGGAATCACTGGAGCAGTAGCTGGAGAGGCAGCAGTGACACATGGTGAGGAACTGTGTTGTCTGACTTGGGACGGGGGATGGAGAGACAGCTTTCTCCTGGATGGGGTAGCTGGTAGAGATCATTGTTTCCTTCCTGAGCTCTCCTCCTACCCTGCATGTAGATGGCCACCATGTCCGAGTCTCTGCATTTCATTTGCCCTGCCCTAGGGATTTGAGACCTGGCTCTGCCCAACTTTCAGGCACACCCAAGCCTCTACCAGTGGCTTTTTTGAGCAGACCACCTGCCTTGGCTCAAGCTGCAGACTTTCCTAGGGTCTCTCAAAGGTTCACAATACCCAGAGAAGTAACATCTAGCTTGAGCCCTCTACCTTTGGCTGAGCAGTCCTAAGCTGGCACTAGTGGCAGCCAGTCTCAGTTCTCAGCTTGGACTCTCAAAGTACTTCCAAGCACAGCACATGTGGCAGCCATCTGTGGATTTCTTTGTGGCTCCTGCCAGGTGGCCCCAGATAGGGCATGGGCTGTGGCTGAACTTGACCTACAGCAGCTCCCCTCCAAGGTAGTCCTGGGGTTGGCACTCCTAGGGGCCAGTTTCAAAGTGAACTGGAGCATTACCCAGCCACCTCCAAGTACGACACACCCAAGGGGTGGATCAGACAGGCACCAGAGTCTTGCTGAGGCAGATCCTGCTCTGTAGGATCAGCCCTTGTACCACAACTCTTCCACTGTAGTCACAGCCAGTCCTCACAACCAGTGAGCCCAAGGGTCAGTCCCTCCCATTGATGTGCAATTATCAACCAAGGCTCAACTACAAGAGGAGGGCACACACAACCCACACAAAGAACACAGAGTATGTGGCTCAAGTGACCAGAAAGACTGTGCCACTGAACCCCACAACACACCTTCTATATAAAGCCACTCTACTAAGACCGGAAGACATAGCAGCCCTACCTAATACATAGAAACAAACACAGGGAGGCAGCCAAAATGGAGAGACAAAGAAACATATCCCAAATAAAAGAACAGAACAAAGCTCTAGAAAAAGAACTAAGTGAAATGGAGATAAGCAATCTTTCAGACGCAGAGTCCCAAATGTTGGTTATAAGAATGCTCCATGATCTCAGGAAGAACTTCAACAGAGAGATACAAAGCATAAAAATAGAGATGGAAACCATGAAAAAGAAGCAGTAAGAAATAAAGGGTACAATAATGGAAACGAAGAATATATTACAGGGATTCAACAGTAGATTAGATGAAACAGAGGATCCAGCCAGCGATATGGTAGCAGAAGATATGGTAGCAGAAAACACCCAACCAGAACAGCAAAAAGCAAAAAGAATCCAAAAAATTGAGGAGAGTTTAAGGGGGCTCTGGGACAATATCAAACATACCAACATTTGCAGTATAGGGATACCAGAAGGAGAAGAAAAAGAGCAAAGAATTGAAAACCCATTTGAAGAAATAACAACAGAAAACTTCCCTAACCTCGTGAAGGAAATGGACATACAAGCCCAGAAAGCACCGAGAGTTCCAAACAAGATAAACCTAAAGAGGCCCACACCAAGACACATCATAATTAAAATGCTAAAGTTTAAAGACAAAGAAAGAATCTTCAAAGCAGAAAGAGAGAAACAATTAGTTACCTACAAGGGAACCTCCATAAGACTGGCAGCTGATTTCTCAAAAGAAACTTTGCAGCCAAGAAGGGAGTGGCAGGAAATATTCCAAGTGATGAAAAGCAGTGACACACAACTAAGATTACTCTACACAACAAAGCTATCATTTAGAATTGAAGGACAGATAAGGAGCTTCCCAGATAAGAAAAAGTTGAAGGAGGTCATCACCACCAAACCAGTATTACAAGGAATCTTAGAGGGACATCTTTAAGGTGGGAGGGAGGTTAAGGATGGGTGAAAGGGGAAGGGATTAAGAAGTACCAATTTGTTGTTACACAATAATCATGGAAATGTAGGATATAGCATAAGAAATATATTCAATAATATTGTAATAACTAGGCATGGTGCCAGATACATGTTAGATCTATCAGGGTGATAGAAGGGGATGGGGTTGGGGGCAGGGTGAAAAAGTTGAATGTATTCAGAAATATAAATTAATAATTAATACAGTATGGGGAATATAATCAGCAATGTTGTAAAGATCATGTAAGGTGCCAGATGGAACTGAACTCATCAGGGAAATCATGTCATAGACTGTGTAGATGCCTGACCAATGCGATATACACCTGAAACTGAAGTAGAATAATATTGCATGTCAACTATAACTAAATATATAGGTGTATATAGTCACAGGACGTGGAATACAACTTAGGGAAGGTAGTCAATGGTATTTTAACAGCTATGTAAGTTGTCAGGGGGGTAATAGCTTGGGGCATGGCTTATCACTTTATAAGGGGTTTAAATGTCTAACTATTATGTTGCTTCGTACACCTGAAACTAATAAAAAATACATAAATAAAAATAAATATTAAGAAATGATAACTAGGTACATACACGATAGACTCTATGAAGATAAGCAGAAAAGGCAGAACTAGAAACCAGAAACACAGCATAAGGTAAAGATATCATATATTGAAATAATTATACACCAATCATGAAATAATTATGCTGACAATGTTCACTTAAAAGAAAGCCCAACTTGAAGATATCTGCAGGGGGGTTGGGAAGTATAAAAAGTGACATAGCAGGTTTGAAAAGAAGCAAATAAAACTTCTGGGAAAAAAACTTAACAGAAATTAAAATCTCTGTGAGTAGGCTTAGCAATAAACTAAGGGGAGCGAAGACTTAGTTTATGTGAAAATCTGTTGAAAAGAATTATCTAGAGTTACATCTAGAAAGACCAAAGAAGGACCATACATGAGAAAGACTAATAACCAAGGATGACACCATAACAAGACCTGGGATATGTAATCAGAGTCCTTATAGAGAGATGAGAGACTATGGAAAAGGGTATATATCTAAAGGGATAATGGTTGAGAATCTTCTAGATCTGCAAGACAGTAACCTGCAGATTCAAGAAGCCCACAAATCCCATGCACGATAATTAAAAATAAATCTGCTACTAAAAAAGAAAGAAGAAAAGACCAAGAGAAAAAATTTAAGAGAGTCCAGAGGCAAACAAAAAAAGGAAAGTTTACCTCCAAAGGAGCAAGAGTTTGACTGACAGTTGATGTCTTAACAGCAAAAAGACAGAGGATAAGACGATAGAGGAATGGTGTCATTCATGTGTAAAAGAAAATAATTACAACCCAGAAAACATTTCAAAAAATTGGTGGAGAAAAGTCACACAAAGCTGAGAGGCAGAGTTCCACTAAAGAAAATCTAAAGGTTGTACTTCAGGCAGAAGGAAAATGATCCCAGGTACGACTGAGGTATAAGAAGAAATAAAGAGCAAAGAGAGTGGAAATATGTCGAAAAAATACACGTTTGGGAGAGAGTGATGTCTTCAATCAGTGGGTGGCAATCATTTTGATACAGGACCAAAGCACAAATATTTTAGACTTTGTATGTCGATGGTGTCTTTTGTGAGTGTTATGCTATTGCAGTGCAACAATAACCATAGATGATATTTAAAAGAATGAGACTATGGCTGGAGTCTAATAAACTCTACTTCCAGAGGTAGGCAGCAGACAGCAGGCAGCACGTGGCCTGCAGGCCATAGTTTTCAGACCCCTCACTTCAGTAAACTTCCAGCTCTATTCCTGAGCTCTTTCGGTTACTTCAACATTTGGGAGGAAGAAACAAAAGGCTAAACAAGTGCACATCCTTTCCTTAACTGTGGTAGCATAACATATACTGTAGGGCCAGTGCGCGTGAATTTAGCACAGGCTCTGACTCCTTCCTCTACTGTCACAGGGAAAACCCTGGGAGATCATCACAAAGCTTCCTTTTATGTCCACCTGTCATCGAAATTGTAGGAAATATTCAACACCAGTGAGGCAAGTAGAATGAGCTCTCTGAAACAAATCTGACAATGCCATTTCCCTGTTTATATTTTTTAAGGACTTCTCTGTCTGGCTATCAAGCTCCAATTCCTCACAGTGACATACATGAGGGCCCTTGTGATCTGGTGTTTATGTTTCCTCTTCAGCCACTTCTCTCCCACTCCATTCAAGCTCATCTCACCACTTAAGCTGAGCATAATGGTCACTTGAGTGTAGTGAACTGGCTGTTGCTGTGTGGTTACATGGGCTGTTTTTACTTCCCTCTTCATCCCCACTTCCTCTAGCTGCCAAGTACTGGGCTTTTAAGACTCAACCCAGGCAACACTTCCTGCAGGAAGTCGATGATGCCCCAAGTTCAGAACACACAGTTCCTCTGGACTCCTCCTGCTCTTCTAATATCCCCAAGCATGACAGGCCACATAGCATGGCCTTGTTTGTCTGTCTTCCACTCTGAGCTGTGATTTCCTTGACAATCTCCTCCTTCTGTGTCCCAAGACACAGAGAGTAGACACTCAATTAAGTATGTGTGTGCTTGAATGAATTATTGCATGAAGCAGAAACAATAACAACAACACAAAAACCACCAAAACTGGATAACCTTAAGTTTATCATACAATTTATCTAAATAAAAACCATCCATTAATCAAGTAACCAATGAATATCTATTGCATATGATTACAAAGAGGTCACATTAATCAAAATATTATTGTATAATAATTATGTTGTAACTCTTTCCAAAATTTAACAAATCACAGTAATTTAAATTATCTGTAATATTTAAATATGTACTTAATTCAAATGAATGTTTAAAAATAATGGAAATAATGGGTATAAGGACAAAAGAAGCCTTATTTTTATCAAGCCCACAATTTAATTATTGATATCAGTTCACCAATCACACGTGTAAATTCAGGACTCCCTAGGTTACCAATCTTTTATTATTTAAACTTAATTTTGTAACATAATTCTAAAAGTTAGCATTTATAGACTCTATGTGTTGTTTTAATTTTCAGTATACTAGTAAATAACCTTTAGTAAGCATTGCATTATACAAATAGTAATTTGTTCATGCCTGCCTACATTTTATTGTGTTTCATTTGTTCATTGATTTAAAACACATAATGGAACTACTGGTGTGATGCTATTTTCCTTTAATTATTTTTAAAATAAACAACTTTAAAGCAGTTTTACAATACTTGCCCTATTCTTTTTTCAGTAACAAATTTCCAACCATGATATGTTTGTGATATTACAGAATGATTTTCTTTTATTGCTTATCTCTGTAATGTTTAACATTTTCATGTAATATGGAGTTAATTTGGTATTGATTAGTGTGAAATGAAATCATTTAGTGTTCATTTGAATGTCACATATTTTTTTAAATGTTTCATTATAATTTAGCAGTATTTAATAGGTATTAAAAACATACTGCTACCTATGTATTTGCTTTAGTTCAATTACCATGCTATGTTTATGTCTTTGAATGTAAATGGTGAGTGTGATTGTCGCAGGCCTTTGTGGAATATACAATGGTAGAGAAATTTTCCTAAAGCTACCTAAGTGAATTAAAATAAAAAAGACTGTAAGATTCTCTGCCCCCACCCCTACATTTAAGAAGCTTAGTTTGATGCTTGTAGAGTAATATTTGGGGATGCTAAACAAAGAAACTGAATGAAAAAGTTCTCTCTAGGGCAAATATCTTCCAGGATGGATAGAACATCAAGCCAACATTAGTATTGGCTAATTAGTTTACCATATTGGTTAGAAAGGAGAAATGACTTAAAAAGTAATAAAGAAGTAATCCGTGATATGTTAGAGTGAATGAGTGGTGTGGCAAAATCTTGATAACGAACTCTTTTTCAGGACAGGAGGGTCGGCATGTTCTGGATTGCCAAAACGTAAGGTAAAAAGGGTTAAAAGTTAAAGATTGTGATGTGACTTTATCAAGGCATTTGACCTCTCTGGACCTTATAATTTGAAAAATCTTTTATAAGTTGAAAACAATAAAGGATCAAGGTAAACAAAAAAAGAAACAAAAACTCATAGACACTCATAAAAACTCACAGACAATAGTGGTTACCAGAGGGTAAAGAGTCAGGCGGGTTGTAGATGAGGGTAAACAGGATCAAATATGTGGTGATAGAAGGAGAACTGACTCTGGGTGGTGATCACACAATGTGATATATAGATGCTGTATTACAGAATTGTACACCTGAAGCCTATGTAACTTTACTAGCCATTGTCACCCAATAAACTTTAATTAAAAAAAAAAGTTGAAATCAGGGGCTTGGATAAAATTGTTAGGATGCACTTTAATTCTAAAATTATTTGACATTAAAAGATTTTGGAGAGGGGATAGAGGGAGCTAAAGAGTGGTTTGCTAATTTGATCAATCTCCTAGTTTACCAGTATAGTCAGATACTCCATGTATATGACCCAAGCAGGAGCTGAGTTCATCCTTGAAGTTCAGAGTGAATCTGGTTTATTCTCATCAATGATTGCATAACACTTTTATTTTACTGTTATTGAATCCGAATTAAAATTATTCTTATTGTCTTTAGCTAATATATGATAAAAAGTAGATCAAAGATGTTACTCATTTTTTTTATTATACACAGTTATATATTAGATTATAGCAGCCAATTACTTCACACAATATTTGGCATAATTGTGTAAGAGCTGCTTATACGAAAAGAATCAGAGAGCTTTTGGTGTTTATGGAGAGGACAACAGTGACAATGGTGGTGGCACTAAGAATTTTTATAAACTTAGCTATGAAATTCTGAGAAAAAATTGTGCCAACATACAAAAAAATAAAATATTAGATTTTGGTAAAGAAATGAAAGAAAAGGAGCACTCCCTGTTAGTGGGAATATACATTTTTACAATCACTCTAGAGAGCAATTTAGCAATGTGACAGTAAAGGTTAACAATTTTATCATATTTATCAAAACATAAATATCCTATATATAAAATTCTCACATAGGAACACAGAAAAACATGTACCGGAACAATAATGCTCACTGCTTCATCATTTGTAATAACAAAATTATAAACAACCTGATGCTCTTCCGTGGAAACATGAAAGAATACACTGTGATGTATTTGTAAATGGGATATTAATGTAGGGGAGGAAAATATTTTCCTGACCTTCTTAGGGTTCCTAGCTGGGTCTGGAAAGTAAACTGACAAAGACAGACTAACAAGAGAAAAGCATACAAATTCACTTATTATAAGTTTTTGGTGACACAGCAACCTTCATAAGGAAACAAAACCTCACAGAAACAGTTATATCTGCATATTTTTATGTAGGTTTGAGGATGAATGAATAGTTATGGAGAAATATGACAAGTCAAAGAGTATGAGAAACGTGTAGTAAACTGGGGGAAACTTAGCGAAGTTCGTTCCTTGGGATTCTGGTCAGCACCTCTTATCTTCAGAGACAAAGGTGCTCTTTCCTCTGAGTGTAGCGAGCCCACCTCTCCCAGAGGGTTTTATGACCTGCTTCAGGTCAGATGCGTAGCATAGCTCAGAGTGACCCTCCTGCTTCTGCTGTTCTCTGCAACTTCTTCAGCTTAAAATATTAAATATGTCAAGGTGCTGTCTTTTGGGGTAATGTGTCCTGAACCTCCTAACTGCGTACCAGTTGGAATGAACTAAAGTTACCTCTGTCAACCTAGCTAAAACTGAAAAATAAAACATTGAATAAAAGAAAAGTGTACAATATTCCATATAGTATTTAATTAAAGATTATAAAAACTGAAACAGCACCACATAAATTTATGGATACATAATTATGCAATGAAAGCACTGAATACCTATAGAAATTGTTGTAGTTTTAATATATACAAGGCTAATACCGAAAGATTTTGCACACTCTCTGACCTCCGCCCTCTATAGTTACAGACAGGTAAGGATATGGGAGACCTTCAGTCACTTAAAAAAAAAAAAAAAGATTTCCTTTTATGTGCATCAAATTCCTAATTGTGATTATACTGGAGGAGGAAGGCAATGCAATAATATAGGGGAAGCGTGGAAAAGAGACCTCAATTGCTTCTGAAATGTTTAATTTCTTTTAAAAAATCTGAAACAATTATTTCCTTAATTTGATGAAACCCGATGTTCATTATAATACTTTTTGTAACACTGTTTTTCTTACCTGACTGTCTAAAGTATTTCACAATAAAATTTAAAACTCCAACAATAACAGAAACAACAAAAAAGACCAAATCTTTAAAAGGAAGACATGGAGTTAGAGAAGTTAAGACATTTTTGTTGCACCAGAGTCCAGTTTACAAATACACATACTCTGAGCTGAATGGGGTGAATGGAAACCGTTTTTCAATTCTAAGTTTAGTGCATGATTCACCTTCCTTAGTTGCTTTCTGAACTCTATTGGAATCCAAATTACCAAAACACTCTTGACCCTGAAAGGTAAGATTAAATTTAAGAAATGGTGGACTAAATTTACTTGTTAGAGTTTTAAATTGACTCACTGTTCTCAGATGGGAGAATTCAACCACTCTGCCTAAGGATAAATAGAAATAGAATTTCACTGAAAAGCAGGTGTTTTCTGCATTATGGAATAGAGAGTTGCTTAACCTAGGAAAAAATTTGCATCACTGCTTTCTTAGTCTTTTCTCTGCAGTAAAATGGACAGAACTAGCTAGTAAGCCTTAAATGTCTTTAAAGGTGCTAAGATTATTAGAGATTCAAAAAGATTTAGCATCCCTACTTAAATTTTAAATTACAGACCACAGATGACAAACAAGAAAATTATTTTTTAAAAGAGACTATTTTGTTGAGGAAAAGCTGAAGGCTGCTAGATGGGAGGGCGGATAGGGGTAAGGGAGAAGGTAAGGGGCTTAGAAGGCACAATTGGTAACCACAAGCTGGCCACAGGGATGCAAAAGTCAGTTTGGGGAATATAATCAATAATGTTGTAAAGATTTTGTAGGGTATATGATTAACACTTGTCTTGTTAGGGAGACAATTTCAGGTACGGTGTAGATGCCTGATCACTGTGCTGTACACCTGAAGCTGAAGCTGAATAATAATGAATGTCAACAATAATTATATATATATGTGTGTGTGTGTGTGTGTGTGTGTGTGTGTGTGTGTGTGTATGTATATATGTCACAAGAAGTGGAATATAGCATAAGGACTACAGACTGTGGAAATGTAACGACTGTGTGAGATGTCAGAGGGGTAGTAGATTGGGGGAGGGGGATTATTTATGAATAGTATAAATGTCTAACTATTACATTGTTTTCTACACCTGAAACTAATATTCATTAATTAATTAATTAAATGTAATATTTTTTAAAAAAGAGATTATTTTGGCAAAACCTTTATAAGTAACTATTTCTTTAGGGACTGAAACGATGTCAGGATTGTGGACCGGATTCTAATCTGAAATGACAAAACAGTCTTCAAAGTTTTCAGTCTGGGATTTCTACTTGATCATTCTACGCAATGGCTGTGTTGGAAACTTTGGCTTTTCTTGCTAAGATTTCCAAGTATATGCACGAGACATGTCTTTAACTGCAATTTTGCTTTCACTTCTAAACAACTTCTAAGAAAAAGTACCTGTGGGTTAGATTTATGCTAGTTTATACAAAGCACCAGCATGACTGGCAGACAGTCCTTTCATTAAGGGCCTAGGGGATGCCCTTAATAAAAAGTTGTGTGGTCTTCTCATTGTATATTTTCCCTGAATATGATCTCCCACAGCCATGGCTGCATTTCCACTTTATCATCCATAGTTGATGACCCATAGTTTCCTATCAACCTCCCACTCTTTCCCCTATGGGATTGGGGCATCTCTCTAACTGCTTATTTAGTATCTCATCTTAAGTTGTCCAAAGAAATCCCAAACTAATATGTTCAAAACATTATCTTCTACCCCAAATAACAGATTTGTTTAGTACACAGAATTATATTGAATAGCAGCACTGTTCTTCTGGCTACTCAAGTCACGTATTTATGTATCACACGCACACCCTGTTTACTTCCCCTCTAAAATAACACATACATAAATCCTCTCTAAAGGCAAACCCTATTGGTTCTCTCTCCCAAATAGTTCATACAAATCTACTGTTCTCTACCATCTCACCCAGGGTACTAGTCCAGGTTACCACCATCTCTCTTACCTGGACAACTTTCATTACCTGGTAAAACGTCTACTTATCTGTATTTGCTTCCCTCCTATCTGTAGCCATTTTTATTTGTTCCAGACATTTATACATGATCAAAATCTGCTTTACTCTAAAAGGCCAACTCTATGGACTCAGGAAATTTGCTTGTTTTTCTCAGGGTCATATCCCTAGTGCCCTGTAATTGCATCATCCTGCCTTATGTGCCCTAAATTCTGGAAAACGATTTCACATGAGTGTTGCAATTTTTTTTCAGCATCTTTGAAGTAACCTCAAAGCTCTCCTAGGAAACTATTTTAAGTTGAATAGCACTTATTAAGACAAAAATGTTCTGCTTTGTATGTTTAAAACAATCATTTTGCTCCCTTTAAACTTAAAAGCACCAACCTTCTCCCTAGTCTTTGCAGAGATATCGCCAAAGTTGTAAATGAGCTGATTTACTTTTGATCAGTTTCACTTGACTCTGCCTATTTTATGCTAAAAGAGCACCAGATAATGGGAAAGGTTATACTTCAGGAGGAAAGGATGAGGAAATTACAAACTGCATTTCCCTGTGTTAATTCCTACACATATTATATTTCATTTGATTGGAACAGCCTCTGGGTTGTTGAATCTATTTTTTAATCACCTCTTCTTTATAGATGAGAAACTGATACTGCAAGAAATTCAGTCATTTTCCACAGTAGTTCATCAGGTAAAAGGCAGTTGAAGTCTCTGGTAGCAAAATCCCTGTTCTTCTTCCCCCCAACATCCTATTTTATTGGTAGGTAGATCTGGAGAAGAGATTTTTTTTTTCAGCCACAGACAAGTCCTAATAAGAGTGATTCTCTACCTCAGGTATGCATAAGATTAACGAGGGGCAGTTTTAAAAATCAGAATTTCTCAGAGTGGAATTCCAGTGCCAGTATTTTAAAGCTCTCCAGAGGATTCCAATGTGCAGATAATGTTGGGAGGCACAACCTAAGTACTTTTTAGGAATGTATGATTATGTCTTTAAATTTAGTATGCAAATGAACATTACATTTTAGACAGAAAGGTATTCTTTAAGATGGGAGGCAGAAGTAGGAAGGTGATGCTTACTATTTCTATCCAAAAGCAAACATATACTCTTACTTTCTATTGAATATGTATCCTGCCTATTTATGATGAATAAATCCCCACCACCACCCACAACTAGAGAAAATAGAAAATCCTAGACACTTTAAATGCTATTCAGAGTATGCCTTTTTGCTGTTCTTGAGTTGTTTACACATTCTCTCAAAGATGTGTATATGTATGTGTGTGTTTACATTTAAGCAAAGTGTTAATTCAAAGTAGCACCCAAACACAATTTCTGCAGAAGAGGAGATTCATAATGGGCTCATAAAGAAGGCAGGAGAGCAACAGTCAGTGTAACAATATTGAATGCATTACAGGCCGCTGTTTCAAGGGCACAGGTGAATTTGAAGCTACTATACTCACATCCACATGAAGCCAAAATCACTCACACAATAAAGAATGGCTTCTATGAATAAAATATAAGCCAAGATTGTTTCTTTAAAAAAAAAAAAGACATATCTATGCTAAATCGTAAAACCTGTTTCTAGGACTGTTCCCTATAGCGATGTTACTTGTCTGCTTGGCTGAGTCTGATTGTCATCCTCTTCAGCAGGGCTCTCATTCAGATAACCATCAGGTGATATATGAGCTTAAAACACACACACACACACACAAAAAAACAGCTGGCAAAGAGTGTGTAAAAGTGCATTTATTCCATTTCCAATCTGTGACTCCTTTCTGTCCTTTCTCCAACCAACTGCTGAATTCTTCAGTGTCTCTTTATATTCCCTCTATCGTCCCTGTCTTTTTCAGACCCACTCTCCTTACCTCAGCTGTGGACTGAACTTCTCTCATGTGCACAACTGGACAGTTCCTCCTTGCTGTTCTTATTCTTTCTAGCACTTCACTCTCTGGCCTTGTCTCTGCCACTGCCAATGACATTGAACAACTTGAATATGTAATCTGTTAAACGTAATGAAAACTGTTTTTTTTTTTAGTCTCCAGAGTATGGGCCAGGAGATTATGGGCCTCCCTCTCACCCTCTCAGCTTTTAAATATTTGACTATATGATGACTAAGGTCAACAGGCTTTATGAACATTGCTTCCCTCCTCTCTCCAACCACACCTTCACCTGCTGCTCCCCATGGTGCTTTCAATGAATCCATCAAAATGGAATACTACTCTGCCATAAGAAAAGATGAAATAGTGCCATTCGTGACAACATGGATGGATCTTGAGATTATCATGCTAAGCAAAATAAGTCAGACAGAAAAAGTTGAGAACCATATGACTGATATGTGGTATATAAAATTCAAAGGAACAAGACAAACAAATAAAGAAACAAAAACTCATAGACACAGACAATAGTTTAATGGTCACCAGAGGGTAAGCGAGGGACGCGGGTGCTGGATGAGGGTAAAGGGGGTCAAATATATAGTGATGCAAGGAGAACTGACTTTGGGTGATGAACACATAATTTGATATATAGATGATGTGTTATAGAATTGTACACTTGAAATCTACGTGGTTGTACTAACCATTGTCATGTAATTGTACTAACCCGATAAATTTAAATTTAAAAAAAAATGAGTCCATCACGGTTCCTCACAGCAGATGTGGAAGTTGGAGGAAGGTGAAGACAAGGAAAGAGCAAGCAGAATAGAACAAAGAGGACAAGAAAAAATAGTTAAGGATGAAGACTAAGGAAAAAGTAGGTGGAAGAAAGTTTATATAAAAAAAGAAAAAAGGAAGCATTCTCTATTGCTAACTCCTTGAAGAGCAAAGGCATTTATGAATTCTGTGATAATTGTTTAATTGGCAAGCAGACAATTGCATAAACATTGATTCATTAATTTCTATTTATGAAGAGAAAATAGTCATTTAATTACAAAGTTAGGATAGTAACCTTTCATCCTTTATAAATATTAATTTTCAAAATACCTAGAAAATTATGGGCATTGATTTGGCAGATTTGTTTTTGACTATCTGGGGAATTTTATGCCTGAGGCCAAATATCCATTGTTATCATGTAAAGGATAACTGCACTGATAAATGAATTTGAGAAAATTCTAAGTTATTTAATGCATTTTGTATTTAAAACATGGGAGGCAAAGACAATCAGCTGGTGTCAACACATGTAAATTTAAAACATTTAATTAACAATTTAGTATTTCTACATTTTTTATTCCTAGAATAAATGAACCCATATGCTGTAAATAATGTCTATGTCTTTTATAACCATATACTGGTACCTCTTTGATCGCCAATACTGTGGTAATCAGTGGGTTAGCATGCTAATAAAAGTGTCTGATCGATTATAGTTAACACTGCTTTACACTCATTATTAGAATTCAGGGACAAAATATCAGTCTGCTTTTTTATTGTAATTTATCATATCTGAATAAGCTTATGTGATTTGACATGGTACTAAATAATCTATTGCCCTCTGGAAAGAATGCCTGAGGTACTGTTTACTAATTCTCTGCCATATGTTTGTTCTGAACATTGATCAAAGACAGGAGTGTGAGCTAGTACTTTTTAGTTTTACCTAAAAAAAAATGAGAATACTGAAGATCCAATATGGTGCATTAGAAAAAAACTGTGCCTGATTATTTCCATGAACACATTAAAATTACAGCTAAATTATAGAACAATCAACCTGGAGAAAAATCTGAAGTCTAGTTGAACAGTTATGACTAAGAATATAAAGAAGAAGCTACATCAAGATGGATAGGAGGGGCAAAGAAGTGAAACTGGCTAACCCCAAAACTCTGTGTGGCTGTTGCGAACTGGGAGAGGTATCTCAGCCATGAAGTTTCTCCATGGAGGAAAAACAGACCCCAGCCCCACACCAGCCTCGCCAGTCCAGAGTACTGGTGTGGCAAAGAGGAGCCCCCACAACATCTGGCTGTGAAAACAGTAGGGTTTCGACCATCAGGGTGGGATGGACGGGAAACACAGACATCCCCTTAAAAGACCCACACATAGTCTCACTCACTTGCAGTCAATCACTTTGGGCTCCAGTGGTAGAACGGTGACTCAAGAGACATCAGAGACATACAGGGGTGCAGACCAAAGTGTGTTGCTTTGTGGGGGGATAGGACTGGAGGACAGTGTATTCCCTGTGTGAGGTCCTCTTTCCGGGCAGCCAGGCGCCATCTTTTCTGTGTTGAGCCCACCCCTGTAGGCCAAATCTGAATCTGATTGGCCTGATGAGTTCCACAGCTCCACAGTGCTGACTCACTGGGACCCCACCACAACCAACTCCTCCAAAGCCAGAGGCACTTTCTTCATGAACAGCCAGCCCCAACCTCATTGCACTCTTTCTTAGAAAACTAGCAGAGTCTGGCATGTCCCCAGTGGGCAGTGATTAGCCCCAGTGTGCTTTGAGAGTTGCTGAGTAGCTCCAGGCTTACCACTGGCACCAAACCGGAATCTATATTAACCTGGTGACCACAACTCTTCCCACTCTAGTGACTCACTGAGACCCTGCCTCACCCAGCTCACATATCATATGAGGTTTTATCAGTGGCTGAACCTTAAGAGAGCTGGCAGGTGGCAGCAGGCTTTGGGGTGTCCTGGTACTTTTCAGAGCTAGCCCAGGCACCGTACTGGTGGTAGACATCCTCAGTTCATAGCGTGGTCTCCCCTATGCCTCTCCAGGGTTAATACAGGCTGTGAACAACTGCTATGCTTTGTACCTCCTACTAGGTAATCCCTGGCTGGTCACAAGCAGTGGGTGACCTGGGCCTGCACCAGAGCCCCTCAGAAGAGGCCCCAGAACCAACATACATGGAGGTTGGCTTCAGACCATAGTAGAGCACCACCCAATTAGCCCCACAAGTGGCACACCCAAAGGGTAGTCTCAACAGCACCACTGGGGTGAATCCCACACAGTGAGGTATGCCCTCACCCCACACAGCATCCTGTAAGCTGTAGATGAGGCCAAATCCCACAGCCAATCAGCTTGAGAGTCAATTCAACCCACTGATGTGCCGATAGAAATCAAGGCTCAACTATAACAGGAGGGCACACACAACCCACACAAGGGAAAGTTCTGGAGCAACCAGAGCAGGTGACCAGGGAGACTGTGCCAGGATCCCACAGGGCACCTACTATATAAGGCCAGCTGGCCAAGGCTGGGAGACATAGCAAATCTACCTAATACACAGAACCAGAGAAGCAGCAAAATGAGGAAACAAAGAAATATGTCCTGAATGAAAGAACAGGAGAAAATTCCAGAAACAGAACTAAACAAAATGGAGGTAAGCAACCTGTCAGATACAGAGTTTAAAACAATGGTTATAAGGATGCTCAAGGAAGTTAGTGAAAACTTCAACAAAGAGATAGCAAACATAAAAAAGGACATAGAAACGATAAAAAGGAACCAGTCAGAGTGAAGAATAATATAACTGGAATGAAGAATATACTAGAAGAAATCACCAGCAGACAAGATGAAGCAGAGGACTGAATCAGCAATTTGGAAGATAAGGTAGTAGAAAACACCCAGTCAGAACAGCAAAAAAAAAAAAAAGAATGCAAAAAAAGAATAGGATAGTTTAAGATACCTCTTGGACAATGTCAAGCGTAACAACATTCTCAACTTAGGGGTATCAGAAGAGAAGAGAGAAAACAATGGGTTGAGCACGTATTTGAAGAAATAAGGACTAAAAACTTGTCTAACCTGGTGAAGGAAATAGACATCCCAAACAAGATGGATCCAAACAGACCCACACCAAGATATATTATAATTAGAATGTCAAAAGTTAAAGACAAAACAGAATCCTAAAAGTGGCAAGAGAAAGGCAACTAGTAACTTATACGGAGCTCCCATAAAATCATCAGCTGATTTCTCAACAGAAACTTAGCAGGTCAGAAAGGACTGGCACAAAATATTCAGTGTAATAAAAAGCAAAGACTTATAAGCAAGATTATTCTACTCAGCAAAGCTATCATTTAAAATCGAAGGGGAGGTAAAGAGCTTCCCTGACAAAAAATAAAGCCAATGGAGTTCATCATAAAACCAGTATCATAAGGAATGTTAGGGGGATTTCTTTAAGATGGGAGTGGAAGGGGAGATCAAAATTATGAACAAAATGACAATAGCTACATATCTATCAACAATTACTTTCAGTGTAAATTGATTAAATGCTCCACTCAAAAGACATAGGAGGACTGAATGGATAAGAAAAAAACCTTACATATGCTGCCTACAAGAGACTCATTTCAGATTGAAAGACATACACAGAAAGTAAAGGCATGAAAAGAGATATTTCATGAAAACAGAAATGAAAAAAACAAAAAACGCTCGGGTAGCATTACAAACAAAACAGACTTTAAAACAAAGGGTTAAGACAAAGAAGGAACCAGTAATCCCACTTCAAGGTATTCATCTGAATAAGCCCAAATGTTACTTTGAGGGGATGCATGCATCCATATGTTCATTGTCACATTGTTTACAATGGCCAAGACCTGGAGGCAGCCTGAGTGTCTGTGATGGAAGAATGGATAATGAGTAGGTGGTAAATATATACAATGGAATATTGCTCAGCCAGGGATGAGAATGGGTTCTTGCCATCTTCAGGGGCATAGATGGTCCTGGAGGGTGTTGTGCTAAGTGGAGTATGTCAGACAAAGACAGATGCAATGTGATTTTACTTATATGTAGGAATCTACAGAACAAAATAAACAAACAAAAAAGAAACAAACTCATAGATACAGAGACCATTTTGATAGTTGCCAGATTAGAGGGGGTTGGGAGTATGGGTGTAAAAGGGGGAAGGGATTAAGAAGTATAAATTGGTTGTTACACAGTAATCATGGAGATATAGAGTATAGCATAAGGAATACAGTCAATAATATTTTAATAAATTTGTATGGTGTCATATTGGTAGTAGATTTGTTTGGGTGATAAATGGGAGGAGGTTGGAGACGGGGTGAAAAAGGTGAAGGGATTAAGATGTACACACTGATAGTTACAAAATAGTCATAGTGATGTAAAGTAAAGCACAGGTAGCATAGTCAATAATATAGTAATAACTATGTAGTGCCAGCTGAGTACTAGTCTAGTCAGGGGGATCATTTTTTAAATTTACAAATGTCTAATCACTATGCTGTACACTTGAAATTAATGCAAAATAATATTGAATGTCAACTATAATTGAAAAATTTAAAAAGGGGGGAAAGGTGACAGGGAATAAGAAATTGAAATTTCCAGGTATAAAACAAATAAGTTGTGGGGATGTAATGTACAGCATGGGGAATATAGTCAACAATACTGTGATAGTGTGGTATGGTGTCAGATGGTTGCTGGACTTACCATGTGGTAATTTCTTTAGGTGTATAAATATTGAATAACTATTGTGTACACCTGGAACTAATATAAGATCATATGTTAGCTATATTTTAATAAAAATCTTTTAAAAAATTTAAAAATTACAATACTATAATGTAGTAAATGAATAAAATATAGGATGTGTTTCTGTGTGATGTTTAAGGACAAGAGGCTGTTAAGAAATAATTACTAGTGTTTGCATCACTGACAAACATATTCCAAAACACAAAGAGATATGTAATGCCACATTTGGATGAAGTGTTATCTGTTAGTACCACATAATATATTTCTCATTATACTTTTATAAGCCTGTGGGGTTTCATTGTGTGCATTTGTTTTAGAGCATCCAGATATAGACCTAACAGATTATGATGATAAAGATCCACCTACCAGGGTATAAAGCTCAAATCAATTTGGAAACTATATCAGCACACACAATAGATTTGTTAGCAACACCGCAATGAACACTTACAAGTGAGTTGGTTACTTTATGCTTAATTATATAATTATACATATATATATATATATATATACACACACATATGTATATATATATAATTATATGTAATTACATATATAAATATAATTATAATTCTATTTGTAATTCAGCATAAAATAACCATATATAATATGTATTCCTATATATAATATATATGTTTGTGTGCCTATGTAACAATAACAATTAGATTGCTCTGATAAGTATGCTCATTTGCCAAATGAGAACAAAAAGGTAAGATTCTCAAAGAGGGTAAGTATTTTTTTGTCTCAATTCACCAGCATGTAATTTAAGAGATCAGAATTGGAATTTGGATCTGTCTAATTTCAAAGTCTGTATACATTATCACTATGCTAAATTGACTAAAGACTGATTAATACATTTCCAACAAAAGCAAAGTAGTGATCCTTCAGTTAGTCTCAATCTTATTGAGGATATTGAGAGTAAAACTATAATTTCTGTAAAGAAATGACTGAACAGTCTGGAGGATACCCATTCTGATCTTCACAGATCCCTGAGATTCCTGCATGTGGTTAGAAACCTTATTTCAGATTTCCACTAATTACTTTGATAGTTTCTTATTTTATTTGGATGGTGACACCCAATGTTTAACAAAATAACAGTACTACTACTATTTTTCCATATCTTGATAACAATTTTGAGAAATACAACAAGAAGAATCATTCAGGGTTGTTATTTTGTTCTTTTATTCATCTTCATACTTTTAATGTGTAACACAAAACTGAGCAGCATGTACCCAATAATTACCTGTTGAGGAAGTGATAGATATTAGGAACAGGTGGCCATTTAGAATCAATTTGTTTAGTGCCATATGTTATTCTAACGTTATGTTGTTACCATTTGCTTTAAGTTGAAGGTAATTTTTAACTTGCAAAATTTGAGGAATTATAAATTTTAAACCAATTGTGTCACATGATGAACCCCAAGACCGCATTAGATCTCTAAATCATGATCTCATTCTGTATTTAGGTTATGCAAATAAGTCCATTAGCTTTTTTATATTTATATTTTTTTCATATTTGAATATCCTTGAATTACCCCTAGTAATGAAATAATGTATATAGAGGTACAACTGTGTACATATGGAGATATAGAATATACACATGCAGCCATGTGTGTGGCAAAAATTTCAGTTGGTATTCAATCCTAACAGCATAGAATCTGTAACATGATTACACACACACACACACACACACACACACACACACACGGTGCCAAAAAGTGTACACACGTTTTAAGAAAGGAAAATCGGTATTAAAATTGTAATACTCAGTATACACCGATAACAAACGGTGAACACAAGTCACGTTTGACTTCTGCAGTCACAAGAGGTGCTCAAAGTGGTTCCCATCAGCGTAATTTTAATACAGTTTTTTCCTTTCTTAAAATGTGTAAACATTTTTTGGCACCCTTTGTGTGTGTATGTAATTTTATATTTGTGATGTCTTTACTAGTTTATACAGTTTATACTTTATAATATTTACATATTGAATGTTTATCTTAGGCCATCACATGCGGTTTGTCAAGTCACATCATTTAGGATGATGGTAGAGATACTTTGTTGTTCATTAACGTATCGCTTTAAGTATTATTCAGATTCAGAAACTGAGTCAACTGCAGCAGGATGGCAGGAAGTAGGTGTGCAAATGCTAAGGTTAACATAAGTTAAGATTAAAATTATTATCTACTAAATAAAATCAGATACACTAAATCAATCTAGTGTTCCCCCCCCTTTCGGTAAATATGTCTTAGTAAAAACTAAGAGTAACAAATGTGTATACTTAGAAAGTGTACTGGAAATTAGACCTAAGGTGATAGTACAGACTGAGCACACAAGTCTATTCTCCTATTTTTCAAAACCCCATGTGATGGGAGAAAGCCAGAGAACAAAGTAGGATGGCAGAGAGAAAGAGTGAAAAGAAGGGAGAGAGGGGATTGTGGACCCCTGAAGAAAAGAGGGGACACACACAGACGTGCATCTTCAAAACGAGCATCAGAAAACTGAAAACTGCCATCAGCAAACCAGAAATTCTGAGGAATCCCTGCAACTTAGAAAGGCAATTAAAAAGAGCTATGAATATAATAACATGAACATAAGAAAGCAGCGCACGAAGCTATTGTCTGTAAGACCCTCTGCTGGCTTTGCAGCAGTCTAGGGGACCTTCTTGCTCAGAGTCAATGGATGTTCAGCGAAGGAGAGGCCACCTGGTCCTTCTTCAGGGTAACTATTGGAGCAGATGGGTCACTCCTTCCTTATCCCTTCCCAGTTTATACCAAGCAACTGCCAATAAAAAGTGTTTGCTTTAAACTTAATTTTCAATTGAAATACAATCTTGGTAATACTAAATTAAACCCTGAAAGTGCCACCATAGGGGTGACTGGTGGCAATAGAGCACACAGGGAACAAGGACAGTGAAAATATTTTATGATCATTTTCTAAACAGAGACTAATGAGTTCCTGTGAGACATATAAACCATAATGCTTAGAACTAGAAAAAAATGGGGAAAAAACAATTAAATGAAGGAAAATAAATAAAAGAAACCCAATTAGATGTCAGAAAGAAGACCGTATTAAAAACCTCTTATGCACCATTCATGCACATGCTTTTTTCTCAGCCACCTCGGTGATGACTGGCTTTCAGTGGACTCTGATCAACTTCTACAGGTGTTTTGCCCACCTGTCACCTTAGTGCCCTTGCCTCATCATGCCTCCTGCTCCCAGCGTTTTGCCTTTCACATAAAGGCAGGGGGAAAAAAATCTCAGTGCCCATCTGTGTCCAACCAGAATATAAGGCTGGGGTGGGGATTAATACCCCACCAGGCAGAATTCTGAGTAGTGAGCAGCAGTGTGGGTGGATAAATTCTCACCCTTTCCCTTGGGCACACGGTTCTGGGTTCTGAGTCATACACCTTCTGGGAGAGTCATTCTGAGGGTCAAGTATCAGCTGACTTTGTAGCAGGCAGCTCGGTAACACATTCTCTCCTGGCTCTCCCTCCACATGAGCTCACTGCTTCTCCCTGGGATCACACTCGCCAGGGGAGCACTACCCATAAGCCTTCACGACTGCCTCTCATTTCAGCGGACCCCAACCTAAGAAATGCTCAAAGTTAATAGGTACAATAAACAGAAGTATTCCATGTCCTTATTATAAAACAAAGGCCCAATATCAGGCAAAAAATAAAGAGAGAAAGAGATCAAAGAAACCAAATTAACAACAAATTCAAACTAGCTAAATGCTGTATGACAGTGAGAGAGTTAAAAATAAGAGCATAAGTATGATAATAAAATAATGGAAAAAGCATATGGAGAAAATTTTAACAAAAATCAAGTCTTGCACCAGCACTATGAAACCAGTTACAATAGCAGAAAACAAAATGAATGGGACAAGCTAAACATATTTCATATAGGTAAAAGTAAAATCATGAAACCTTTTATGTCTAAAATATTGTATCAAACTATGTGAAACTAAGCTGACAGAAATATAAGGAGAAATTTACTAATCTTTAAATGTTAGAGGCTTTAAGACACCTCATTCCAAATGTATTTGATGACGATATTAAATTCAAAATAAAGAGAAATAGTAAAATTCAAATAATAATTTGATTTAGTAGCTATGCATATTATATATTATATGTAATATATATGTATAGAGATAAAGAACTCTTAAGACAATAGTACATTTTTTTCAAACACTCCTAAAAATATTTAAAGCTTTATGTAATGAATCACAATTAAAATGAGAACAAATGATATAACAGGCCACTTTCCCTGAAAAAAAATATTTAAAAAGATAAATTAAAAAAAAAAAAAAAACAGCGGAAAATAGCCAATGAGAATAACAAAATATCGTTTTTCTTGGAAATTGTAATGTATTTTAAAATAACCCCTGTGTGTATTAGAAAGAAAATGCAAAGTGAAATTACAGAATATTATGATGTGAAAGACATAATTATCAGCATCTGACCTTCTTTTGGGTCCTCCCACATGCTGTGCTCATTCTCACCTCAGACCCTTGGTACTTGCTATGTACCATCTAACCTGTGTATTATTTCTCCCAGTTCTCAACTAGAATAATCATCCAACCTTCCTCAAATGGTATTTGGGAGGACTAAATGGATTAATTTGTAAAACGCCCTCTTAACAGTGCCAGGCACACTTGTAAAACTAAAAAGCAATTTTGTAACTACTATCTAGCTATCATCATTGCTATCATTATCACTATTATTTTTTCCTAATTATAGAAACTGCACATTTTATTTAATTAGCACACATTTTTAAATTTTTAAGTTTAAACTGAATGTAAGTCTCTATTTACAAATAATAAATGGCTTAGCTTTCACATAGAGGGTAAAAATGCATTGTTTGTGTATAAATTGTTACTTAAATTACATTATTGGATCCCACCATAATGCTCCCCCCTCCATAAATTGGTAACACTTTTTCCATTGCAAGGAACAACTGGAAGCTAAGAGCTTCAAAAGCCATTTGGCTAATTTTGGCATGACTGAAAATAAGTAAATGAGTCATTTTCATCTGCATTTATTTATGAATTTTTAATAACAAATAGACAAAACATAAGTTTTTTCCAGAAGCTCCTGCAGAGGTCAGATGCTTCTTAAATACATACCTAAACAGGAGGGAAATCTCTGTGTTTGTTCTTCTATTATTTAATAGAGGTTGGATAATTATTTCTGCCATTTAACTATATTGTTAATTGTGGTAATTCATAACCTTATAGCTATAATGGCTGGGGAGAAGGTAAATCAAATTTTAAGAATTTTAAAAGAGTCTCCAAGGTAACAAAAAAGATGCTGGTTAATTGTTTAAAGGAGAGTAAGGCATCACAAGGATTTTCTAATTCATCTTGAGATGTAGCAGGAAGCCCCGTCCCTCAAAGAAACAATGAAGTGTACATTTGTGGATAGACTGTATCTGTTCTCCCAAATGTGAGGAGTATCATCTCCATATATTACCAGGGACATTTTTTAAGCTTGTAGAGTTTGAGGAACATCTCTCTGAACTTCACTTATTATTAAAATAAGGTGAACGTTCCTTAGACAGGACAATCAACAATCCAGAAGGAAGTCAGAAGGGAGAAAAAAGATTTTAGGTCTTTATGGATAAATGTTTTCAGATTTTGGGGGTAGATACCCAGGAGAGGGATTGCTGGGTCATATGGTAATTCTATTCGTAATTTTTTGAGGAACCTCCACACTCCCTTCCACAGTGGCTGTACCAGTCTGCATTCCCACCAACAGTGTATGAGGGTTCTTTTTTCTCCACAGCCTCTCCAACACTTGTTGCTATTTGTCTTGTTGATGATAGCCATTCTGACGGGTGAGGTGATATCTCATGGTGGTTTTTATTCACATTTCTCTGATGTTTAGTGATGTTGAACATTTTTTTTTCATATATCTATTTGCCATTTGTATGTCCTCTTTGGAGAAATGTTTCTTCAGGTCCTCTGCCCATTTTTCAATTGGGTTGTTTGTTTTTTTGTTGCTGAGTTGTATGAGTTCCTTGTATATTTTGGATAGTAGCTCCTTATCGGAGGCACTGTTTGCAAAAATCTTCTCCCATTCAGTTTCTTGCATCTTTATTTTGTCAACATGTGTGCTCCAATGTCCATTGCAGCTTTATTTACGGTAGCCAAGACATGGAAACAACCAAAATGTCCTTCTATAGATGAATGGATAAAGAAGTTGTGGAATATATACACAATGGAATGCTATTTGGCAGTAAGAAAAAATGAAATAGGACCATTTGTAACAGTGGATGGATCTTGAGATTATAATGCTAAACGAAATAAGTCAGACAGAAAAAGTAGAGAACCATATGATTTCACTGATATGTGGTATATAAAACTGAAAATAACAAAAGAACAAGATAAACAAATGAAGGAACAAAAACTCATAAACAATAGTTCAGGAGTTACCAGAGAGTCGGGGGTAAGGGGGCTGTAGAAGAGGGTAAACGGGGTCTAATATATGGTGATGGAAAGATAACTGACTCTGGGTGGTGAACACACTATGTGAGATATAGATAATGTATTGTAGAATTGTACACCTGAAATCTATGTAACTTTACTAACAATGGTCACCCCAATAAACTTTAATTTAAAATAATAATAATCATCATAAAGATAACAGTATGGCTAAAAAAAAAGATTTCAGGAGAGTGTGTGATCAGAAAATGAAATCTATTAGAATAATACAAGATGTTGTGAATGAGTTCCCAAAGCATATTCTACTAAATGCTGAAGAACTGTAGAGAATGAGAGAGTTGACAGAAAGTACACTTAGTTATTTCTATCTATCATCTATCTATCTATCTATCTATCTATCTATCTATCTATCTATCTATCTATATCTATCTATCATCTCGATATTTATGATGAGTTAACTGAGTGCCTGGCTCTGTGCTGTATATATAAGGTCAACGAAACAAATAATGCTTTTCACTTTCATGTAACTTACAATAGTAGGGGAGAGAGCAGTTAGACAAATAATTACACATTGGTACATTAAGGGTAAGGATTGGAAAAACAAATAGTGCTAAGATGTACACACATTATCTTCAAGTTTTAAATTAGAAATAATTGATTTTGGAAACTCTAGTGAAATTCAATGTCTACTTTGGGAAAATAAATATTGCTTATCATGCCTCTCTTTCTGTCACAAGTAAAAGAAACAGAGCTCAAAGTTGTTTAAACTAAAAGTGTACGTAACTAAAAAGTTCACTGGCACAAATGACTTCCAGCATGGTGTTGTATTTCCAGTTTATCAGGAAGCTGTTTCCATCTCCTGGCTTTTTGTTTATCTGTCTGTCTGTCTGTCTGTCTGTCTGTCTGTCTGTTTTCTCACATCTGCCTTTTTCCTAGTGGAGACTCCAGTAGCCCCAGGCTTTCTTCCAAATCTGGTTGAAACAGAATTTATTTTCTGATCTTTTCAGTTAAAATTCTGAGGTTAGTTCTAATTGGTTCTGAATAAATCAGATTCCCATCTTTGAACCAATCACCATGGATGGAAGAATAATGTGTTTTCATTGGTCAGACCAGAATATCATGTGTTCTACTGAAGTTCTCGTTAGACAAAACTTTCCCAAACTACTTGCCCTGGAAGTGAGGGAGACTGGATTCATTGAAAATTAGGGCACTGTTATTAGAAAAGAGAGAATGTCTGTGTCTATGAGTTTTTGTTTCCCATTAGTTTAGTGGTTACCAGAGGGTAAGGGTGATGGGGGGTGGGAGATGAGAGTAAGTGGGATCAAATATATGGTGATGGAAGGAGAACTGACTCTAGGTGATGAACACACAATGGGATTTATAGATGTTGTAATACAGAATTGTATACCTGAAATTATGTAATTTCGCTAACAATGGTCAACCCAATAAATTTAAAAAAAAGAAAAGAGAGAATGGATATTATATAGGCAAACAATAAATACTCGTGTCTACTGCAATATTTATCAGTTTGTGAGAACTTAAGAGACAAAAGAAGGGAACCCTTTAAATTTCAGTCGAGATATAAATGAGTCCCCAGTAGAGATGTGCTATCCTGGAAGAATGACTGGGGCTCATCTAGGGTCTGCTACATGATCTACATTTTAAAACTAGAAGTGACATATTGAGAATGTGCTGATGAGAGCACATCATGGCAAAAAAAAATTGACCTATGGGAGAAGATGTATCAGAATTTGGGGGCTAGAAAAACAAAAATTAAGACCAAGGTTGGGGATAGTTGCAGAGGGGAAGTAATTCACTGAAATATTTAAAGGTTGTCTTGCAGAAAAGATTGATGACTTTTTCTGTGCTGCTTCAAATTACAAAAATAAAACAGAGTTGGAAATTTAAGAGATGTCTTTCTTGCTTCCATAAAAGGAATAGGCTGTGAAAAGAGCTGAAGACACTCAGGGGTTTTAATGACTATGCTTCTTGCCATTGTAAGATTCAAGCCCCGCCTTGACTTCAGCATGAAAGCTATAGAACAAAAGCTGACAATTATATTTCCCAAACTGGAAGGGAAAACACTATGATGTTGTCAACTTCCTGTTATGAGGGATGTTCTCACAGAGTCTGGGTTATTTCTTGCATTAGGTCAAGGACAATGCTGCCCATAGAAAGCCCTGATTAAACAAGAAATCCCCTTAGCCCTCCAGAGCAGGTGCAGATTAGAGAAGATAACTCAGTCTGAACACAAGAAAAATTTTTAGGACTGAAACATTCTAAACCCTTGAATTGCTTTTTGCACTGCTTATTTGCTGCGTTAGAGAAAGCAAGCTTACCCAGAGTCTGAGTCAAAATTTTCATACAAACTCCAACCCAAACCAGACTATCTCAACTTTATGCAGAGGTGTTGCGACAAATCACACATTAGGAGGCCTTGCCCTGAATGACCTCAAAAGCCCAGCTCATCTCTGACTCTTATTTATGCCCGTTATCTATTGATCTATGAGGTCACTATCCATAAAGTAAAAGCTCTTTGAAATCACAAAGTGAATAATTTAGCACATCCTTGTATACTTGCTGTTTTGTTCCTTATCATCACATGCACATTTACCAAATAAATAAATAAATAAATAAACAAACAAACAAACAAAAACTCTATCCGTTCTTTGTCTTTCATTGAAAGATACTTTCACCCAGTGAAAGTATCACCCAGTGAAAACTGGGTGAAACTCCAGCAACTCCAGCACCTTTTTAACAAGTCAGAGTCCCAGTTACCTTGTCTCATAAATGAATCTGGTACCTCCAGCTACTTTTGTAGGTTTCCTGGGGTCGTTAGTTAAAATACTGAATGCAAAAAAGCAAGAAACTTACAAATCCTTAGTTAAATGTAAGGCTTTGTTTTCACAATCCCACCATTAAAAGCAAAAATCTTTGTTTTGTTTGTTTGTTTGTTTGTTTGTTTTTGTCATAAGTACTGTGAATGAAAGAAGAAACCATTTGCAGTCAAACCTCTACTCCTATCTTAGGCAGCAGAGCGAGTAGACTGACACATGGCATGGGAAAGGGGAGTAGAGGATGTACAGCTGGGATCGGGGTGCCCCTGTTGGGTATATTTTCTTTTAGCTCTTCTCTAAGGGAGTCAAGAAAGGGCTGAGCAGAAACTGCAGCTTAAGTTTTAAAACTCTTTCTAGGTATCAGCTTTGGTAAACAAACAAACAAAAAAAATGAAAGAAGATACAGGTCATTGTTGTTCTTGCTGTTATTTGGGGGGTGGGGGTGGGCATGGTTTTCCTCTATTAAACTTAAGTTGAGAAAATGAAACTTGGGAGTGAAGTGATTTCTACTATTACTCCATTTCATTTGTGGGCACATTATGCTAGATGTTACAGTGGTAAGGAAAGAAATGAAAACATATTCCCTAATCTTGGTTATACACTGTTTTAAGCACGTTGTTTGTTGCAGGCCAAGGGAGGAAGGCCAGTTCAATGAGCAGGGCTGTTGTGTAGGTAGACATGGCTAGGAGTTGATATCCCTATTTTGGCTACCTCTGCTGCTTTTCTTCCTCCCATTCACCGTCTTCTATCTTGATGTCCCTCTCTTTCTCCTCCATTTTTGGCCATCTGGAGAGAGAAGATGGGCAGCACTCAACTTACTTTGACATCCTTCTTAGATAGGTAGGGCCTGACAATCACAGTGCTGCTCCATGGCCCATGCTTTTCAGATCCTGGACTTAACTGTACCACAGTGGCACCTTGGTCGTCTGCTCATACAGTTCTTCACACTACAGTGTCCTTGACTTCTACATCCTTTCTGTAAATTGTAACTTAGATGTCCCACCTTCCAAAATTAGGTTGTTATTTACAGATCCACACATACGCAGTAAACACATGGGGAAATCCAAGAAAGTCATGTAAAGAATCATGTTCACCTCAGTGGGTAATGTTCAGAAAGCAAGAAACAAAAGGAGATTTAACTTTGACAATATTTTCTTTATGAAGCTGGGCAGCAGATATAGTATTCTATATTCTTCATAAATTCTTTGTCTTAAATGTTGCATGATGGATTCATTTTTAAAAGAGTGAATCTAATATGACATATTTTTAATATAATATCAACAAAATCCTACATTTTTATGTGACAGGAAAAGCCAAACAATAGCAAATATTTATGAGTAAAATGATAAAATATAAAATTATGAGCAAATTTTCCCCTACAGTGGCTTGGGTTAAACAAGACACATTCAATCCTCCATTCTAGAAGTGGGTAGAAGACAAATTATGCCTATTCTATCAGCAACTGTAAAGAGTCACCTTTAAATCTCTTGGAAAACTGGCTAAAAATAAACATTTTCAGATAGTTTGCTAATTTTGAGGTTTAGTACAAAATTATGAACTTGAGAGAATAATATAATTACAAGTTTGAAAAGCTCCTTAAAAGTTACCTCTTCAAGAGCTTCTTTTTTATTTTATTATTTTTTTTATTTATTTATTAGTTTCAGGTGTACAAGACAAGGTAATACTTAGACGTTCATCATTTATAACCCTCACACTGTGAACCCCCCTCCCCCCATCCACTATCCCTCCGACCTCACACTTAACCATCACATTATATATATAAAATTATAGTTGGCATTCATTAATGTTTAGCTTCTGGTGTACAATGCCATGATCAGGTATCCACAGTATCCCTGAGGTGGTCTCCCAAATAGGACTCATGTCCATCGGATACCCAACAAAATCTTTACAACATTATTGAATACCTTCCCCAAATTAATTTTCAAAAAAACCCTGAGGCCATCTTGTGGTTACCAGCTGCTTCCAAATCCCTTCACCTTTCCCCTTATCCCCAACCCCCCCTCCCACACCCATCTAACAACTCTCGGTTTTTTCTTTGTGTCCCCAAAACTGTTTCTGATTAGTTCATTCACATAGTCTTTTCTTTAGATTCCATATATAAGTGAGATCATATGGTACTTGTCTTTCTCTTTCTGACTTATTTCACTTAACATAATGTTCTCTAGATCCATCCATGTTGCTGCAAATGATAAGATTTCTTTCTTCTTTATGGCTGCGTAATACTCCATTGTATAAATGTACCACAGCTTCTTAATCCAGTCATCTACCGATGGGCATTTCGGTTGTTTCCATATCTTGGCTATTGTGTAAAGTGCTGCAATAAACATAGGAGTGCATACAGATTTTTGAATTAAGTTTTGGATTTCTCCGGGTAGATGCCTAGGAGTGGAATTACTGGATCATAGGGTAGTTCCATTTTCAGATTCCTGAGATACCTCCATACTGTTTTCCATAGTGGCTGCACTAATCTGCAATCCCACCAACAGTGCACTAGCGTTCCCTTTTCTCCACATCCACGCCAGCATTTGTTGTTTGTTGATTTATTGATGATAGCCATTTTGACTGGAGTGAAGAACATATTAAAAGACAAAGATGGGCACTATATAATAATAAAGGGATCAATCCGACAAGAGGACATAACCCTAGTAAACATCTATGCACCTAACATAGGAGCACCTAAATATATAAAACAGGTACTGATGGACATAAAGACAGAGATCAACAGCAACACTATCATAGTAGGGGACTTCAACACACCTCTGACAACAAGGGACAGGTCCTCCAGACAGAAAATCAATATGGAAACAACAGCCTTAAATGATACTTTGGAGCAGTTGGATTTAATTGATATTTTCAGAGCATTTCACCCCAATGCTGCAGAATACACGTTCTTCTCAAGTGCACATGGAACATTTTCTAAGATAGATCATATGTTAGGACACAAAACAAGCCTTGATAAATTTAAGAAAATTGAAATCATACCAATTGTCTTCTCTGACCACAGTGCTATGAAATTAGAAATGAACTACAGGGGAAAAAAACCAGGAAGATACACCAATTCATGGAGGCTGAATAACATGTTGCTAAATAATGAATGGGTCAAGCAGCAGATCAAAGAAGAAATCAAAAGATATCTTGAGACAAATGAGAATGAGAACACGACGACCCAAAATCTATGGGATGCTGCGAAAGCAGTCCTAAGAGGGAAGTTCATAGCACTGCAGGCCTACCTAAAGAAACAAGAAACATCACTAATTGACAGTTTATCTTCACACTTAAGGGATCTGGAAAAAGAACAGCAAAATAAACCCAAAGGGAGCACAAGGAAGGAGATAATAAGGATCAGAGCAGAAATAAATGAAATAGAAACCAGAAAAACAATACAAAAGATCAATGAATCCAAGAGCTGGTTCTTTGAGAAGATAAACAAAATTGACAAACCTTTAGCCAGACTCATTAAAAAAAGGAGAGAGAGGACCCAAATTAATAAAATCAGAAATGAAAGAGCTTCTTAATCTGTTTATCTTCTACCAAACACTTTGTCAAAGAAAGTGAGTTCTGTCATCATTGAAAAAGAAAGCTACTTTTTCCAAGAATGACATTAATAGGTTATTTGGAATTCTGTTATATTTATCACTTACAGAAAGTTCAAGACAAGAAAAAATTTCCAATGGTAGTTTTGGAACAAGTTTTACTTGTATGATTTCTTGTGCTGAGTTGCAAAGCTCTACAACTTATACAAAATAGATTAAAACCAGGAAAGGCTATATAGAAATTCAAGAAAATAACGGAAAATACAGGTTACAGGGGTCTGGAGTAGTCAAGACATTAGTGCTTTGTGTCAACTTTTTGTTTTAGGAAAAGTTGGACACACTGAAAGAAAACAAGCTCAATGAGAAAGGACAGAAAAGACAGACAAATAGCCTAGTTTCATTTCAAGCATCACAAAAATAAATAGCAGTATTTTATTAAAGGAGAGTGAGCAATTCAAAAAGAATACTGAAATAAAATAATAATATGTGAACAAATAAAATACAATAAAAGGTGGAAGCCAAACATTATATTTTGAAAAGAAATTGTATGTAGCAAGTATTATACATATTCCTAATAGAGATCAGGCACTAGACTATCGTAGATCAAAAGCTAAATTAAGAAAGTAAATTTTAACTTCAGTTGCTTAGTTAAAACTTAAGTTGAACTTAAGTTGCTACAAGAAATTACAAAATTTTTTTAACCCAAGAATATTATTAAAGAGATAGTCCACTGTGTCACTTGCAATAAAGCATTGTGTGTGGAAATGATGCTAGAGCTGAGTTCAACAGACTTATGCTTTTAAAAATTGCTATTAGGAGGCAACAGTCAAATATGACATTCATCAATGTCAAGTACATAAAAGCTTGAAATTCTCAATGACTAGAAAGTGGATCACTGCTCTGTCTTCTATTACATTATTCTAGGACTCTGAGGAGCCACAAAGCATTTAGTACTGAAACTAAAGATAATAACTGATCATACTATATAAGGTGAAGTTGTCAGATTTTTACATTACTTTACATAAGGTAATGTACCAGAAAATTAAGTTTACTCAAATTTTAGTATTATGTTCATCAACTGAATGATCTCTGTGAACCTAACATGTGTTGGCTGTTCCATCCTAGTAACTATGAATTGGATAAGGCACTGTCAGTGATAATACATTAGCGTCCTTCTTCTAGGCCAGAACGTTAATTGAATAAGTCATTCAACAACTATTTATTGATATGCCCATCAGTTGTGACTAAGCTAGATGGAAACAGTAAACTAACTGACCAAAAGAGGTTTCTCTCTTCAAGGTGTATATGGTCTAGTAGGAAAGATAATGTACTCTACTATATTCTACAAATAGATCTTGGGAAACCCAAATATAATATGCTAAAAATTTCAGAGGAAATGTCTAAAACAAAGGAGTTTTCTTTTCAATAAAACTTACATTAAATGCACAATAGAAAAATCTTCATAAGAAATATTGACCTGCAGTTTACAATTATTTTTTACCTTTGTCTGAATTGGCATCAGGATATAGTACTGTGTTTCCCCGAAAATAAGACCTACACAGACAATCAGCTCTAATGCATCTTTTGCATCAAAAATTAATATAAGACCTGGTCTTATTTTACTATACTATACTATGATATGATATAATTTATAATATAACATAATATAACATAATACTAGATTTTATATTAATTTTTGCTCCAAAAGATGCACTAGAGCTGATTGTCCGTCTAGGTCTTATTTTGGGGAAAACACAGTAGGTCTAATAAAATGAGTTAGGAAGTGTTCCTTCTTAAAGTATTTTTTGGAAGAGTTTGAGAAGTGATGGTATTTTTCTTTACATATTTTGTAGAATTTGCCAGTGGTCCCAGGATTTTCTATGTTGAGAGGCTTTTGATTACTGATTCATTCTCTATTTGTTATAAGTCTATTCAGATTTTCTATCTATTTTTGAGTCAATTTGGTAATTCATGTGTTTTTAGGCCTCATTTTATTTCATCAAGGTTATCTAAATGTTTGGCACAGCTTTGTTATACCATTTTAATAATTATTTTATTTCTATCAGGTTAGTAGTAATATCTCCAGTTTCACTTCTGATTTTAGTAATCTGATTTTCTTTTTTGGTTAGTCTAGCTAAAGATTTGTCAATTTGTCAATCTTTTTAAAGAACCAACTTTTGGTTTCATTGATTTTCTCAGTTTTCTTCCCTATCTATTTCATTTGTCTCTACTCGAATATGTATTGTTTACTTCCTTCTTCTTGCTTTGGGTTGAATTTGTTTTTCTTTTTCTAATTCGTTAAGGTGGAAATTTAGGTTATTTTATATTTTATTTTTTTCAAATGCATTTGTTTTTAGCTATAAATTTCCCTATGAGCACTGATTTTACCACATTCCATAAATTTGGGTATGTTGTGGTTTTGTTTTTGTCGATCAAAGTATCTTCTAATTTTTATTGTCATTTCTTCTTTGAACCATTGGTTATTTAAGAATGTGTTGCTTAATTACCATATACACACACACATATATATATATATATATGTGTGTATATATATGTGTGTGTGTGTGTGTGTGTGTGTGTGTGTATGTATTCTTCACATGTCTATCCTTTATCGGTTTTCTAACTACACTCTATTGTTGTCAGAGAACACACTTTGTATGATTCAATCTATTTAAATGTATTGAGAACTGTTTTGTAACCTAAACATGTGGTCTACCTTGAAGAATATTCTACATGGGCTTGAGAATAATGTGTATTCTACTGTTGTTGGGTGAGTGTTCTATACATGTCTCATGGATCCAGTTGGTTTGTAATGCGGTTCAAGTGCTCTCTTCCCTTGCTGATTTTCTACCTTGGTCTATCCATTGTTGAAAGTTGGGTTGAACTATTTTGTCCTTCACTTCTCAGTATTTGTATCATGTATTTTGGGGCTTTGGGTTGTAGGTGCTTATGTTTATAACTGTTATAACTTCTTGAAGGATTGGCCCTTTATCATTTATTTGATGACTTTATCATTTGCACAATGACCTTATTTATCTCCTACACATTTTTTGTCTTAAAATCTATTTTATCTGAAATTAGTATAACCACAATATTTTTAAGTGTTTACATGAAATATATTTTTCTGTTCTTTAACTTTCAACTTATTTGTGCTTTTAAATCTAAAATTTATCTTTTGCAGCCAATATATAGTTGGATCATGTTTTATTATCCATTTTTCCAATCTGGTGAATTTATTCCTTTTATCTTTAATGTAATTATTATTGGTAAAGAAGAACTTATTTCTTCCATTTTTATATTTATTTTCCATAGGTCTTATGTATTTTTATTCCTCAATTTCTCCATTACTGTGTTGTCTTTTGTTAAATAATTATTTTTAGTGTACCATTTTAATTCTCTATTGTTTTATTTACCATGTACTTTTGAGTTATTTTCTTAATGGTTGCTCTACTAATTATAATTAATATCTTAATTTTTAACAATTTAGTTTGGATTAATACCAACTTAATTTCTATAGTATACAAAAACTTTGGTCTTATTATGCTCTTTCTACCACCTTTATGTTGTATTTGTTATAAATTACATCTTTATATATTGTGTGCCCATCAACATAGATTTATAATTATTTTTTATGCTAGCTATTGTATTTTAAATCAGAAGTTACAAATACAAATTCATTTATACTTTTATAATTACCTATTAACTTTTACAAGTATTCTTTATTTCTTCATATTGATTCAAGTTACTGTCTAGTATCCATTTGTTTCAGTCTAAATGACTTTAGCATTTTTTTGTAAGGCAAACCTATTAGTAAAAAACTCTCAATGTTTGTTTATCGTGGAATATCTTATTTTTTCCTTCAATATTGAAGAATACTTTTGCCAGATGTACACTTCTTGGTTGATAGGTTTTTTTAAACATTTTTTTCCAGTACTTCAGTCATACCACTTCCTCCTGACCTCAATGGTTTCTGATGAGAAATCAGCTCTTAATCTTGTTAAGGATCCTTTGCTGCTGCTTTCAAGGTTCTCTCTTTATTTTTGTCTTTTGATTATAATGTTTCTCAGTGTGGATCTTTTTAGGTTTATCTTACTTTGAGTTTGTTGAGCTTCTTAAACCGTCATGTGCAGCATAATGATGTTTTGGTCAACAATGGACTGTATATAAAATGGTAGGCCCATAAAACTGTAATGGAGTTGAAAATTTTCTATTACCTAATGATGTCATAGTGGTATAGCCATCTTTAGGTCATTATACAACACATTACTCATGTGTTTGTGGTGATGCTGATATAAATGAAACTACTTGTGTTGCCTGTCATACGAAAGTGTAGCACATAAATTATGTACGGTAGATATTACTTGATAATGATAATAAACAACTATGTTACTGGTTTATGTATTTACTGTACTATACTTATTATCATTATGTTAGAGTATACTTTTTCTACTTATTATAAAAGATCGCTGTAAAATAATACGCTGTGTTAACGCTGGCAGCAGCCTCATATATCAGGAGTGTCAAAAAATGTGTAAACGTGTCTTGTATTCATGATTTGTTATCAAGATATATTGTGTACTACAATTTTAATACAGTTTTTTCCTTTCTTAGAATGCGTATACATTTTTTGGTACCCTCTGTATTTTGTGTTTACCGTGTCCCTTGATTGTATCATTTTCCCTGTGTTTGATTTAATCTCATTTTGTGTTGTACAGTAACATTCTGTACAGGCTTGTAACCTAGGAACAATAGGCTATAATCTTTGGCTTAGGTATGTACTAGGCTATGTCATCTAGGTTTGGTTAAGTGCACTCTATGATGTTCACACAACAAAATCAACTAATGACACATTTCTCAGAATGTATTCTGTCGCTAAGCAACGCATGACTGCATGTGTAAATTAACTTTTTCATCAAGTGTGGAAAGTTTCTGACCATCATTTCTTCAAATATTGTTTCTCCTTTGTTTCTTTTCTTTTCCTCTGGGACTTGCATTATGTGAATGTTAGTATGCTTGAAGGTGTACTACAGGTCTCTTTGGCTCCATTTATTTTGCTTCAATCTTTTTATTTCTGTTCTAGTTCAGAACATAGCTCAGTTGACACATGTTCAAGCTTGCTGATTTTTTCTTCTGCCCACTTAATCTGAGTGTCTATAGTGAGTTTTTTGTTTGTTTGTTTGTTTGTTTTTGGTTTTGCTTTTATTTTTAGCTGTACTTTTCAGTTCTGAAATTTTTATTTGATTGTGCTTTACAATTTCTATCTATTGATATTCTCTATTTGGTCACACATTGCTCTTACTGTTGTCTTTAGTGCTTTAGACATGATTTTGAAAATATTTAAAATAATTGATTTAAAGGATTTATTTACTAAGACTATTGTCTGAGATTAATCAGGGACTGTTTACATTAATTATTGTCCTGTGCATGGGCCATATTTTCTTATTGGTATGTCTAATTGTTATTGTTGTTTCTGAAAACTGTAAATTTTGAATATTATAATATAATAACTATGCAATTCAGATACTTTCACTTCCCTAGGGTTTGTTGTTGCTTCTTGTTGTAGTAGTTGTTTCTGTTTGATTAGTGACTATTCTAAAATGATATTACAATGTCTGTATTCTTTGTCATGTGTGGCCAATGAAGTCTCTTTTCTGTTATGTTAGCAGTTAGCTAGTGATTGAACAGAGCTTTCCTTACATGTCTAGAAGCAAAATGTTCTCCCAGGCTTTGGAGATGGGCTCTCTCTCTGTGTTGGGGAATGCCTTTAACACTAGCCGGATTTTACATCTCTACCTTAGTATTTCCGTCCTCTTGGCAGAGACTAAGATTAACCAGAGTTGAGAAATTAAAGTTTTTTTAGGTCTTCCCTAAGCATTTGCACTGCCCTGTGCCTATATGCAGCCTTTTAGATTTCCTGGAAAATGTTAACGCTTTTAAAAGCCTTTATTCTCCCAACCATCTCATTCTCTAGTCTTTTATCTAGTCTTTTTCGATACTTCATTTTTTCTTCAAGTGTTTATCATTGACCCAGGCAATGGTGACTAATATATTTGTCTTGAAATGTTTTTCACAGTGCCCCTTTGATAGCCACAATGAGAGTTCTGAGTTATGAGAGATTAAGGAAAGTCCTTAGAGCTGGTCTTCCAGGGAACTACCAGGCAGGTCACACAGCAACCACAATTCTTTGTGAATAGGATCCCTTCTGCTCCCTCCAGGACTGACATATGTACTGGAGAAATGCAATATCTTCTTTGGTGCCACCACTAATCTGAGAAGCAAAGGATGGGGCCAGGGAAAATTAAAACTCACAAAACTCACTGTCCTTACTAAAATGTATCTGGTGTTTCTTGAGTAAGGAAAACACCATATTTATGCAAAATTTTGGTTAGTTTTCAGTTTCCTGAAAAAGTCCATTCAGACAGCTTTTCCAGATTAATATATATGTATATATATTCCAGATTAAAATTATATATATATATATATAAAGATGGAATTATATATATATAATATATATTATATATATTATATATATTGTAAATATATATATATATAATTATATATATAAAGATTATATATATATATATAAAAATGGAATTTTGGAGCTCCTTCCTCTGCCATTTTGCTCCATTGGAAGTTTATTTTGAAACAAGCCATTCTGTAAACTTATTAGAATATTGAGGTGGTGGTTAAAAAAAAATGTAATCTCATAGCTGAGACAATCATTCCTTTCCAGATATCTCATAAGTGACATTTTATTTTCGTGATTTCTGGCTCATTTTTTTCCCTAACCTACTCCAAAAAATATTTGAGGTGAATTACATATATCCATATGCCACTTAAAATGTTTATAAAGATACAGAAGTTAGAAAAGAAGTATCAGAGCCAAATTTTCATTTGAAATCAGAAGGAAGAGAGCAGAAATGCACAATGTAAAGCACATGGGATCCAGGATGACTTGGGATATAGTTAGTATACCATATTGGCTGGAATAAAACATTCAGATTTGGAGTGCTTTGTGTATGAATAAAGATAAAGTTATTTTCTGATAGCAGAGAAACAAATTATAATCGAGAAAAGGAATGTCTCTATATCAAATTTGTGTAGTTTAAGAGTCTAAATTATTTCTAACATCTTGCTTCATTTCTCATAACTATAGTGCTATAAAATCAACAAAAATTGCCTCCATTGCATAGATAAGGACAGAGAATGAAAAACTGTAACCAGATAGCTTTGGTGGTGAAATAGAAACCAGAGCTAGCTTCCTATAACCTGATATATGATTCTTCCTTGAACTTGGTAAGAAAATCAGCAATTAAAAGTGACACATATGATGTTTGTATAAATGAACCTAGTAAATATCAAGGATACAGTCATTATTCAATGTTACTTTTTATAATCTTTAAGGCCCAACTTCATCATTATCATCATTTACATCATACTAAAATTAATGAGTTATTAAGTGGATTTAACATACAATTTTAAAAAGAAATAATACATTATTGTATCTGTGTTGTATAAATTTTATTGCTCATTCCTCTGACACATATTTATTATGTATTGAAACTTATTTACCTAACCATTTATCTCTCCAACTATCCATTTTCTCATTAACAAAATGTATTAAACATATTATTTTTAATGATTAGACATAAAACTGGAGAATATATAGCTCTCTGAATTTAATTTACTTTCAGACAACTGGAGAAAACACAAAATTTAAATTACACTAGATAAATCTGATTGACTAGTGAGAATGACTTCCCTTACATAATTTGGCCAATGACAAGCGTGCTGGCGCTAATCAGTTGGAAAAAATGAAAAAAAAAAAAAAAAGCGGGGGGTAGGGGAAGAAATTCAGTATAGGCAGAATTTTAGATGTGTTGGGAAAATCCAAGTGTAGACATGCAATAGGTTATTTTTCATGGGCAGTCCAAAAGAATAAAATGTGTTCCCAGTCCTCAATGGTTTTATACTCTGGGTAAGAGAATAAGACATTTATGCAAAAGTAAATTTAAAAGATGAGGTATCACTAGTAAGTAAGACAATTATGTATCTAAATTATACACACAGGGGCAATTACTATTTTCAAGGCATAAAGCATACGCACAGTAGGGAGGGAACAATTCATGAAGGACAGAGGACTAAAAAGGATGCTGAGTAAGGATTGGATTTTGGTCAACTGGTGGGAAGTAGTTTGAGAATAAGAAATTTATTGGGGGCTAGTAGGTGATATTTGTGGTAGGTGAGAATTAGCAAGGGGCATTCTGGGCTCTGTTTAGTTACTGATTATTTCTAATATGTATTGCTTTCATATTTTCTAATCTTAGAAACTGTCTTTATTAAGTGTGGTTTTTTTTTATTCTATCTTATTTGGAAGAAGAAAATGAGTGTTTCTTTTCATGTCTAATATTTCTCGAATATTAATTTACTGCTCAGAAGTCAAGGTTGCTGCCCTCTTTTACATATTAAAATATGTGTATGGATCACTTGATTACTGTTATTCTACAACATTTAGACTTATAAAACAAGAGCAGAGGAAAAAATATTGCAGTTTTACTGATTTAAAAAACTAAAAGAGAAAAAATGTTTAAAATCTGATTGGAAATAATTCTTACTAATTAAATTATGATCATAGAGAAATACTTTCTGAAGTTTAGAAACATAAGATAATACTGAATATACAGTATTTTTTTCAATCAAAATTCAATAGTAATTAATATAGTGAAAATTTACTTAACATTTAGTATTGCTGGCAAAGAGCAATGATATTATAAATGGACTTAAAAGGGTACAGTATAAATATATTTATATAAATTATATACGTGGTTAGAAGAATTGAGAGAATGATAAAGCATTTGATATATTCAACATTGACATGAGAGTCACCTATCTATTGAACGTTTTTAAAATTTATACTTTTAGATTTTTTATTAAAATAAAGCTAACATATGATATTATATTAGTTTCAGGTATACACAATAGATATTCAACATTTATATACATAAAGAAGTGATCACCATTGTAAGTCCGGCAACCATATGACACTGTACTATACTATGACAATATTATTGACTATATTACCTATGTTGTATATTACATCCCCATGAATTATTAGTGTTATTCCTGGAAATTTAAACCTCTAATTCCCCTTTGCTTTCTCCCCCTTTTTAAATTTTTCAATTCCAGTTGACATTCAGTATTATTTTATGTTAATGTCAGGTATACATCATAGTAGTTAAAATTCATATAATTTTAAAAATAATCTCCTTAACTAGTTTAGTACTCACCTGGCATTAAACATAGTTATTACCATATTGATTACATTCCCTATACTTTATTTTACATCCCCATGACTATTTTGTAACTACCAATTTATACTTCTTAATCCTTTTCACCCACCCCCGACCCATCTGGCAACCATCAAAATGTTTTCTGTATCTAAAGTTCATTTCTGCTTTGTTTGTTTGTTTATTTTGTTCTTTAGATTCCACATGTAAGCAAAAACACATTCCATCTGTCTTTCTCTATCTGACATACTCCACTGAACAGAGTACCTCCAGGTCAATCCATGCCACCAAAGATTGCAAGAACCCATTCCCTTCCATGGCTGAGCAATATTCCATTCTCTATTTATACCACCTATTCTTTATCCTTTCACCCATTGATGAACACCAGGCTGCCTCCGCATCTGGGCCTTTATAAACAATACCGCAAGGAATATATGGATGCATACTTCCCCTCAAAGTAGGGTTTTGGGTTTCTTTGTATAAATACCCAGAAGTGGGCTTACTGAGTCCTTCTTTGTCTCTTGTTTTAAAGTCTATTTTGTCTGGTATATGTATTGATACCCAGCTTTTTTTGTTTGTTTGTTTTCATTTCTATGAAATATATATTTCCCCATCCCCTTGCATTCAGTCTGTGTGTGTCTTTCTATGTGAAGTGAGTCTCTTGTAGGCAGCATATGTAAGGGTTTTGTTTTCTTATACAGTCAACCTCCTGATGTCTTTTGACTGAAGCATTTAACCCATTTACACTTAATGTAATTTTTAATAGATATGTAGTTACTGCCATTTTGCTAATCACATCTTTGATCCTTTTTTAATTTTTTTTTTTTTATCTGTCTTGAAGAAGTCCCTCTAACATTCCTTGTAATACTGGTTTGTTGGTGAAAAACTCCCTTAGCTTTTTCTTATCTGGGAAGCTCTTTTTATCTGCCCTTCGATTGTAAATGATAGCTTTGCTTGGTAGAATAATGTTGGTTGTAGGTCTTTGCTTTTCATCATGTTGAATATTTTATGCCTGTCCCTTCTGGCCTGCAAAGTTTCTGTTGAGGAATGAGCTGACAGTCTTATGGGAGCTCACTTGTAGGTAACTAACTGCTTTTCTCTTGCTGCTTTTAGAATTCTCTTTGTCTTTAAGCTCTGGCATTTTAATTATGATGTGTCATGTTGTTGGCCTCCTTTGGTTCATTTTGTTTGGGATTCTCTGTGCTTCCTGGGTTTGTATGTCCATTTCCTTCACCAAGTTAGGGAAGTTTTTCATCATTATTTTTTCAAACAGGTTTTAAATTCCTTGTACTCTCTCTCTCCTTCTGTTATCCCTATGATTCTAATGTTGGTATGCTTGACTTTTTTCCAGAGGCCTCTTAAACTATTTTCATTTTTTTGGATTCTTTTTATGTTTCTTTTTGCTGTTCTGCTACCTTATCTTCAAAATTCCTAATTTGATTCTCTGCTTCATCTAATCTACAGTTGATTCCCTCTAATGTATTCTTCATTTCAGTTATTCTTTATTTCTGACTGGTTCTTTTTTTTTTCAGTGTTTTCTATCTCCATTTTTATATTTCCTATCTCTTTATTGAAGTTCTCCCTGAGATCAGTGAGCATCCTTATAACCAGTGTTTTGAACCCTGCATCTACTAAATTGCTTTTCTACATTTTGTTTAGTTCTGTTTCTCGAGTTTTGTTTTGTTCTTTCATTTGGAACATTTCCCTGTCCCCCCATTTTGGCTGCCTCCCTTTGATTTTTCTACACATTAGGTAGGGCTTTTATGTCTCCCAGTCTTTGTAGTAGGTGCCTGGTGGAGCCCAATGATGCATTCTCCCTGGTCCCCTGATCTAGGTGATCCATGTGTGGGTTATGTATGCTCTCTTATTGTCATCGAGCTTTGGTTTCTGTTTGCCCATCAATGGGAAGGAATGACCCTCAGGATGATTGGTTGTGAAGACTGGCTGAGACTACAGTGAAGGAGCTTTTGTGCTGGGGTCAACCCTAAGGAACAGGATTTGCTTTATCAGGGCTCTGGTGAGTGCCCAGTCTTCCCTTCAGGTATGTCATCCTTGGAGGTGTCTGGGTGATACTCTGGCTTGGTCTGAAGCTGGCCACTGGTAGTGCTAGCCCTGGGATCTCTGGGAATGTGCCCTGCCATAGGCCAAGTTCAGCTACAGCCTGTGCATTGACTGGTGCCACTTGGCATGAGTCACAAAGCAATTCACAGATGGTCGCTACCCATACTGGGCTTGGAGGTATCTCAAGAGGCTAAGCTGAAAATGAAGACTGGCTGGCACTAGTGTCTAGCTTAGAGTTGCTTAGCTAGAGGTATAGCACATGCCAAAGCAAAATGCTGCTTGTTTTGGTTTTGTGAAGCTTTGAAAGATTTTAGGAAAGTCTACAGCATGAGCCAACAGAAGCTGTTTATATGGAAAACCTACTGGAAGCGGTTTTGTGTGTACCCAAAAGTTGATTGGGCATAGTCTCAGGGAATCACCAGGGTGGAGCAGACCAATGGTGTTAGCCATGTTGATGGAGACTCAGATATGGCATTTGAGGGAGAATCTGATGGAGATATCAGATTCATTTGTACTGGAACTCAAAGGAACTTAAAGGAACTCAAAACAAGTGAGACCATCAGTGAGGAAGTTTCTCTGTGGACCCTTTAAGAAAAACACCTGGGACTCCAGACCCCTCATCTCACTCAGCCACAATCCCTGCTGGTTTTCAAAGCCAGAAGTTTGAGGACTTCTCTCTCCAGCACTGGAACCCTGGTCTAGGGAGCCTGGTGTAGGGTTGGGACTCTTTGCTCTTTCAGGGGGGACCTCTGTAGTTGAGATATCCCTCCAAATGTTTGATGGTCACACACTAGTGTGGGACCAGCTCATTCTGCATCTCTGTCCCTCCTACCAGTCTTGAAGAGGTTTCTTCTTATTGTCCTTAGTTTTAGGGCTTCAGTTCAGCTAGACTTCAGGCGATTCTCAATGATGGTTGTTCTGTAGTTGAGTTGTACTTTTGATGTGGTCATGAGAGGTGGTAAGCATAGTGTTTACTTACTTTTCCTTCTTGAATAGAAAATTATAATTTATAAAATGTCAATGTGTTCTGTGGATCAAGGATTATCTTAATTTTTTCAATGAAATGGTATATACACATGACACTAGTAATAAAATGATTAATTCTCAAATGTTTGTAAATGACAAATAATTTAAAAATAACATAGGGATATCTCTGTAACTTTGGTTTCTGAACATGAACCAGATTGAAGGAGGATATAGTCCATATTTACTATGTACCATATGTTATTTTACTGATGAAGTTTATAGAAGAAAAACAAAATTAAAATATGAAATATAGCCACACTTTTAAATCTGTAATAATATTAAGGGAATGGGAAATCTAATATTTAAAATGGATCATAGCAGATGAGAAATGAATGTATAAACTAAAATCTTTAAAATTCATATATACTAAATTTATGCAATTATTGAAAAAAACTAGGGGAATAAAAACAATAATAAATTCCTCAACAAATAAAATATCATCATATCTTTAAGTTAATTGTATTTGGGTACCTAGTTCTCTATTTGGATACCTAGGTATCTCTCTGTTTTGGTCTTCAGGCTTTATAAGATATTGGTTCAATGTCTTCTATATTAAAATAATTTACTACTTGACTATTGAAGCTACAAAACATTGACTATTCAAGTTACAAACTAAAGTGAATTCTCTGGTTGGAAATGACACACTGTTATCAACTTCTTTGATATAGGATGACTTCATGGACCCAGTACAGGCCTAATTGGATATAATATACATAAGGGTCCTCTAGAAAGAGATTTTTATTTTATTTCCTTACACAAGCCAAGAACCATACTGTGGCATATTAAAAATGTCCATAGGGTGAAAAGAGTGGAAATTTATTTAAGCTTTATAAGTTTCCAAGAATTCAAGTGATGTGGTGTTGAGTAGTTATCTTTATTTCATTAGATACAAATTTTTATCTTTTGTAGCAAGATCTGGATTCTGTCATTGATTTAAAGGATAGCATTTGTGAAAGTGATGGATTACAGATGGAAACAATTTTAAGTTAATTATATGCATACATACTCACAAACTGCCTCTTACACACGCCACTTTTGCCAGTTGTGCAAACAAACTTGAGAATATTCCTCACCAAATGAGTAAAACAAAACTAAACCCATGAATTGATAAATAAAAATTATCAATCTTTTCCCTTATTTATCTCCTCAAAATATGTCTTTGATGACGACAGAAATAGTGAAGAGGAAGAACTTTGACATATGAAACATATACCGAAACCAAATAAAAGCCAAAGTTTCAAATGTTTTCTCCACAATTTTTAAACTGAAAAGATAATTTGCTAATAAAACATAATAGTATAATTTGGATTTTCTTTTGTTTCTTTTTTGTATTCTGATTGGATTGCTAGTGAGTTTGGTTGTGATAACAAGACATGCAGCAAGCAGAGAGAAGAAAAATCAAGACCCCAGTTAATATACCAATTGACTGGTCAGTCCCTGAATAATTGACAATTTACTATATTAACTTTGATAGTCATATGTGACAGGTGTTAGTCACATAATGTTATGACCCTTGGTATGCCTTCCATGGAAGAAGACATTTTAAATGAATACTATACAAATTGTTAGTATTTATTTCTCTACGTATTGTAATAAAGGCAATTACAAATAACAGCTTGGTAAAACCATGATGTGTCTCAAATAATGTGATCTTGAAAGGTGAGTTCATTAAAACCCAATCAACCGATTTTTCAAATAAATCTGACCTTTTCAAGATTAATGTGATAGGCATCATTTTCTAACGTTCAAAATTGGCCAGATTAGCCATGCAACATCCCATTATATGTTAAGGATAAAAAAATAGACACAATAAATGATTCCCTATCAGCATATGAAGTATCAGTAAGAGACTCCCAAGAAAATAGTTTGGCCTTCAGAACTTCTTAAATGAAGTTTTTTAATTAGTTTGGCTAGGAAGTTTTAAATGTATTACAGCACTGTTGAACCAGGGAAATTTGTTATGTCTCTGTGCTGTACATGTAGCTTTGGTCAGACAACACTCTTCCCTGAAGTACTTTTGCATATGTCACTCTTCAAATAAACTATTTAAATTATGAAATTATTTCATATGCAAAATATCATAGAGTCCAAAAGTTTCACATGAAATATTAGATAGCATCTAATGAATTAAACAAAGTCCCTGATTTCAAAATGGTTCACAAGTGCATGGTATGAAGAGAGAAGAGGAATATGCTATTGGTAGGAAAATAGTAACATGGGGCATATATTACAAAATAGATATGGCATGAATTAAAATTAAAGTATTAAAATGGCTTTAGGGGAGCTAGTTCTATTTGGGCACCCTGTTCTTTGAGTGACACCTTTACCCTTTCTATGCCTTTCTTTCCTGATCTACAACATGAGGGGTCAAAATAAAGAAATGTGCCAGTTTTAACACTCCATGAGTCCACAGTGAAAAGTAAAATGTGTTCAAAGTACTATAATAGCAATGACTCTGGATATTTATGAGAACTTAGGCTATTCAGATAAAATATTAGCATTTTATTTGTATTGCATAATTTAAAATTTACAGCGATCCTTTGAGGTTGGTTTATTGTATCTATTTCACAAATGTGGGAACCAAGAATCACTTAGCAGGTTGGTGACAAAACCAAGTTACAAACCTGCATTTTCTTGATTTCAACTACTCTTTCTGCTAAATCACAGATTCTTGATTGAGAGAAAAGTAACGGGACAGCAAGAAAAACACAGCTTAATTAGAGAAAAGAAAGCAGATGTTTCATAATGACAACTCTACTGCTAGAAAACCAAGCAGTAGAATGGTCTATTGGCAGAAGGCCAGTAAGTTCATGGCATCCTTATTGTGTAACAAAGGGCACCACCTATTTATATAATATGCTTTCTTTAAACACACCATTACTCAAAGTCATAACAAATCCTCATGTGAAAATGATGAAGAATAAGGTCAGGAAGGTATTTCCAAGTATGAGGACACTGTAGATTTATTACTCTTGTTAAAATTTTTGAGGCAGCAAGGGTGTGACCTAGAAAGATATACTACATAGAAGAAACAAAAGGAAGAAGCTTCACTGTAATACAAAAAGGGGAAATGTAAAGAAAAGACAGGAAAAAAGAAAGCACTCTTCTTATGAAAAAATGTCTAACTAAGAACTTTGATGCTCTACTTCCCGGCATCTTGTTCAGTACTGTAGCATAGAGATAAAAAAGGAAGGGCTCTGATGAAAGAGAGGTGGATTCAAGTTCTAAATAAAAGTTATTCTAGCTGGTTGACTTTGATCAGGGTACTCTCCCTCTCTGGCCTACAGCTTCCTCACTTGTAACACAATCCCACCACTACAGAGTTATGACAAAGGCAAAAACATGTATTGCTGAATTCTGTTCGTTAATATTTTGTTGAGAATTTTTGCATCTATGTTCATTAGAGATATCAGCCTGTAGTTTTCTTTTTTTGTGGTGTCTTTGTCTGCTTTTGGGATCAGGGTGATAGTGGCTTCGTAAAAAGTGTTTGGGAGTCTTCCTTCCTTCTGGATTTTTTGGAAGAGCTTGAGGAGAATAGGTGATAATTCTTTTTTGAACGTTCTGAAAAATTCACCTGTAAAGCCATCTGGTCCAGGGCTTTTGTTTGTTGGGAGATTATTGATTACTGATTCAATTTCCCTGGTGGTAATCAGACTGTTCAGGCTATCTGTTTCTTCACTCTTCAATCATATCATATAGCTTCAGCACATGGTTGACTTCAAACATCACATGAACTGGACCACTGTTTCTCAGACTTAAAGTGCATATAAGCCACCTGATAACAAGTTAAAATGCAGACTCTAATTCATAAGGTATTGGAATGGGAACTTAGTGGCTGCTAAATGTATATTCATTTTGTAAATGAAAGAAAAGAATGAACAAATGAATCAGGACTTCACCTGAAATTTTAGAAAGAATGTGGAAAGAAAGCAAACACACACACACACACACACACACACACACACACACAACACACACACGAGGTCTGGCAATTAAGTTTGCGAACTTTGCGATGATGTTGATATCAGAGGGATTATTCATTATGAATTTGTACCAATTGGACAAACAGTTAACTAAGTTTACTATTTGGAAGTGCTGAAAAGACTGTATGAAAAAGTTAAACAAAAATGACCTGAAATTGTTGCCAGCAATTCACGGTTCACAGCATCACGACAATGCACCAGCTCACAGGGCACTGTCTGTGAGGGAGTTCTGAGCCAGTAAGCAAATAACTGTATTGGAACACCCTCCCTACTCACCTGATCTGGTCCCCAGTGACTTCTTTCTGTACACGAGGATAAAGGAAATTTTGAAAAGAAGACATTTTGATGACATTCAGGACATCAAGTGTAATACAAAGACAGCTTTTATGGCCATTCCAGAAAAAGAGTTCCAAAATTGCTTTGAAGGGTGGACTACGCATTGGCGTCAGTGTATAGCTTTCCAAGGGAAGTAATTCAAAGGTGACCACAGTGATATTCGGCAATTAGGTCTGTAGCATTTTTTCCAGGATGAGTTCATGAACTTAATTGTCAGACCTCTTGCACGTTGTGTGTGTATGTGTTCACATGCATATGTTTGTGTGTTCACATGCATGTGTATGTAATATATGTGAGTCTGCAAAGATTTTTCCATAATAACTATGGGATATTCATTATTCATCTCTTATTTTCATAGCCCTCTAGTTCTTTATTATTGGTTAATATTAATATCCTGGAAGTATAATATAAACTAAATGATAAGGCATAACTATAAAGACAATTTGTAATCAAACAAGATTGTTTTTAAGTTTGTCAACACACACACCTCCATATGCTGCTTACTGCATTTTACATGATATGTGTTTAGCTAATGCTTTCTGACCTATGTTTGGTAGACAAATGACTCTCTGGCAGCTTAATCCACTTGGAAAGTGAGAACAATAGCAATGGTTCCCACTGCTTTGCCCCCTCAGAAAAACATCACATCGTCATGTAGTTTGATCCTGAAGCCTAAACAAGTGAGTGATGCGAGGTCGTTCATACCTTGCAGATTTGGGGCAGCTCAGAGATATATATATTTTTTTCTACATTTTCATCTATTATAGAAGATTGGGGGTTTCTTTAATTCTCCCTAAAAAACTTGCAAGAAAACTTTATGTCCAGATAGTTCTGTAATAAATACAGATAGTTCTGTAATAAATACTGTAAATAAATACAGATAATGGGTTAATGAGCAAAAAGTACTTTGAAAAAATAAACAGTGATGTAAAATAAACAGTTATATAAACAGCAACAAAAAATAACTGTGGTCAAATGCAGTATTAACTGAGGAGAATCTAAAAAATGCAAAGTAGTTTATACACTTAGGTGCTAGGTTGAAAATAAAAGTGAGCATGTCAATGCCTCATGTTACTTTTGTTAAACCATTGAGTAAGGTGATAATTAAATACCACTGTTTAATTGATTTTTAAATTTTAACAGGAATCCATAATAATTTGACTAAAATTCCCTTGCTCTTATAATAACAATAAAAACAAAAATAACAAAAATTGCAATCCTGGTTACTCTGTTACAACTCTCACAACTTTTCAACAAAGAGCATTGATTATAGGGCTTAATTACCTCTCTCTCTCTCTCTCTCTCTCTCTCTCAAAGGAATCAATGATCTCTTCCTTTTGGGTGGAAAAAACTTAAGACAACATTAATATCCATGTATAGGAGGCACTGCACACAAAGGTGCCAGAGGAAAAGAGAACAAGAAAATCAGTAAGTAGTAATAGTAATAGCTAATTTTGTTAAAAGCTAATCACACATTAGTTATACACAACTATTTCATGTATACAAACTTATTTAAAACTCATGACAAACTTATGAGGTAGTTTCACCATTTTACAGTTGAGAAAAATGAGATAGATAATGGTTGAGACTTCCTACCAATTTATACATGGGGTATTTGAATTTTAAGGGATGAAACGAAGGTTATGGATTATAAAGGCAGTTTCTGCTGTAATCACGATTCATTATTGGTTTGCCTGAAGAGATAAAATTAAAGGTTGTCTAATTTCATTCATTCCAGAAACAGTTTTTGAGAATTTGCGATATGCCAAATATATGAATGGTTCTGAAAAAACAAAGGTAAATAGGACCAAATTTCCTCTTTCAAGATATACTGCAATTATAATTAATTATTACACAATTAGTGTATAGTAGAAATAATGTATTGTAAAAATATAATATTATAGAAACAATTGTGAAAGAGTTTGTATTATAAAATTTGTTTCTAAAAAAATTTCATAGAAACCCTGAGGAGATAACATGCCATTCTGCCTAATGGGGGTAGGGTGGGAAGTGGATAGGGAGATAAGCAGAAGAAGATTTATGTTTAAACTTATGATTAAAAATTAAGTGGGAGTTTCCCAGACAGAAAGACAAAGCAAAGAGTAAATCTACAAAAAGGGTGTGCTGTATTAGGGCGTAGAGAAGTTAGTCTCAGGCTTTAGAATCAATTCTGGCTACTGCACAGCATAGAATGTGTTATGGAGTAAATGACAAGTGGTGTGATTGTCATAGTAGCTTGTGTCTAGATTGAGAAAGGCCTTATATAGTACGATTACATGAACTTATCACATAGGATACTTGATCCCACTTAAATTTTAACAAGATAACTCCGTAGGCAGTGGGGAAATGGGATAGGGACTTTAGAATTTAAAGTCAGAGAGAGCAGTTCAGTTGTTTTAAATAGGCAGCGCAAAAGAACAAAAACCATGGTAGTGAAAAGGAGAGAGAAGGACATATTCCAATGAGTTACTAATGATAGAACTGTCATGATTGGAGATCAGTTGGATACGGGACATGAGGAAGAGTGATAAGTTAAAGGTACTATTACTATGACTTAATAAATATTGAAAGCTTACAATGTGAAGGTACTCTTTTAGTTTAAATTTAACTCACTTAGGAGGGTCTTGAGATTTGATCTTGGATAACTGAATGATGATTTGCATTTCATATGTAGAGGGTATAGGAGGAGGGGGAAATATTGAGGGAAATGGGGGGTAATGTGTTTGGATTTGGAAATGTTTGAGAAGCCTGCATACCTGTTTCCCCAAAAATAAGACCTAGCTGGACAATCAGCTCTAATGCGTCTTTTGGAGCAAAAATTAATATAAGACCAGGTATTATATTATATTATATTATATTATATTATATTATATTATATTATAAGACCTGGTCTTATATTATAGTAAAGTAAGACTGGATCTCATATTAATTTTTGCTCCAGAAGACTCATTAGAGTTGATTGTCTGGCTAGGTCTTATTTTCGGAGAAACACAGTAGCATTTACATAGGTAGTTACATCTGCCATGCAGGAGATAACATGGATCCCAGGTTGAAGAAAGAGATCAGTGCTGCACATGTATGTATAGGGATCTTCTTGTCTATGGATAAATGTTGTTCTGTAGTACATAAAGAAGGAGAGTAAAAGTTGGAATTCTTGGAACATAAATATTTGAGTCAAGAGAGAGGACAAAAAAATAAAAATGAGCAAAATGAAGTGGAAGTAAAATCAGGTGGAAAAAGGGTCAGGAAGAAGAATGGTTAAAATGATATTGTGGTGAGAATGCCAAATTCTGAATGCAATCTAAGTAGGATTAAACCGAAAACAAAAATTTTGGAATTGGGAAGCTGTTGGTAAATTTTAAGAGAACAATTTCAGTGACATGGTGAGTATGACAAAGTGCATTAGAGTTGAGAAAATAGAGGCCAAGGGGACTATCGCTTTGAGGATTTTGACACAGGGGAAGAAGTTGGAGCAAGAGGGTAAGGACCAGGGTATTAAAGTTTTGGGGAAATATTAACATATAATCAGAGTAGAAGGAACCACTGAATATAGAAAATCTAAAGGTACAAGGTAATGGCTAAAGATAGACAGGATACAGAAAGCAATTATTGATGGAACACAGTCCTGACGGAGACCACAAAGTGAGAAAATAGGTTTATCTAACAAATGCAATGATCTCAGGGGTTGATGCCGAGTAGTCTATTTTTCATTCTGGCTTTCCCACTTATCAACTATATTAGCCAAGAAGTTACTAAATTTCTATATGCCTCAGTTTCCTATCTGTCAAATGTAAAATAATCATACCTACCCACAGTGTTCCTGAAAGGCTCAAATAAGGTTTATAAGAACAGAATGCACTGCTACTGGTTAAGTACCCACCACAGTTAGTTAAGAGAGAAGTACAAAGAGACTTTGTGGAAAGGAGCACAATCACTAATATTGGTGATAAAGCCAAAAGGGAGAAGAAACTAAAAATCTTTATAAAGGCTACTTAACCATAAACCTATATTCTATATATAAATGGAACATATTTATATTATTTCTATATAAAGTAACATAAATATTCCATATCTCCAAGAAACACTGACTCAGTTATTTGTTGCTAAGGTAAATAAATATCTTTCTTCTTATTCTGAATCACACTAAGCACAAACACTTAATTTCAGATTTTTTTTTTTAGTTTTTGTCTATGTAATGGGTCAAGGTACAGACTTAGAGAATCATAATCAACTGTTTCTGAAAACTACGTCGAAATGTATAACATTAAAATTATAGGTTTCTACTTCATCTCTCTCTGCAAAACACCTGCTGCTGTGATGTACTATGGGAATTATTTCTCTGCTTTGCATAGTCTCTGCTCTGTTGTACGGATACTGTTAGCATTTTAATAGGAAGAAAGGCAATTCCCAGAGTGAATATAACTTGAAAAAGCCTCTGCCCATTGCTGAGACAAACTTATTTCATGATATTTTCTTCTATTGTTAGAAAATACTGCCTATTTGTTTTATTTTTGAACCGTTTTACTCTCATGCAAACTGCATTGAAGTCAAAGAGTAATTTGTTTTCCTAGTCTAACTTTTTTTTTACAGCGTTTTATAAGAAAATTATATATGATAGACCCGGGTTTTGCATTCTACCATTATAGTAAGCATTTACAAAGAAATAACTCAGCAATGGCACATATTATTATGGTTGTATATTATGTATGTAATGGGTACTCTTCTGTTTCAAAGTGATTTTTCAACTATTATCTTATGTAGTCTATACAAGAGTAAAACACATTATGGCTGTATTTCAGGTGAGAAACTTGACATGAAGGAAGCAAAGAGATTTTCTCCTAAGTCAGATAGCAAAGTTAGAAATGCTAAACCGCTAAAAGCTGCATTGTTTACACTATAAACAGCCATTCTTAAGGTATTTTGGAAAGCTTTTGTAAAGATTTACTCTTCCATGAAATGACTGTAGAAAAGAATAAACAGAAAAGTTTTCACCTTTTTCTACTTTTTTCATCATCACTCTAAGCATCTATACAACGGCTTATGTTAAGCATCCAATCTGCTTGCAGAAGAATGACTTCAATTTAGAGAAAGTGATAATTCAATAACCTAGGATGTTTCCCATGCTTATTTTCTTAAAGGTAAACAGAGCTGAGAAAAATTTTAATTAATGAGATTGCAATTGCATTCTGATTGGACACAAGTAAACTAAGCAAACTCTAGTTATGTTCTCTGGTAAGCCAATTAGAGATGCTGTAAGACTCATTTGCTATCAACAAAGTTAGAGCAATCAGTACCACAGAGGTTGTCCGGAGTCTGTGTCTCATCAAATTACTCAGGCTATTTTCCCTACCTACAGATATGCATTGAATTGACAGGAAAATCATTCTCCCCAAAGGATTTTTTTTTTTTTTTAATTTAGGACCTTGGGAAATAATCTTCTGGAGAAAAAGAAGTTACAGGGCATCTTGGGACTTTTGATTATATAATAAGCCTATTGCATGGTGCTCAGACTGCTTCCAAGTGAGAAGGGTGCCGATTTCTTTATGTAAAAGGAAACTCCAGTCAAGCCTACATATCAAAAGGTTTTTATTGACTGTGGAATCCCCAGATTTGTGAGGCTACACTATAAAATGATAATTCTAATTAAACATTGGAGAATAATTCCTTACATTATATATTGACTCTCATTCTTGAAAATTATATTCTTAATTAAACCCGGCTCTCAGATATGAAATGTAGTCTAAGGTCAATACACAATTTCAATGAATTCGGACATCCACTTTAGGACCGAGTGACAGGACCAGATTTACTATCGTGCCTAAAACAACTAAAAGGAAAAACTGAAACCAAACAAAAACAACAACAAGAAACCAGACAAAATAATATAAAACAATGGTTTTCAAAACCCTGAATACCTATGTAGTGATTCTGAGACATGCAGAATAAGTTAAGTAAACCCCTAGGATTGCCTGAGTTTAACTCCTAGAAAGACTCCAAGACATGGTGCAGAAGATGAATTAAACAGAATATCAAGGTCTTCCTGAGCTTAAGAAAATAGTTGTTGAAAGTCATGGAAGGGCAAGATTGCATGTGGCTGTGGGACAGAGTACTGGTGAAATGAGGACTGCAGGAACAAAGCACTTCAGATGTCTGCAAAGGGGCCCTTTAAATTTTTAGCTGAAGAAACTACCTGAGTCAGGGAAACAACCACTCCTCAAAAAAACAAAACAAACAAACAAACAAACAAAAAAATCTTAAAAACAAGATGCAAAGGGATCAAACTATTTCCAAATAAATTTAACTTCATCTCCAAATGAAACTCAGATTTATATAATTGCAAATATATCTAGCACTCCAAACAGATAAAATTCACAATCTCTAGCATCTAATAAAAAAGTATCAGACATTCAAAGAAGCAGGAACATATGACTCATACGAGGAGAAAAATCAATTGAAATCAACTCAGGAATAACACCATGATAGAAAAGAATACAGCGTAGTAAAACAATTTTTGAGATAAAAATACTGGATAGGATTAACAGCCAATTAGCACTACTGGAAAATAGATTAGTGAATAAAGTATTGGGGAAAAAACTGTCAACCTAGAATTTTATAGATCAAGTGAAAATATTTTTCAAAATTTAAGGTGAAACTTAAAAAGAACTTTTAACACATATCAAAGTTGAATTTTCTAATGAGCAGAATTATACTACAAGAACTAGTAGAGGAAGCCCTTCAGGCAGAAGGAAAATGATGCTAGATGGAAACCTGGATCTACACAAAGAAATGAAAAACACCAAAAAATGGTAAGTATATGAGCAAATAGGTCTTTTTATTATTTAACTTGGTATAAAAGACAGTTAACTATTTAAACTACAGTAGCAACAATGTATTGAAAAGTTTAAAATATTGTCAAAATAAAATGTATGACATCAATAGTGAAAATGCTGTGATAGTATAAATGGAAGTATATACTTTTAGAAGATGTGTATACTATATGTGAATAAGTCTATCACTTAAATTAAAAATGTGTGTATCCTATAAAGCATAAAGCAATCATAAAATATAAAAAAACCCACAATTATAGCTTATAAGCTACAAAAGGATATAAATTGGAATGGTTTTAAAAATCATTTCATCCAAAAGAAGGCAGAAAAGAGGAAAATAGAAAAAAAAAAGGGGACAATAGGGTAAATAGAAAACAAATAGGAAGCAATTCATATTCATATTACATGTAAATGACCCCAAAATTCCAACTAAAGATAAAAGATTATCAAATCAGCTTAACACCAAGATTCAACTATATTATGCCTACAAGAAATTCACTTGAAATATAAATATGCAAGTTGGTTAAGTGCAAGATAATAGTTTTATCATGCTACCAGTAAATCAAAGTAAGATAGACTATATTATTATAATATTAGACAAAGTATATTTCAGAGCAAAGCATTTCAGCAAAGGTAAAGTCAGTTTAGGATGACAAAACAATCCTAAATATTTATATACCTAATAAACAAGCAAAATACATGATCCAAAAATGATAGAATTATAATGAGAAATAAAATCTGAAATTATAGTTGAAAATTTTAATACTCTACTCTCAATAACTGACAGAACAGAGAGAAAATCAGTAAGGATATAAAAGATATGAATAACACTATCAATAAACTTGACCTAACTGGTATTTGTAGAACAGTTCACTGTACAAAGCATAAAATGCACATTCTTTTCAAATATACACAGAATATTTACCAAGGTAAACCATATTCTGAGCCACAAAATAATTCTCAATAAAACTAATGTTTAAAATCATGCAATGTATGTTCTCTGACCACAGTAGGATTAAATTAGAAATGTGTAACAGAATATATACATAAAATCGTAAAATTTGAAACAAAAGAAAATGTGTCTAGATAACCTGTTAATCAAACCTGAAATCAAAAGATAAATTTGAAAGGCTTTTGAACTGAATGAAAATGAAAGTAGAGTGTATCAATGAATTTAGAGGAGGACAAATTAAGGTATTTCAGTTTATTTGAGAAATTCTACTTTTCTTGTTCCCTAAAAGTCATAGATGTCACAAAACCAAGATCTGAAATAAGTATTCATTTTCTCAACTGAAAAATAGAGAAAGTGACAGTGCATTCTTTTCCTTTTGCATAATGGCAATGATTTGATTGGTTTTGGAATTGCTCATAAACCTTCAGAGACACTACCTTAATTATCTACCTTATAATGGCCAACCTTTCATCTTCCTCTCCATTAATTCTCTTTCTCTCCTTCAATTTTTCAGGTGTTGCCTCTCCCGTCTGTCCACTACTGTTTATAACAGTAGAAGGCATGTGGAATATTGAGCAGTTGGGAGAAATAAAAGGATTCATCCATGCAAAGTTTATTGCCATGAAATCACTAAACATATATTAATGAATTTTTTTACTGACTAAATGATGGATTTTTGGAGCTTCTATTAAAAAAGTCTCATGTAATTTATAAAAATGATATGCATCTCATTTTCAATTCATATCACAGTATTTGAGCCCTTTAGACTTATTTTAATTATGCAGAATGATTTGTATTGATGATCATGTTCTTCGGATAGTATACATCAATTTGCCTTTTAATTTTCAATTCATTGACAGTAGATACTAAAGAATAATAATGTTTTGTGACTGGCACCTGGGCATTGTCACATTTGTTTTTATTTTCAGCAATAAAATATGCATCATTTATGTTTAAACTATACCCATATTTTCTAAAAAAAAATAAATGTTGCCTCTGATTTACATGATTAACTTACTTAATGAGTCAGAAAGAAGGTCTCATGCTTTGTGCTTAGTTGCAAACAATGTGTGACTGGATAAATAGCAATTGCACATCAGTCTGCCTGACTTCTCATTATTACCTACCAGCAGGAATAAATTAACACTCAATTTGGTTGTTACATTCATGTGTACACATTTTGACAGTATGTCACCATCTACCACAATCTTTGTGCTTAGGTTTCTGGATTACTTTTACTTGATGGGCCATAGAGTTTTTAAAATAGGATTTATTAAAATCATAACATGTATTTATGGAAATCAATCATGAATAGCAAAATAATCAAGGAAAACATAAACATAGTCAACTACATTTTAGTTTAACAATAGTAAGTACATGGCAACAGATAACTGGAAAGTTTTAGAAGATCTACCCATCCACCATCACAGTACTTCTGAGACTCCTGTTTAAATATCTATTTTATTTTCTTAGAATAAAATTCCTGCAGGGCTAAAACTAGCCTTGCTAAATTGTATACCCTCAGCTTATAGTCCAGTTCCATACATACAGTATGGGCTAAGTAAACATTGGTTGGATTGATGAGTAAATGAATAATGTATAATATATTTATAATATGATATAGCCATAATAATATAATAAATTAAGTCTATAGTTTTGGAAGGTCTAAAATTGCTATTAAAATTTGTTTTAAGTTTATCCATTAATTCCTACATATATGAGAAAACGGTGAATGTCTACATGAATGTAAAAATGTTTATTTTTTTAAGTTTGTGATTATTCTGAGAATAATGTATGCTTCGAAATTGAGTTATTCACGTTACATAGATAATATAATTGTTCTAACTCTCTCCTTATTTTGATGATCAATATTTAACTTGCAAATTAAAGAGTTCACACAATTCACTTCATAATGACATTTTGAAAATTTCAAAGTAAGTCAAAATGTCAAAATCTAACATTATTTAAATGTTATTTAGATGTTGATGGTTTTGTATTGAAAATGAGGAAAAGCAAATCTTAAATATAAATAGAAGTAACATTTCTGTATACATAACACAAAGAATTAATTTAGTTCTACAGAAAGTGTCAGAGGTGGAGGAGGACAAATTAATGGATCTCAAAGTTTCTTTGATGGATTCCACTTATTTTCTTGCTCCCTATAAGCCACAGATGTCACAAAACCAAGCTCTGAAATATGTATTCATTTTCTCAGCTCTGAGAAATGGCCAATAATGAAAGTGACTGTACATTATTTTCGTCTTGTACAATGGCAATGATTTGATTGGTTTTGGAATTACTCATAAAGCTGAATTAGTTTAGAAAAATGTGGGGTATTTTCAGGTGTGAGGGTTTTAGTTTTTTAAATGTTTTTGGGAACATTCAACATATGGGTAGGAAATTAAATTATTTTGGCTCAACATTAAAATTGTTTAAATATCCACTGAAGATGCTGTTTTATAGTGCTATCATATTTAAGAACTGTAAAAGTAGTATATTTTATAACCATGGTAGCAACAAATAGAAATGAAGAGCTACTTATAGAGAAAGTGATAAACACAGATCAAATGGGTTTTATGAGCAACAAAGCGGGTTATAACCATCCAAGGCTATTTACTATAATGTCAAAAGAAACCAATATAAAAGATACAAATTTACTCTTAACTATAGGTACTGAAAAATCTTCTGAAAGAATTAACAAGATTTGTTTCTCTTTTCCCCATTACAGAACACAGTTTTTTTGGAAGGATTTTCTTTTTCTTTCTGGAATTGTTTATTCACAAAAAGGGAAGATGCTGATGGTAACAATTCGTCTAGGACTTATGTCTCCTAATTTGTGTGTGGTGTGTTTATTTCTTTCTCTGTATGTCCCAAGCAACCCTCGATGTATAATAAACACATAAAACTTGATTAATTAGATTTTAAAATTGTGTCCTTATTTTTCAACAAATTATTTTATGCAATTTATTTTTAACTATATAAACATAATGAATTAGTAAAACAAGAAAAAAGCTAATTAAAATGGGGGCTCAACACTAAGCCCTTGTATAGAAGAGATAGAAAAGTAGGAAGAGAAAACACAAATGTGCAGACTATAAATTAGTCCAGATTAAATGTAATTGTGCTGTTAATTTGACTCTGGGTTTAGGCATGATCAAGGAGAAAAAGGAGACTGATCAATTCCAAAACGGAAAAAGAAAAAAAAATCTTGTTCAAAATAACAACAGAAAAAAATATATATGCATACATACATACCTACATACATAGACAAACAGCATGTTCTCAGGGAAAACTGGATTTTACTAGTAGGAGTAGTAATAAATACATTGTATCAGTCACCCTTTTGTGAAATGTTTTACCAGCCTAGCACTGAAACAGTTCAAAACCAAGAGAACGATATTCTCAATAGCTCTTGGGACGCCTGTAAATATGGGTGTAAAGGATTAAAACAAAAATAATAGTAAATCCTATAACACCTCCCCATTTTATTTTTAAAATCTATTTTAATATACATACTATATGCATGGTATAATATGCATACTGTAAAATGCATTCATTTTTAAAGGTATAATTTGATGAGTTTTGCTAAATCTATACAGCCATGTGTATATTCTACCACAATCAAGATAAAGAAAATTTCTATCATCCCCCAAGATTTTTCTCATTCCCCTTTCCACCTCTAGCAAGTTTTACCACTTTAAACTTTATTATATTTTTTATCAAAAAGTAATATATGCTTTTGAAATCAAAAAATATAACAATTGAATTTATATTAATGTTTCCCCTAATATTCTACTGTTATACTCACTCACTGAGGTAACCCAAATTAGAAGTTCGATATGCATAATTTTCCAAACCTACTTCTCTGTTTATTCAAATATGTATCACATATGTAAAACTTACATTTCTTTAAATGTAATTTTACAATTTACATTATTCTGGAACTTGCTTTTGTTCTTTTATTTTTCCATTTCTCTAAATTGCAAACTATGAACATCTCTCCAGATTAATGCTCATACATTCTCATTTATTTAAATAGATGTACCTACTTTAGTTTATCAACTTTTCATTATTGATGAAATATACTTGACTTCAGATTTTTGTCTTCAAACAATACTGAAGCAAATTTCTTTTTATGTAATATGATTTATTTATGCTTGCATTGTCATGAAATACATTCACCAAATAGCTGGCTAAAATATTCTGTACATTTTTAATTTTAACTGATATTACCAGGTTATAGCAATTTATATTTCTGCCCAAAGCTAGAATAGACTTTGGACGCTAAGAGCTGAAAGTCTTACAGTATCCTTTTACTCCCACTTACGTAATTTAAATTAAAACAAAAATAACAATACAGCAAATGTGAGAAAATCCAATACAGCTCTGACTACCCATGATGATAAAACTTTGTATATGTATTAAAATGTTAAGTAACAGAAATCTTTAAATAAAATTTTGGAAGTCCTACTTCTTTTAGAAATATCGTAATACTGTTCCCATCAGTGATAAGTAACTGCTTTTGGTACAATTTTCTGACTAGCACCAGATGATATAAATCTTCAAAAATATTTGACAATTTGAAGTACCACAAAAAAAATGTATTTCATATTTGTTTCAATTTGTATTTTTCTGACTGCTACCTATTTTTGAGTATCTGTTCATAGACTTGTTGGCCATTTTCATTTATTCACTTGTGAATTTGCTGTTTAAAAATAAATGTCAGGAGTTATATACATATCATAAGAAGCTCATAGTTGAATAGGACTTCTTAACTTTCTAAAGTATATTATCCTATCACAATTCCGTGCAGTTAGATATTATTATTGTTACTTGCAAATGAGGATATCAAAGTTCAGAACATTTACCAAATGTGCTCAAACTTACACTGTTAATTAATGATCATTCTTCATCTAGAGTTCAGTCTTCATGAATCCTGGGCCATCGAACAAATCTAGCCTGACTTCCAGCTCTGAGCCAGGTATAGGTCAGGCCCCAGGGCACCAGAGAGGAATAAGGGCAGCCATTACCTTCATTTAAGGAGGTTACAGTCTCAGACCACATTGTACTTTCTAGAACATGTTTCCTCTCCTAATTTAGACTGTCAAGGTTTCTGATTTTATTAGTAGCCCTTCAGGTTTCTCCCCACCAAGGGAAACGGTGCTGAATGAGACAGAGAAGAAACATCTGTTGTTAGACTCTTTTCCCCCTGAGGGAACACCTTACACACAGAAAGAGACAGGAGCTTAAGGTTAAGTGCAGCTAGTGGGTACCTCACAAAATTGCAAAGCAGGGAGGATAAACTTATCTTTACCACTCTTTCCCCACTTGTGTACGCTGGGGGCACTAGGAGAAATATGTCCTTCAAGTTTTTTATGTTTTTAATGTCTGACTTTCTTAGCATCTATTTATGTAAAGCAGGATATCATTTATTGGTCAGACTCTTATTATGTGCTGAGTACAAGGAGACAAAGGGAATACAAAAAATAATAATAATCAAATTATGTCCCATCAAGGAGTTGATAGGAGAGAGAATCAAGTGACTAAGCCCAGCATTCTCTGCAGTGGGAAAGAACTAACTTACGGAGGCTGCTATAGGAGCAGCCTTGAAGATCAGGTGTCTGGGAGCTTCTTGGGGGAGGTGACACATGTGTTGAGTATTAAAACCAAAACAAGATGCCAGAAAATGACATCTTGATATGGAGGAAGGGGTATACAAAGCAGAGGAATTGGCATGACAAAGGCCTCAGGACAAGTAGAGACAAGCAGTGAGCCAGGAAAAAGCAAACTTTTCATGCAGCTATAGAGTAAGTCTGAGGAAAATGGTAGCCAAGGCCAGAACTTCAAGGGTGTTGTAAGTACCTGGTTTTACACAACAAACCGAAGGACACCCCAGTTGGAATTTAACCAGGAAAGTGAGTGATGAGATTTGGCTAGACAAATCTCATTCTAGTTGTAAAATGAGGAATGGATTGGAAAGGAGTGCAATTCAGAACTCAGAGGGACTTTTGGAAGCAATCTGGGAAGGAGATAATGAGAGCCTCAAGAAGTAGCAGTGGCTGTATTGTTAAAGCCTGACTCTCTCTTTTACGCCCTAAAACTACACATTTATTCTCTTAAGGTTACTCTCACCACTCATTCATTCAGACATTTACTCACTCACTCATTCACGCATTCATTCAACTAATAATTATTATTTTCCTTTTACAAACACAGGGTGCAGCCATAAGTAAAATAAAGTTTCTACTCTCATAAAGGTTACATCCTTATGGTACAGCTTCCTTACACTTTATGAAATGTGCTTCAGTGCTTAGTTATTCTAGTATGATTTGCATTTTTCAGCACCCAAAGGAAAACCGGGTGTGACTTTTGGTGACATTTTAAGCACTACAACAAAGGGTGAGGGATTTTGGATCCAAACAATACTTCACTTTCTTGAAATCGTATCATCCACAAGAAAGGACTGCTTTCTTACTCATAACATGTACTATCATGTACTATCACAGTTTCAATATTTATCGACAATTTTTTGTCAAGTTCTATCCTGAATATTTTACATGCATTATCTCATTTAATCCTTATAACAACATAATGCATTCAGGATTGAAATAGCCAGAATAATGATTCCTCAAAAGGTGCTCAAGTCCTGATCTCCAGAATCAGTTATTTTACACTGACAAAAGTAATTTTGCAGATGTAGCTAAATTAAAGATATTGATATAGGGAGATTTTCTCAGGTTTTACAAGTGGGCCCAATGTAGCCCCATGAATCCTTAAAAGTGGAGAACTGTTCCCAGTTGTGGTCAGAGACAGAGATGTGACAACAGAAGACAGGATCTGAAAAATGGCAATTTGGGAAGGATTCTTGTCGCCGGTCCTGAGATGTCGGGAACTATGGGTTAGGAACAGAGAGAGGTCACTGGGAGCTTTCCAAGCTGACAGCTAGCAAGGAAACACAAACTTCAGATCTAAAACTTCATAATACTAATCAGGCTAACAACCTGAATGAACAAGAAATAAGTTCTCCCCTAGAGCCTCTAGGAGGAGACGCAGTCTTGCCAGTGCGTGGATTTTTGCCTGTTGAGATCTGTACTGGAATCTGACCTACACAATACATTTGTGTTTCTTAAGTCACTAAATTTGTGGCAATTATTTTACAGCAGTAATAGGAAACCAACACAAGGATTATAATGACTTTTTAAAAAAAATAGATGGAGAAACTGAGCCTCAGTAATTTAAGTTATGCCCATCTGAGACAGTGAAGTGACTGAGCTAGGGTTTGAACCTACTGTATTCTGGTTTTTGTGCCCATGGTATTTTCTCTATCAGAGAATTTACTTGAGTGTGAACATTCGTTTACTTCTATTAAATTGCTGACATTTTAGAAAGCCTATTTTATTTGAGAAATTAATTAGTAGACATTGTATCCTTGGAAACAATGAGATTGATGTGTTTCATGGAAGAGAGAACAATTTTGAAATTAAAAAAAAAATAATAATTTCCAGACCCCAGATGTGGGAACCAAAAAAGAGAACCCTATACCTAAACAAACAAAGAAACAAACAAACAAACAAGCACAAAGTTGGAGGGAGATTGGTTTATTAAAAGTTTCATTGAAAGAGGATTTCTTTTTGTGCAGAAGAGAAAGTTGAAGCCTAAATTTTAAATGACTTGTTTACATTCTGTGAAAAATTTGGCAAAACTGGGACTAGAATCCAAGTTTTCTATAAAGCAGAGAAGTTCTTCCTTAAGAAGAGGTGACATGAGAGACGTGTGTGTTGAGAGGTTGTGCTGGTGAGTTGTGGAGGTGTGTCCAATCCTGCCTGTCACTGTGTGTGCATGCATGTGTCCTACGCTCATTTATTCCAGGATAATTAGAAAGTGGTTTCCCCCTTGATTATAAAATGAATATCTGTTTTATATAGAATAGCTAGAAAATACTAATAATTATCAAATATAAAACGAATGACTATGAGCTGTAATCTATTGAATTTTTTGTTTGTTTGACCTCTAAATCACTCATTACTCTTTCCCTCTTAGTTCTGTGCCCCAGGATGCTGACCCTTATGGATGTATGGTTAGGATCCCTGGTCCACTGGCTTCTAGTTTTAGTCAATGGGAGGAACGGGCAGGAGATAGGAGGGTGTGGGTGGCAAAGGGGAGGTGAGGAGAAGGAGATCAGCAGATGTGTGTCCCTCTATTTGCTGGGCATCCTCCCCATGCAGCTTCCGTCTATAATGTCCCTGCTTTGTCCTTGCTTCTTCAGGCCTAGAGATGGTAACCACTCCTTGCTCTTAGTTGCCCTGGGATGCTGCACTATCCCTTGTTAGCAATGCAAATTAGCTTTTTTTTTTTCTTTGAAACGAAAAGCATGCAAGAAATTCCATTAAATACAGCCTGAAATCCCATAAAACCCAGAGATTAATATGTTCTTGATGTAAGAGTCTGAAGCAATGCATCAAAAAACACTGTGAATAATCAAGAAATGGAGTTGGTAGTATTCAGAGCAATAAACCCTCAAGAATGCAAGCAGAATTATTTTGAAAGTCCTAGTCCCTTTAATCTACTTATTCATTTTTATTCTAACGACGTAATTATTAGGTCAGAATTTATATGAAAGAGAAGTATTTATTAGAAAAATAACCTGAAAATACCATGAATCTCTCCAGTGTGGCACAATGAAATATTATATTCTAGTGTATGGCCTGCTATGTGGTGCACTGTGCATGGAAAATGCTTTACTGTTTTCAAGAAAACGGGACAATCTGTCTTTTGTTGACCATTATTCATTCAGGATTCTCTTGCAATCCACCATTACAGATATTGGCAAGCCATGCTTTTAATGTTCTATCCAACTAGATGTTGGCAAGAACAGGAGAAGGCCTTGGTGATAGGTGCAAGAACAACTTCTTACCTGGGTCAAGGCAATTGACTACTCAGGTTTAGTTGTCTCATCTGTAAAACAGTTGTAATTTTATGTGCCCTATCTACTGCCTAACAAAATTCTTGCAAAGCTCAAAAGAGAAAAAAACACAAGACACTACATCTGAGCTCAGTGTTCTCAAGGTAAAACAGCTATGGAAGACAATGGATTTAGTGGATGATGAATCTGCCTACTGCCTTGTATCTCCAAAAACTTACAGGCCCAGATTAGAGTTCAAATGCCTTTCATAGCGAGTCCATAAAGAACTGCGGCTCAAAGTGTGGCAGCCGTTGGCTATGAGACTCTCAAGTTCCTTCCATGAAAACATGTAAGGTATGAAGATCTCAGACTGAGTCCTATTAGTGGTTTCCAAGGAAGGTAATGTCAACCATACAAGTAATAAATAGAAATTCTCAAAGCAAGACTTGATACACGTGCATGTGATTCCGTTCCAAAGTCAGGACTTGATCAAATTGAAGGACTCACTTGGCTCATGGGAAACATAGACACAGTTTCAGCTTGATTTTGCCAAATTTTGGAAATTAATAAAGTTGCTTCATGTCATTCTCCCTATGTATTTTGTTGGTTTGGATCAGGTTACAGTTCTCTTCTGTAATCTCTCACAAACAAATTGTTCTGAACCCATTCAAAGCAGAATTATTTGTGTCACTGATTATTCTCCTATTAGAGAAAAGAAACACATGCAACTTGACAAGTAACTTCAACATTTAAAATCAGTCAACATCGAGAAGGCCCATGGCAGGTGTTGACGCGATGTGATTTCTGCCCAGTGCTTTAAATGCCAAAGTGAAGAAATTCAATGAAGCGCTGGTAAATGGGGGGAGAAACTATAATTCTCTTAAGGTAGACAAGTGCCTCATCACCTAAGGAGTGATGCGCATGAATAGATGAACGAGATTCCCACTGTCCCTACCTACTCTCCATCAAACCTATATCCAAGAGAATGGGCTGGGTGGAAGCAGCAGGGAAAGAAGCCTGTTCAGCTTTTCTCTAATCTGGTACAGTGAAGAGACATGAGAGGTATAAAATAAGTGGGAGGCCCCCAGAGGGCTCAACCCCACCCCGCAATTCTTTTTTAATTAAATCAGTCAACAGGGCAAAAACAAATTCAAGATTTTCTGCTTTTAAGATTATAAGAGCAAATAAAGATTGTTACACCACTTTTTATTTTCTCTCCAGATCTCTCTCATGTAAACAGAGTACCTTCCTTCTATTCCACTCTTCCCATTTCTAGAATTAATGATTTATTTAGCCAAGGCTGTTTTTATGTTGACTTCTTTTGTTTGCCATTTTACCAGTTCTTGGTTCTTCGTAAAATATGTATACATTTAGGTGTTGTTATAAGGTGAGAATTTTTCAAAGTGAAACAAGTGTTCAGAAATGTGTCCCACTTACGGCCCTCATCCAAGTGGACATCTTTTTGCAATATTTAAATTTCTTATAAACTGTTACATTCAATGCTTACACTGTCAAGGATCAGCAAAGCAACTTTTTATATTAGTCTAACAAAAAATGTTGTTGTACCTATTAATTTTCTTAATAATAACTGGTAGTACATACTATATCCAGTGACTCCATTAGGAAATTTGTTGTGAACTAAGAAATGTTACTACAAATCAAAATATTAAGGTAGTGTATATCTAGAAAAGTTCATTCTGGACTATGGATCTACCCAATTCATAACCTGAATATTTAAAACCTATGTATTCAAAACCATAGAGTTATAGATTTAAGGTACAGATATGGCTAAAATATAAAGGCAGTAAAAAATAAAATTACTGGGGTCTTTAAATGAAAGAAATTAAAAACTGTCTTCAACCTCTATTTCATATAATTTTTATTTTTTGGTAACTGAAATCAGAAAAGAAGAAAAAACATAAAAAAGGGGGAAAAAGGGAATGGTTGAGCTAATATTTGCATGTATATTGTCTCTCAATCATCTTTTAAATGGCTATACTTGCAATCCTCTTGGGCAATTTATAACGTCATTATTATATCCATACACTACATTCTGACAAAGAAAGTGAGAAGTGATTTACAGGGAGGGAGATCAAAGAATATTTCAGACGTGAGGGGATATGATTTAACTGAAGAGTGACAGATGATTACACCTCTCCTCAAGCCACCTGTGATATTAAAAATAAATTAAATCCCTGGAAGAAAAGCAAAGCCATTCAGTTTCCACACCCGTCCATAAGCTTGATGTTTATTACTTTTGCACTAACAGCTTAAAGAAATATCCTTACAGAGATTGATTCTTTTAAAACCTGAAAGAAAAGTCCTTTGTGAGGGGGTTCAGAGCAATCTTTCTAAATAACTGAATCCTAGAATTTTTAATTTTTCCACATTCATATCTTGAGGGCATGGTTTTCATTATTTATATAAAAGTGAGGGTTTTGCCTATTTGGTTATACCTGCCAGAAATTTACAGGTAATTTTTATTCTAAAAATGTGTATAAAAAATAGTACTTTATCAAGCACATGAATCAGGAAATGCACTTAATTTATACATGCAGATTACACTGAAAAGAGAGCCTAATATAGCCACCAGGGGAAAGATGAAACAAAACTGATGATGTTTCCAAAGTTTGTGTCCCCCTCTCCACCACCCAGGTATGATTTTCACAATCAGTTTTAGAGAAATGCAGAACATTACAGGAAGGCCACTGAGAAAAAAAATATACAATTTTGACTCTCTTTGACAAGCTTAAGACTAGCCATAGAGGTAGGTGAATTAGTCATCTGTATATGTTGATTACTTTAGGGAGACTATTCAATTCTCTTCCCAACGTCTCTATTTTTGTTTAGAATCTCCTAAAGCAGGAGACCCAATTTTTCAGTTACTTGTTAGAAATAAGATATATAATTCCCTTCCTTTGCAAAAGGGAAAATAATAGCATTTAACAAGTTCAATTCCAAGAAACTTATTAGGTCAACTACTGTTCTACATATAAAAGAGACAGAATTAATGGAGGCATTGAGTCCTTACTCCCTAGTATGTCACAGTGTGGAGTCAAAGTAGTCATTCTGTTTATGTTTGCCACAATACTGTTGCATGACAAACATATCTGCTGGTCCGCTGATTGTCAGTTGGTCCACAATGGCCATGGCTGAGGTAACTGGGACAGAATGATTCTGTTCCACATGTCTCTCTTTCTCCAGCAGGCTAGTCTGGCAGGTTCACAAGCAATGGCAAAAGGCAAGGGCAAATAAGCTTCAATGTGCAAGTCCATTCAAGCCTCTGCCTGCCTCGTGTTTGCTAACATTCCATTGGCCAAAGGGATTCAGGTGCTCAAGCTCAGGGTCAAAGCGGGCAGATACCACAAAGTAACAAAGGAAACGGACGGGTAATGAGTTTCAATCTAATATTTTTTTCACTCTAACACAAAAACTGTATAAATCTATGCAATTTTACTAACGATTGTCACTCCAATAAACTTTAATTTAAAAAAAAAGAAAGAAAAACATTGTATAAAGAAGTGAATGCAGTGTGGCAATTACAATATTAGGATTGATAAGAAACAATAGATGTAATTCAATTTGTAGAACTGCTATGTCTTTAGAAGAGTTTTTCTGGAGGAGGTAATCTCAGAGGAACTGAGATCTAAAGATAAATGGTCATTTGCCAGGCCCTCAAGGAAATAAAGGCATTTCAGATATTGTGAGTATATAGAAAGTAAATACATGGAAAGAGTATAATGGGTAGGTAAGACTCCAGGGATAGCATACAATAGTATGTCAAGTGCATGTGTGGGTGGCAAAGATAGCATGGGTGCCGGAGAGTGGCAGTTGAGGATCTGAGAGACAGGAGACTGGGAGCCACACCCAGTCTGGAAAGTATATAGGCCATGGTGGAGAATTCTCATTTTGAGTAGGGTTTAATAGGGTGGGAAGAGAGGGAGAAGTGAGATACCCAGTGGGCACCAGTTGCATGAAAGACAGATGGATGTAAAAAGGCAACCAAGAAAGTCCCCAGTATAAATCTACTGCTTCACAGTATTTTTGAGACTTAGTTCTGATCATGGTTATTTTAAATCACACACACACACACACACACACACACACACACACACACACACACACAGGATTTTCCCTAGGTAATTTTCTCGTGTAATTTGAGAATACTGTTACTCTACACAGCAATTAGGTTTACCCCATACCTACTACCCAGAGTTTCAATGCCCCTTTTTTAAGTGCATTAAAAATGCTCCTTTATATTTCATACATATATGTTTACCAGTGGATTGTGCTGAGTCAAAACAAAAACATGAAATTATAAGTTAACAACAACAAAAACCATAATCTTTAGAGAATTGGATTTTCTAGCTTGGTGTAACAAAAATGAAAACACTTCTAAAATAAGGCTTTAATCAGTCCCATGAAAAGTAAATTTAATGGAGAAAAGATGAGAGAATAAAAGTGCATGGAGTAATATGTGAGTATGGAACATGGAGTAATACGTGAGAAGATGGGGATGAGGGACAGGCTAATCAAAGAAATGCTGAGATCAATGGTTCAGCTATCATGGAAATATTTGTCGTCAACTTGGACTTCACTGTGCTTTGCAATTGCTTCTTAAAATTGACTTACATATGAAAACCCTGTGACAGACACATGCATGTGTACTCATAGTACACACACACACAAACATATTTGCATGGTCAGATAGTCATAAACCCTGTTAGGAGATTAAAGGGAAGATAAAGTGAATTATTTGCAAGCATATGAGATAAAATATGGCTTTGTGTAAAAAAGAATGCATACTTACATTAAAGCATTAATTGCATTGTATAAATATACAGTAAGAATTCATCCAGTATCTACATTGAGTTTACAGCCTAAATAGGACAGTACCATTTTCTGTTTATGGGTATTATTTTAACTAAATCTTTAAGGTTTTAAAAACCGTGTGCACATATTATCAGATTTTTTTTTATTAATTAATTTATTTATTAGTTTCAGGTGTACAAAACAAGGTAATACTTAGACGTTCATCATTTATATCCCTCATACTGTGAACCCCCCTCCCCCCATCCATTATCCCTCCGACCTCACACTGAACCATCACATTATATATATAAAATTATAGTTGGCATTCATTAATGTTTAGCTTCTGATGTACAATGCCATGATCAGGTATCCACAGTATCCCTGAGGTGGTCTCCCAAATAGGACGCATGTCCATCGGATACCCAACAAAATCTTTACAACATTATAGAATACCTTCCCCAAATTAATTTTCAAAAGAAAAACCCTGAGGCCATCTTGTGGTTACCAGCTGCTTCCAAATCCCTTCACCTTTCCCCTTATCCCCAACCCCCTCCCACACACCCATCTAACCACTCTCGGTTTTTTCTCTGCGTCCCCAAAACTGACTCTGATTAGTTCATTCACATAGTCTTTTCTTTAGATTCCATATATAAGTGAGATCATACGGTACTTGTCTTTCTCTTTCTGACTTATTTCACTTAACATAATGTTCTCTAGATCCATCCATGTTGCTGCAAATGATAAGATTTCTTTCTTCTTTATGGCTGCGTAATACTCCATTGTATAAATGTACCACAGCTTCTTAATCCAGTCATCTACCGATGGGCATTTTGGTTGTTTCCATATCTTGGCTATTGTGTAAAGTGCTGCAATAAACATAGGAGTGCATACAGATTTTTGAATTGGAGTTTTGGATTTCTCCGGGTAGATGCCTAGGAGTGGAATTACTGGATCATAGGGTAGTTCCATTGTCAGATTCCTGAGATACCTCCATACTGTTTTCCATAGTGGCTGCACTAATCTGCAGTCCCACCAACAGTGCACTAGCGTTCCCTTTTCTCCACATCCGCGCCAGCATTTGTTGTTTGTTGATTTATTGATAATAGCCATTTTGACTGGAGTAAGGTGGTATCTCATTGTGGTTTTTATTTGCATTTCTCTGATGGTTAGTGAGGTTGAGCATTTCTTCATATGTCTTCTTGCCTTCTGTATGTCCTTTTTACAGAAATGTCTCCCCAAGTCCTCTGCCCATTTTTTAATTGGGTTGTTTGTTTTTTTGGAGTTGAGTTGAGTAAGTTTTTTATAGATTTGTGATATTAATCCCTTATCAGATATATCATTGGCAAATATCTTTTCCCATAGAGTAGGATCCCTTTTTGTTTTATTGATGGTTTCCTTTGCTGTGAAAAAACTTTTTAGTTTGATGTAATCCCACATGTTTATTTTTTCTCTTACTTCGCTCGCGCGAGGGGATATATCAGTGAAAATCTTACTCCGGGTAATGTCCATGAAGTTTCTTCCTATATTTTCTTCTAGATATTTTATGGTTTCAGATCTTACATTTAAGTCTTTAAGCCATTTTGAATTTGTTTTTGTATATGGTGTAAGGAGGTGGTCCAGCTTCATTTTCTTGCATGTGTCCGTCCAGGTTTCCCAACACCACTTATTGAACAGACTATCTTTACCCCATCGTACATTCTTGCTTCCATTGTCGTAGATTAGATGGGCATATAGGCATGGATTTACGTCTGGACTCTCTATTCTGTTCCATTGATCTATGTATCTATTTTTATGCCAGTACCATGTTGTTTTGATTACTGTAGCCTTGTAGTATAGTTTGAAATCAGGTATCGTTATACCTCCCACTTTGTTCTTATTTCTCAGGATTGCTGAGGCTATCCGGGGTCTTTTATGGTCCCATATAAATTTTAGGATTATATGTTCTATTTCTGTGAAAAACGTCGTTGGTAGTTTGATAGGAATTGCGTTGAATATGTATATTGCCTTAGGCAGTATGGACATTTTAATTATATTAATTCTTCCTATCCATGAACATGGAATGTGTTTCCATCTATTTATGTCTTCTTTCATTTCTTTCTTCAGTGTTGTATAATTTTCTGAGTACAGATCCTTTACATCTTTGGTTAGATTTATTCCCAGATATTTTATAGTCTTTGGAGCAATTGTAAATGGAATTGTTTTTTTAATTTCTCCTTCTGCTATTTTATCATTGGTATATACAAATGCAACTGATTTCCGAATATTAATTTTATATCCTGCTACTTTACTAAATTCATCTATCAGTTCTAATAGTTTCTTGGTGGAGTCTTTAGGGTTCTCTATATATAGTATCATATCATCTGCATATAATGATAATTTTACTTCCTCCTTACCAATTTGGATGCCTTTTATTTCTTTCTCTTGTCTGATTGCTGTGGCTAGAACTTCCAGCACTATGTTGAATAGAAGTGGAGAAAGTGGGCAACCTTGTCTTGTTCCTGATCTTAGGGGGAATGGTTTTAGCTTTTCCCCATTGAGTATGATGTTAGCTGTGGGTTTGTCATATATGGCCTTTATTATGTTAATATATGATCCCTCTATTCCCACTTTCTTAAGGGTTTTTATCATAAAAGGTTGCTGTATTTTATCAAATGCTTTTTCTGCATCTATTGATATGATCATGTGATTTTTATTTTTCATTTTGTTAATGTGGTGTATCACATTAATTGATTTGCGGATGTTGAACCACCCCTGCATACCAGGGATGAATCCCACTTGATCATGGTGTATGATCTTTTTAATGTATTGCTGAATTCTGTTTGCTAATAATTTGTTGAGAATTTTTGCATCTATGTTCATTAGAGATATCGGCCTGTAGTTTTCTTTCTTTGTGGTGTCTTTGTCTGCTTTTGGGATCAGGGTGATAGTGGCTTCGTAAAAAGTATTTGGGAGTCTTCCTTCCTTCTGGATTTTTTGGAAGAGCTTGAGGAGAATAGGTGATAATTCTTTTTTGAACGTTTTGAAAAATTCACCTGTAAAGCCATCTGGTCCAGGGCTTTTGTTTGTTGGGAGATTATTGATTACTGATTCAATTTCCCTGGTGGTAATCAGACTGTTCAGGCTTTCTGTTTCTTCTTGAGTTAGCTTTGGAAGGTTGTGCGCCTCTAGAAAATTGTCCATTTCTTCAAGGTTGTCAAATTTGTTGGCATATAGTTGCTCATAGTAATTTCTTACAATTTTTTGTATTTCTGTGGTGTCTGTTGTCACTTCTCCTCTTTCATTTCTGATTTTATTAATTTGGGTCCTCTCTCTCCTTTTTTTAATGAGTCTGGCTAAAGGTTTGTCAATTTTGTTTATCTTCTCTAAGAACCAACTCTTGGATTCATTGATCTTTTGTATTGTTTTTCTGGTTTCTATTTCATTTATTTCTGCTCTGATCCTTATTATCTCCTTCCTTGTGCTCCCTTTGGGTTTATTTTGCTGTTCTTTTTCCAGATCCCTTAAGTGTGAAGATAAACTGTCAATTAGTGATGTTTCTTGTTTCTTTAGGTAGGCCTGCAGTGCTATGAACTTCCCTCTTAGGACTGCTTTCGCAGCATCCCATAGATTTTGGGTCGTCGTGTTCTCATTCTCATTTGTCTCAAGATATCTTTTGATTTCTTCTTTGATCTGCTGCTTGACCCATTCATTATTTAGCAACATGTTATTCAGCCTCCATGAATTGGTGTATCTTCCTGGTTTTTTTCCCCTGTAGTTCATTTCTAATTTCATAGCACTGTGGTCAGAGAAGACAATTGGTATGATTTCAATTTTCTTAAATTTATCGAGGCTTGTCTTGTGTCCTAACATATGATCTATTTTAGAAAATGTTCCATGAGCACTTGAGAAGAACGTGTATTCTGCAGCATTGGGGTGAAATGCTCTGAAAATATCAATTAAGTCCAACTGCTCCAAAGTATCATTTAAGGCTGTTGTTTCCATATTGATTTTCTGTCTGGAGGACCTGTCCCTTGTTGTCAGAGGTGTGTTGAAGTCCCCTACTATGATAGTGTTGCTGTTGATCTCTGTCTTTATGTCCATCAGTACCTGTTTTATATATTTAGGTGCTCCTATGTTAGGTGCATAGATGTTTACTAGGGTTATGTCCTCTTGTCGGATTGATCCCTTTATTATTATATAGTGCCCATCTTTGTCTTTTAATATTTTTTCATTTTAAAGTCTATTTTGTCAGATATAAGTATTGCAACTCCAGCTTTTTTTTTGCTTCCATTTGCATGAAATATGTTACTCCAACCCTTCACTTTCAGCCTGTGTGTGTCTTTTGATCTGAAATGAGTCTCTTGCATACAGCATATACAAGGGTCTTGTTTCCTTATCCACTCAGCCACCCTATGTCTCTTGATTGGAGCGTTTAATCCATTTACATTTAAAGTGATTATTGATAGGTACATAGTTATTGCCATTTTTAGATTTGTAGTAAATTGTTTTCATCTTTCTTCTATTTACAGAAGTCCTTTTAGTATTTCTTGCAATGCTGGCTTGGTTGTCATAAATTCTTTCAGTTTGTTCTTTTCTGGGAAGCTCTTTATCTCTCCATCAACTTTAAATGATAGCCTTGCTGGATAAAGCAATCTAGGTTGTAGGCCTTTGTGTTCCATCACTTTGAGTATCTCCTGCCACTCCCTCCTTGCCTTCAATGTTTCTGTAGAAAAGTCATTTGATAGTCTTATGGGAGTTCCCTTGTATGTAACCTTCTGCCTTTCTCTTGCTGCTTTCAAGATTCTCTCTTTGTCTTTAAGCTTTGCCATTTTAACTATAATGTGTCTTGGTGTGGGCCTGTTTGGGTTTATCCTGGTTGGTACTCTCTGCACTTCCTGGGCTTGTATGTTGGTTTCCTTCATCAGGTTAGGGAAGTTTTCGGACATTATTACCTCAAATATGTTCTCAATCCCTTGCTTCTTCTCTTCGCCTTCTGGTATTCCTATGATGCGCATGTTGTTGCGCTTGATGTTATCCCAGAGGTCTCTTAACCCATCTTCATTGTTTTTTATTCTTTTTTCTTTCTGTTGTTCAGTTTGAGTGATCTCTGCTAACTTGTCTTCTAAGTCGCTGATTCGATCCTCTGCTTCATCTAACCTGCTGGTCATTCCTTCAAGTGAGTTCTTAATTTCGGTAATTGTGTTTTTTAGTTCTAGCTGGTTGTTCGTTAAGATTTCTACATCCTTTTTTAGCTCTAACTGGTTGTTCTTTATGATTTCTATATCCTTCTTTATGTCTTCTCTAAGCTCCTTAAACATTCTTATCACCAGTGTTCTGAACTCTGTCTCTGACATGTTGGTTACCTCTGCTTCATTTGGTTCCAGTTGTGGAGGTTTCTTCTGTTCTTTTATTTGGGACATGTTTCTTTGTCTCCCCATTCTGACTGACTCTCTGTGTTTGCTTTGATGTATTAGGAAGATCCCCTAGAGCTCTTAGTTCTTGCTGGGTTATCTTATGTAGTATGTGTCTTTTATATTTGACTTGGACTACTTCGTTCTTCTCTGCATGTGCTCCACAGGAGGCTCGTGTGTTTAGTATATCGTCCTGTTCAAGAAGAACTTTGATTGCTTTTTGCTTGTGAGTAGGTGGGCTTAACTCCTAGGCCGTCTAGTTGTGAAACTTGGCTCTGCTCACCACAGGGTGTTCTGCTGGGTGAGGGTTGGCCACTTAAATGAGGTTTGGCCTCTATGGGCTCTTGTGCCTTCAGAGAATTCCCTCTGATATTATCAGATTTTGAGAAGGAAAGACCTTAAGGGTAGATGATCTATTTATTCATTCATCCATGTAAAAATAAAAGTATTTTTCTCATTGTCTGTACTAAGTACAAGGGATGCAATGAAAAAGCCCTGCTCATAGGAACACACTGTGGAGTAAGAGAGGATAAATGCAATTAAATGATAGACTTCAATTTGACAAATGAAATATTAGGAGCTGGTTCCAGGAACTGTAGGAGGAAAGTAGGTAGTAAGAGATTATTTCTGCAGTTGTTCTTGTTGATTCTGAGGTTTCACAGAGTGACACCAATCTAAGAAGTAAAAGACAAACGAGGGGAAAAAAAAGATACTCCAAAGAGGTTGAAATAGCTTGGGCACAAATACATACATGTTAAAGGGCACGACATATTCAGAGAACTGCAAATAGCTGTAGTCAAAATAGTGTATATGAGGAAAAGTAATATCCGAGAGGGAAAGGAGCCAGATACCTTCTTCCTGTGGAATTGCTGAGATACTACCGCGGATTCCCGAAAACAAGACCTAGCCGGACCATCAGCTCTAATACGTCTTTTGGAGCAACAATTAATATAAGACCCTGTCTTATTTTACTGTAATATAAGACCAGGTCTATAACATAACATAACATAACATAACATAACATAACATAACATAACATTGTAACATAACACCAGGCCTTACATTAATTTTTGCTCCAAAAGACTCATTGGAGCTGATGGTCCCGCTAGGTCTTATTTTGGGGGAAACACGGTAACCCCAAATTTTGGGAATCAATAAAGTATTCATTCATGGATACTACTAACTACCCAAAAACAATTCTCAGGCTAACGCTCTGTAATTATTGATGGTATCATAGCCTTCTGATACCCTCAATTTAAAAATTATTTTTAGTTTTGTTTTATTCTTTTCATTGTTTTCCTCACTGAAACAATTTAGTCATCAAACCCTGCTCATTCCTCTTTTAAATATCTCTTGGATCTGCTGTCTTGACCAGGATCTGAAACCTGCTATTTATTTTCAGATTCTTCTCAGTTACCCCGGATGCAGAAATCTCAGCTGTTTGTGGGGGTGGGGAAAGAAGTGTTAATTATGGTTCTTTGGTTGCAAGCAAGGTCTTGTTTACTGGAATCCAAAAGAGATGTATTGGAAGTAATAAATCAGAGTGTTAAGCCCCAATCTGGTATAAGGCAAGAGGTAGGTTGGATCTGAAAGCTATAGCAGCAGAAGTCTGAAGAAGTTCTTTGTAGGAGGCTGACATGAATGGGTCTCTGATTCAACAACTTCCCACTGGGAAGCTCTGAGCAGGGAGCCCAAGTGGCTAAATTGTGAACTAGGCATATGCCTAAAATTGCATTGACTATAACCAAGAAAAAACAGTTGTGTAGAAGAATATATTTTTACTCTACGCACTCACAATGGTCCAGTTAGGACCTCAGAAAGGCCCTCTTCTTTGACACTTCTCTATTTCCGCAACCACGATTCCATATCCACCCAAGCTTCCACAATAGCTGTAGGGGGCATGAGGCAGTTTTCTGGCCATTCATTTTGAATTCATATCTGTTACATATGACCTGGTTTTTGCTCACACAGCTAAAGGTGGTCTGTTCCTATATACTTCCACAGCCCATCCTTGTTTCTGCTCCAGCTACATCCCTGCCCATCTGTGGACTTGTCTGAATAGAAGCATATTCAGATACTGTCTTTGGAGGTTTTTGATAGTCATCATCAAACCTCCATACAATTTCTCTCATCAGAGACATGTTTCTCTATTCTCCCCCATGTTTTGCTGCAAAAAGCCTCAAAATAATCTGCCCTCTAGTGGATGCACTCTGTTATTTTCCTGGAATTTACATTATTTATTCTAGTTCCAGGTGATTTATTCTTATTTATTAAGCCTGGAACATCTTGGGTTTAATAAATTTTCTCTTTCTTCCTTTAACACTTGCTAATAATTCAGGCTACCTTCGGGAGTTTGCAGCAAAGGACTCAAACAAAGATAATGTGATTATTAGCACTAAATAGAAGACCATTTGTATCATATCATGGGAGAAATTTCTAGTCATCATCCATATCTGAGTCTCAATTTGTATGGCTTCTTGAGGAAACAATCCTTCCTTGTTTTGTTTGTATGTTTTTGTTTGTTTGTTTGTTTGTTTGTTTGCCATTTACTGAAGTGAAAACGCATGAATAATTCTGGCTAATAGTTTCTCAGGGGAAGTTACTTTTATCCCTTGAAAGCTAATGCCTTAAATTATTGGTGTGAAGATTCCAGAACTCTCCACATCTCTCTTTATGATCATAGATTCTGGACCACTAAGCTACAGCTGAGAAGACAGCTGTCCTGCACAGGTGGCCAGGCCTATAGCAGACTTTGGGATAGAAGTAAAATTTTCTTTCTTTAAGACACTGATATTTTGAGGTTGGTATTTTACTGCAGCATAACCAAGTCTATATATACTGATAAAACTATGAAACATTCTAAAAACGTTTCAAAATTATCTCAGTTTACATCATTGTGATTTGTTTTTTCACCTGTTATTCATTCATAGAAACATCATAAAAGTATATTCTCTAACAAATGTATTCTTCAATGGATAGAAAGTTTTTTATATAGCACGTGACTGAAGAGCCATTGGTTGTTTGTTATTATAAATGTTAAATACTAATGAAAACCAACTAAAATATTTTGAGAATAACTAAAAGATTGAGTCCCCATAGTGCAAGAGAAATGGGACTGGAGTAGCAGCAGCAGCAACAGTACCATAGACAGCAAATTCAATACTTTATTGCAGGTTTATCTGAGGTCAAAGAACATAAGGAAGAAAAAGCAACTACTTTCAGGAGAAAACAAAAATGTTAATTTCAGAGTGATGTTTGAACTGACCAGAAAGATTACCAGTAGAAAGTAATCAATACTCATAGAAAAATGCTGGAGAAAAAGAAAAAAAAGACACTGTTTTAAATACTTGAATAGGGAATGAGATATTAATAGAAGGAAGTTATTAGGTAATTGTTTGGAATAAAAGGAAATGTATTTAGATTAATAAAGAAATCACAGCAACTGCAAGCTCCGAATCTCAGCTGTTTATAAATATAACATGGAAAAGAAAAGAAATTGGAGAATCACAAACAAGTTTACAGTCAAGAAAGCAGAAAAATATAAGATAGACAGAGATAGATAGACATAGATTAGATGATAGACACATTTAAGTAATTTTTCTTACATTTCAATTTGAATTTTAGCAGAGTCGTCACAGAAGATTTATCATCTCCTTGATTCCCATTTTTCTATGTAATTGTGTTGAAAACAGCATTGTTAATATGTTCAGACTATGATTATATGTTCATACATGTGTTAGTTTTACAAAGAAAGAAGCTGTTTCTTTTTATAAGGCTTCCATCTATTTAAATTATGCAACAAAAAGAAACTAATTAGCTCTGGTACAAGCAGCATTAATAATTAACACAGGTTTCTTCACCTATTCACCTTGATAGTAACTAATTCAGAAAAGGGAAGAAAAAAACAGAGAAACACTTTATTAGTATGGTGAGAATGATTTTGATGAGATGAAGAGGAGGACGAGAAACAAGTCATATAAGACATATGGCAAGTTAAGGAATCTTCTACTCTACAACTTGATCCAATGTGATTTAGTACTACTTAGTACTAAGAATAAATAATTTGATAAACTTTACTCTTATGTTTCTGATGGCAACCAAAAATTCCAGGAGCAGTAAATGTTTATGGAGAATACATGAGCATTTTAAAATTAATTTTACTGTAAAGCCGATAGGATTATTATATGAGAAATGACTAATTGCAAGTAGAATTCTGTTTTATTTTAAACTACTGTACCAGTGGGAAATACTACCTCAAATCTTAACTGTGATTATGATTTCAATAATGGACCACCTACAAACTAATATCCCTAGCTCAGTTTCTCAAAGAGATTTTCTATACCTCTGTTACAATTATCTTACATAAATCTGTTCTAGTAACTCATCTGCTCAAAATTCTTTGATGGTGCTATTTGTTGTATTAACGCACAAACAAAGCCCTTTACAACTTGGCTGCAACAATCTTTCCAGACACATATGTTACCCCTACCCTAGACTTAAGCAACAATCAATTCTTAGTTCCTATATTCACCTTTTCTCTGTTTCCTCTGTTTCCCGAGCATCCTTCACTTGCTCTAACTGTGGGCTTTCAATTCATCTACCCAAGTCCAATTCATGAATGATCTCCTTTATAAAATTTTCCTCAGTGCAGAGTGAAGTGACAGGGGGTAAAAAAATACATAAAGTATAACAGAATCTTGCATAGATCTATGATGATAATGTCCCATAAACTGAGAAACATGATTAACTCAAATCTCAATAATGCTAACATAAATAAATAAATAAATAGATAGATAAATAGATAAATAAATAAATAAAAACCACCCTCTGACACCACCAGTCCTTCCAGTCACAATAACCTCCACTGTGATATAGGAGGTTGGACAATTAAATTCGCGAACTTGTTGCAACGATGTTGCTAACCTTTTTTTGGTATCAGAGAGATTATTCATTATGAATTTGTACCAACTGGACAAACAGTTAACCAAGTTTATTATTTGGAAGTGCTGAAAAGGCTGCTTGAGAAAGTTAGATGACCTGAACTTTTTGCCAACAATTCATGGCTCTCGCATCACGACAATGCACCAGCTCACATGGCACTGTCTGTGAGGAAGTTTTTAGCTAGTAACAAATAACTGTATTGGAACACACTCCCTACTCACATGATGTGGCCCCCAATGACTTCTTTCTTTACCCAAAGTTAAGGGAAATATTGAAAGGAAGACATTTTTATGACATTCAGGACATCAGTGGTAATACGAGGACAATTCTGATGGCCATTCCAGAAAAAGAGTTCCAAAATTGCTTTGAAGGGTGGACTAGGGGTTTGTGCCAATGCATAGCTTCCCAAGGGGAGTACTTCGAAGGTGACCATAGTGATATTCAGCAATAAGGTATGTAGCACTTTTTCTAGGATGAATTTGCAAACGTAATTGTCCAACCTTGTATAGTTCTCTGGCTTCTATCATCACAGTCTGGTTTGTAATATAATTTAGTTTGTGTTTGTTTTTACAACCATCTACTAATCTTCTTAAGGAAAAATACTGTTGGGTTTATCGGTTTATGGTTGTATTCATGCTATACCTTTGATATTGCAGGCAGTTAATAAATAGATATCTTTGGATTTGAATTGCTTAATTCACTGTCAACTCAGGCTGAAGTTTGCTTGTCATTGAAAATGAGCAAGTCTGAACATTTTACAGAGGTTTTAATTCTATCTCAGTTATTACAAATTAAAATAATATTCAGTTAAAACAAAATGTTAGAAACATTTATTTTCATAGACAGAAGGACTGACTATAAACCATACAATTCAACCATTAAAAGGTCATATGCGAACTTTTCATAAGAAGTTTCATAATAGGGATATAGAAAAACAGCCAGATTAAAGCTTAGGGATGAGAAAGTGTAGATAAATTGACAGTATGTTATTGATAAAGAAAACAAACAAACAGAAAAAGACTATTTCATGGGGAAAGGGGCCAAGGACTTTTTTTTTTTTTTTAATTAAGATGCAGGGTTTTAAGTATGAATGCATGCTCAGAAGATGAACCAAGTAGGAGTGTATAGAAAAAGAATGATAATTTATTATATAAGGTCCTGAAGAATTTGGGACCAAACTACTAGAGGAAGGGACATTCTTGCCTTTTTGCCATCTCCTCTTTCTCATGCATATACTGTCAGCATATTTGCTCCTGTTGGCAAAGGGAAGAGATCATAATACTATATACAAAATGGCCATTTGATTCCACAGAGAGATGCTTCATTAGCTAGAGAACTGAATGAAAGATAGAGTTATGTGTTGCAATTTGAAATGATTGTTTCAATGAACAACTGCAACAATAAAAACAAAAAAACTTTTCTAGAACTGTTTGGTTCATAAAATTTGGTAAGTAGTATTTTCTGGGTGCCATGCCAGACATTCAATTATGGGACATGGCAGTAATGATAAATAAGATATAACCTCTTCACTCAGGGAGAGTAATCTTGGACTAGTAGTGAGAAATATCCCAAATAAGATCCAAGATATTTCTGGCTCTTCCTACATGAGCAAGATTATTGGCAATCCCTACTAATTTCAGTGTTAAGGAAGTGCTTAACCCAGAAATAAACCCACATAAAAATGGACGGATATTTTTTGACAAAGAAGCCAAAAACATACAATGGAGAAAAGAGAGCCTCTTAAATAAATAGTGCTGGGAGAATTGGAAAGCCATGTGCAAAAGAATGAAACTACACTGCTACCTGTCACTATGTACCAAAATTAACTCAAAATGGATCAAAGACCTAAACATAATACCTGAAACAATAAACTGCAGAGAAGAAAACATAGGTACTAAACTTATGGACCTTGGGTTCAAAGAGCATTTTATGAATTTGACTCCAAAGGCAAGGGAAGTAAAAGATAAAATAAGTGAATGGGACTATATGAAACTTAAAAGCTTCTGCACAGCAAAAGAAACCATCGACAAAATAAAGAGGCAACTAACTGAATGGGAGAAGATTTTTGCAAACAGTGCCTCCGATAAGGGGCTAATATCCAAAATATACAAGGAACTCATGAAGCTCTACAACAAAAAAACAAACAACCCAATTGAAAAATGGGCAGAGGACCTGAAGAGACATTTCTCCAAAGAGGACATACAAATGGCAAATAGACATATGAAAAAATGCTCAGCATCGCTAATCATCAGAGAAATGCAAATGAAAACCACAATGAGATATCACCTCACCCTAGTCAGAATGGCTATCATCAACAAGACAAATAGCAACAAGTGTTGGAGAGGCTGTGGAGAAAAAGGAACCCTCATATACTGTTGGTGGGAATGCAGACTGGTGCAGTCACTATGGAAGGCAGTGTGGAGGTTCCTCAAGAAATTACGAATAGAATTACCATATGACCCAGCAATCCCTCTCCTGGGTATCTACCCAGGAAACCTGAAAACACTTATCCATAAAGACACGTGTGCTCCAATGTTCATTGCAGTTTTATTTATGGTGGCCAAACAAGGAAACAACCAAAGTGTCCTTCGATAGATTGGATAAAGAAGTTGTGGTACATAATGGACTACTACTCTGCCATAAAAAAGATGAAATAGTACTATTTGCGACAACATGGATGGATCTTGAGATTATATTGCTAAGTGAAATAAGTCAGACAGAAGAAGTCAAGAATGATATGGTTTCACTGATATGTGGTATATAAACCAAAAACAACAAAAGAACAAGACAAACAAATGAGAAACAAAAATTCATAGACACAGACAATAGTTTAGTGGTTACCAGAGGGTAAGGGGGTGGGGGGAGGGAGAGGAGGGTACGGGGGATCAAATATATGGTGATGGAAGGAGAACTGACTCTGGGTGGGGAACACACAATATTTACAGAATTATAGAATTGTACATCTGAAGTCTATGTAAATTTACTAATAATTGTCACCCCAATAAACTTTAATTTTAAAAAAGAACACAATTTCTATTCAAAAGTAAGGGCAACTTCGAAGAAGTATAGCTTTTCACAACTCGCATGCATTAACATTCTCAGGGAAGGAATGAATTATATAGCCAGAAATAAAATAATAGAAAAAATAAAAAAATAGAAAAATAATAGAAAAATAAAATAATAGAAAAAAGGAGGAGGGGAAAGGAAGGGAAAAGAGGGGAGGTGAGGGGAGGAGAAAAGAGAAAAGGAGAGGAAATTCAAGAAGTGAAGTCATGCAAAGTTATAGCTTAGAAAAACTTGCTCGGTAGTGGGAAGGTTGTATCAAATGTAAGATCCTAGAAGAGAATTAAATTTGGTGGTGAAATTTGGTTTCAGGAGAAGGCTGGGAAGTAAAAGAGTGAATATAGGAGAAAGTGTCCATGACATAGAGTGAACAAAGTAGAAGGAATGATGGAGCTGGAAAAAAGTTCTGGAAAATAACTTTTCTAGCAGCTTTACTGAAAGTGTAATTTGCATACCACAAATTCACCCAGGTAAGTGTACATGTCAATGAGTGTTTGACATGTCATTTTTTTTTTCAAAAATCCTTAAAGTCAATTAGGAAATCTACCCGACAGCGACATATTTGTAAAAGTCTTTACATATTTGTGAAAATCTTTAGCCTTTTGCAGATACACTTAAATGCCTAGATTCTCATTGTCTCTTAGTATTGAATTATGGTATTTATTTGTATCATGTACCTTTTTTGCTGTTAAATGATGAGTTTGGTAATTTCATTGTTATTTTTATGGATTTGTGTTCATTAAGTAAGTTGCTCTTATTACATCTGATTGATCATTACAGTTAAAATAAAATCATGATCACGCTCTTGGAGTAATTTGCAGAGTCTTATACACCCTACATAATTATATCTAGAAGGAGTTTATGAAATGGAACCTCAGGGAAGGGGCTGTAAATGATATTGCAGAGAATTCTGAAAAAAACATGAATACAGTAACCTCCGCCTTACAAGCTTGCTAAGTCTAATTAGCTTTGTGGTAATTATCATAAACTGAAGGCACAGTTCACATTGAGAAGAAAACGTACACTTGTATAAACAATGGCAATTTTGATGTCAGTTTATCGTATTTCTATGCTTTTAAACGTTTTTGAAATATGCTTACTGGATTTTAAAGGAAAGGAAAAGAAAAATAAATGACGTTCAGTAAAAGTGTAATATTTTATTATTTAATTAACTTCCAAAAGGTTCACTTTTAATCAAAATTATTTCCATTGCTGCTGTAGGTCTATCATCTCAAACTATGACATGAAAATTATGTGCAAGCATTTCAGTTACAAAGACTGCTTAACTGTGTAATTTGACAGTGACATCACAGAGTAGATCTTTAGGTAATCTGATACTGAGGATCAAGACATCCTACTTAAAATGTCAACTTCTGAACATTTAAAAGTGTATGCATTTATTTTGTAATTAAGTTTACAAATCTATTTCCTATTTTAATTATGACTATGTAATAATTAAATTTGAATAGCATCAAATACCATGCACATTTTCTTGAAAGGATAAAACTATATATATATATATATATATATATATGCCAACAAAATGTATACAAGTGGACATTTTGGTCAACGTTGCTCAAGCAGTAGTTCGCCGTAATCAGAAGCGTCTGGATGCTGATGGTAACCACTTTGAGCACCTCTTGCAATTGCAGAAGTCAAACGGGACTTGCATTTACCTTTTGTTATTGGTATATATTGAGTATTACAATTTTAATACAGTTTTCCTTTCTTAAAACGTATATTTTTTGGATATATATATATATATATATATATATATATACACACACACACACACACACACACACACACATTATATATATATATATATATATATATATATAGCAGTCATTTTTTTACGATGTCCTCATCATTTAATTCATTTGGGGGATTGAGCGTCAATGTGACTGCCTCCAGCCTGTCTTTCTGTTCTAAGAAGCATGCAAAGAACACATTCATCACACACGGTCTTAGTTCCGGGCTATTTCCTTTGACCTAATTCACCACCAATCTCATACATTCAGTTGACATTTACTGCACGCCTACTATATGCCAGGCATTTTAGTCAGTGCAGTACACGGGAGGCAGAATGGGTCCCTGCTGTGGTTAAGTTTATAGTCTAGTGGAGCAGATAGGACATATATAATCAAATAAGTAAGCAAGATAATTTAGACTGTCACAATTGTTACGAAGGAAGGAAACAGGGTGATGTAATAGAAAGTCATTTAGGAGCTTTCTTTCAAATAGCTCCTCAGCAAAGCTTTCTCTGAAGGGGTGACATTGAACTAGCTATTTGAAGGCTTTGAGAAGAACATTCCAGACAGAAGGAGGAAAAAGTGCAAAGGCCCTGAGATAAGAGACTATGTGGGCTAATAGGAGAGAGAACTAGAAGAACAATATAGAGTAGCCACCCCACAGGAAGTTCAGTACAAGACACCCAATGGATGCCTGAAACCTTAGATAGTACTGAACCCTATATGTACTATGTTTTCTCCTATACATGCATACCTATGATAAAGTTTAATTCATATATTCAGCACAGTAAGAAGTTAACAACAATAAATGATAATAAAATAAAACAGCTATAACAATACACTAATAAAAATTATGTGAATATAGCTTTTTTTCTCTCTCTCAAAATATTTTATTGTACTTATCTTTTCACTTAAAGAAAGCACATTAAAGCTTTTCTTTGCCATATCTGAATTGCCAGCACCACTACTCTTGCACTTTGGGGCCATGATTAAATAAAATAAGGGTGACCTGAACACAAATACTTCCATACAGAGACAGTGGACCTGATGACCGAGAGGGCTACTAAGTGACTAGCAGTGGGGGAGCGTCAACAGAGTGGGGATGCTGGATGAAGGGATGAGTCCAGCTCTGGGCAGGACAAAGCAGGACCCGAGAGATTTCATCACTGTTACTTGGAACCACACACAACTTAAAATCTATGAATTGTTTATTTTTGGAATTTTCCACTTACAGTAGTATTTTCAGACTTCAGTTGACCGTGGGTAACAAACTGTGGAAATTGAAACTACAGCTAAGGGGGGACTACTGTAAGTGGAAATAAATAAGTATGAGGTGGGGAGAGGAAGTGGGAGAAAAATGAGATGGGTTTAGAGAAAGGCAATACAGAGGCACTGGGCTTGAAAGGAGTTTAGATTTTAATCTAAGGTCTATAGGAATGCACTGATTTTTCTTTTTTCTTTTTTTTTTTTTCACTAAAATAAGGTTTCAGCTAAAGAGTGATATGATCTCCCTAGAATTTAAAATTCTCTGGAGTGTGTCATGGAGCACAACTTGGGGGAGGGAAAGAGTGAAAACATGGAAGTCTACAGATTATGATGGTCATATTGTGCTCCGGGTAAGAAAGGATCACAACTGGGGGAAGGGAAATTGGAAGAAGTGGCTGCGTTCTAACTTTATTTCCAAAGTGAACCTGGAGGGCTTCTAATGACTCTAATGTCAGAGTAGTGAAATAAAAGATACAAGAAACTAAGATAATGCTAGGTTTTTGATGAGAGCAGTGGTGCCTGATGGATTTTTGTTTGTTTGTTTGTTTTCTTTTTATACCCTTTTACTTTTTATTCATATAGAAGAATATTCGCAGAAAAATACGTTGGAGAATACAAACATTATTTAAATTGATTTCGTATTACTAACAATTGAGAGGTTTTTTAATTATAATTAAAACATATTTTTATTTAGGAACTGATGGGTTCTTGCCAGTAATTTTCATATTTTTTATTCTTAACATGCCTGTGGGATTGACACACTCTGCTAACTTTCAGCTGTGACCATTTCTTTTCCTTTTGTTTTTTTTTTTCCTTTCCTTTTTTGCGCATATGTGTTACTAGCTGCAGCCACCTTAGGTAATACTCTTCCTGGTTGAATCTGGCCTTTTGAACCCAAAAGCAGCAGTCACAAATGTACACCCGTTTTTATTTTAAAATGAAATACACATCTTCTAGCAAAATATGTGAGTCTGCTTTTCTTAAAAGAAGACTAAGCATCAGTGGTTTTGATGAGAAAGCTTATCCTTTTCTGCATTAATCGTCTGCCAGGAGTTTAGAAGCAACTAACTGTATCTATTTAGACTTGAACACTCATTGGCAGCAAAATTGAACCAAATCAGGCTTATTGGTATGACCTATTAAACTATTCAGTAAATAAAGTAACCAGAACTTCCAAGTTCTGGCAAATGGGTTTGTGGCAGCAAATTAGAGTTATGAAATCTTGAGATCATCTATGTCTACAACTTTATATGTCACTTTATTCCAGGTACCTATTTTGGTCACTCAAAGCTAATTTTTACAGAGAAGCCATGTAGCTTACTGGTTAACTCAGAGTATGGCCTGTGCAGTTACATTACCTGTGCTCAAAGTCCAGCTCAGTTCCTTACTACCTGTATAACACCAGGTAAATTACCTAGCCTCTCTGAGCCTCAATTTCTTCAACTCTAATTTGGGCATGATAACAGGATCAAACTCTTACATTATTATGAGAATTGAATGATTGAATATGGGTGAGGCAATTTAAAAAGTAAGTGGCTGGGATAAGCTCTATAGAACTATTACCTGCTTTTAGAATTATTTTGCTTTTTTCCTCCACATTTTTAGTTATTCAATCTACTGGGCGGGCCCCAATCAATAGTAAAATTCACTGGCAGCACTCAGTTTTATATAACTGATGAAAGCCTATAACCATGTGCAAAGGCTAAAATGACCTTAGGGGAATGCAATTTATATTACAATGGCTTAATGGAAGCAATTATATTATATCAGCATAAAAACTTTTAAATAGAAAAATGTATTTGCCAGTAAAAAAAGTTCTATATTTCAACAAGAATGTTAATATGCCAACTGTTTATTAGTGAAGATTCAAGGAATATTCACCACTTAGTATTAAGTTTTATGACTTTTAATTCAATATCCATTAATAAGTTTATTCAAAATCAAGAAGAGTTTTATAATATAATATTTAATTATAAAGTAGTCTTAAAATATAAAATATCTAGGAACTATGTCAAACTTTTTAACAAATATAACTAATTAAATCTTTGTAGGGAGATATTGGGGCATCTAGTAACTGATTTAAAACCATGAAAGGAAATTTTTACAGTAATGGAGACCATTGGCATTCTCTTCATATTCATTTTTCCATTCACTAAAAAAAACCCACAAAATTGAAAGTCAAATATATAATGAATCATTAGCTCTGAATAGTGTCATTACTATTGTTTTAAAGAACATGAGTTTTGATATGAAATTTGAAATCACTGGAATATATATATATAAATATTTTAGTAGGACAACAATGCTTAAGCAATATAAATAATGTTTCAGATTTGAAAATTCAAATTGAAAAATCATATTATGTTTGAAGTAAAATAAGCAATTTTGATTTTCCTTAATACTTTGTTATTTTGATATTTTTAAAAGAAGGTGTGCACTTATGACTACTAGTCACTATTTCATTACAACTACCCCTACCATCACGACAACAAAATGTGTGGGATTGGTACAATAGAAGCGTGATAAAGGGTTTTATCACCGTTAACTGGCTCTGTTCCTGTGGAACTTGTATACATCATTATAAAATTTGTGTTGAGAAGGAAGAGTTGAAGAATCTCTAAAATAAATTAGCATAACTGGTTGAAGTAGAGCAGTAGGAAATGTTAATGGTCTAGAACGGTCTAAATAAAAATCTATTTTAGTTATAGTGCTTAAAGAAAAGTTAATAATTTAAATTAATGTTACCCTCCCATGCCAAGAAAAGCTTGCTGCACGTTCTTGAAAGATTTCTTGATATGATATATATAATCAGGTTTACTCTCTAAGTTATTCAGTTTAGACAATAATAATAATAATAATAATAATAATAATAATAATGCACGTTTAGATAAAACTGCATTTATTTAAATATTTTTTCTTGAAATTAAAAAATAAGAATAATATGTTGTTCTGCAGTATGAAATATAAAATTATATTGGCATTAAGTTGAATAAAAATTACAAACATAACACATGCTCATTATAAAAAAATTCAAACAAAAGAAATTAATAAATAAAAAGTTAAAATCTCTCATTTAGGTACCCAGTCCCAATTCCTAAAGGTTATCATAGTTGACCATTTGAAGTATACCATTTTAGACCTTTTCCTTATATTTATAAAAAATATATGGGTTCATACATACAGATTCATACCTGTAGATACACTTTCTGTAAAAAAATAATTATAATCAGATCTATTGTCTTTCAACTTGCTTATTTCAGTAAAATACACATTTTCTTATTTTGTAATGGCTGCAAGTAATCCATTCTATTGATTTTACATAATATATTTTACCAAAGATTGATATTGAGTTTCCTTCCAATATTTCACTGTTACATACAATATTTCAGGGGCCATTTGCATAGATATGTTTGTGCATGAGTTGATGGTTCTTGCAAGACTCAGTCTTAGAAGTAGAATTAATCAGTTAATGGATTTAGGCATTTAAGTCTTTGAGAAATACAAATTGCTCTCTGAAATGGTTGGGCCGATTTACTCCCCATAGTATATGATAGTGCCTGTCTTCCTCATACTCTCTGGAACACTAGATATTATTCATCTTTACATTTTGTCAATCTTGGTGGTTAAAAATCGTTCTGTCATCATTGTTAGGACATGCATTTATTGAATTAAGACTGATACTAAGTTTGGACCATTTGGATTTCTATTTTAGGGAATTTCCTGATCATATTTTTTTGTTTGTTTGTTTATTTTTCTATAGCATCATTCCGTTCTTTCTAAATTCTAGAAGTTCTTTATAAAGTATGGCTTTTTCTTTTTTGTATTCTATACAAGTTATGAATAACTTTTCCAAAATCACTTGTCCCTGAAATTTGTTTATAGATTCTTGGTAACTATAGAGTAATGCCTCTTAACCATATTCTTCAGTGTCAATATAATTTAATAGAGATATGTAAGATGTATTATGAGTGCTTTATAAATATTACTACAAAGCATAGAATTTTGACTACATTAATTATTAAAAGATAAATAAGATCAAATTCATACTCATTCACATAATGTTACTCTTTACACTTGCTCCCATATATTTTCCTAGATATTGGGGATAAAGCAATAAAACAGACACAAAGACACACTGCATTCACATCAGTGCCTCATAGAGGTACAATCTGATTGAAGAATCAAAGAAAAAGTTAACAAAGAAGGTAAGGAAATAAAGCTACCTTACAAAAAAAAAAAAAAAAAAAAAAAAAAAAAAAAAAAAAAACATGATCCTCATTATCGTTGGTTAATGAAGAGTTAGCACATACACAAAAAATCATTAGGTTATATGTTAGTGATCACAAAAACTATGGAAACTGACAAAATTTCTTTAGGAAGAAACCAATTGACATCTCTACCTGAAGGCAAAAAATAAATATGTTTGATTGTGCTCACCTATATTATAAAAGAAAGAAACCTAAACACATAGTTTATATAATTAAAATTTTATAAGTTTAAATAATCCCTGTCTAAATTTTTAATATATTAACTAATGTAGTTAATTATTTTTTGTTGTTTATGATTTATTCTTTAAAGTAGTTCATTCATGAATGCTGCAAACATTAAAATGAGCCCTGAATAAGTCACAAATATTGACTCTTTTCAGGGCTAAATGTGTATCTTTTGTGATAAAAAGTTTTCATGCTATGAAAACGAGTATATCCATAATATTATACGAATATGTCCATAATATCTACACATTATTATGTATGACAGACTGTTCAGTAATCACCTCCAAATATCAAATACCTTCACTCAACTAGTGATAGACATCTAAGATAATTGAGTACAAATCCACCAGTAGAATAGGAAAAGCCTAACAAACAATGAATTCAAACAATAATAACAACATTATAGGAAACAAATTAATAGTATATATAAAAAAATCACAACTGGCCCAAAGAACTGATGGAATTAGTTATATAATTAAATATAAAATATGCATTGTTAACATTTTAATAAAGTTAGATAAATTAATTTCCCACTTTAACTATTAGAGCTGGAGTGAATCTCTGTGCAAAACATTACTGAATAATGGTTCCCAAATCTATCTGATTTATGATCTATTGGACCAATAAAAGTACATGGTGAGATTATTTCAGTGGATGAAAATGCTGCCAATTTTATTTATCTAACAAATACAGGGCTGTGTTTTTCTCTGTAGATGAACGTGACAAAGTGTCCTAATTTGTATGAGATGAGTCATACCGAATTAGAGGATCTAAGAACATGGAAATGTCAACTGTGGATTAAGGGTAGATATAAAGGGAGGAAATAAGTACAATCCCTACATTGTTGATAATGATGGATATGGAGAAAATAAAAGACTACCCATCCTCAAAAGATTTGCCTTCACTGGATTATTGATAAAATTACCTAGCAATATCATGGAGGAATCATTTAAATATATTGAGAGGAAGCATAGTTTTCTACCCCAAAATATGCCTTTTGGGATAGTGCCTATTTTAAGCTGGTTATTTTCAAGAAACAAACGGCTCACGAAAAACCTTTGATCTTCCCCCTACCTAACTAGAAGAATTTAGATAAAGAACTACTCCAGGAAGGGAGTTATCATCATAGATAACTACAATTTAATATGAACTAACTGTTATAGACAGGAAGGAACCCAATGTGACTCCTTTGATAACAGTCCCCTGTGTGCTCTATTGTTAAAATGGCCCAGCAAACATTTAGTTAGGAGATTCCTGTTAGGTGAGCAAATAAGGCTTTGTGTGTGTCAAGCTGGGTACGTAGAATACCTAACGCACCTTCCTTGACACATCATTTATTAGTCAGGAACATCAATTGTTTATACTATAACAAAAAAAATAATCAAACTTGTGCTTGAGTGTAATTACAAAGTACTTGGGCCATCACTCTTCAGTCTCTGTGAATCTTCAAAACTGAACACTGCATCTGTGAAATTCAGAAGTCTACAGTAATCAGATATTTCTCTAACTTCAAATTAAGTCAGTCACATTGGTTGAGTGTGGACCTAACCATTTCTGTGTAAACACAGTTAGGAAAATGAATTAGAACAAGTACAAAGCTGATGACTTTCAAGGGCAATACTAAAAAGGGAAGCCCAAAGAGTGATTGGCAATTAGCAATTAGTTGTGATTAACATCTAAATCAATCATGCTAACTGGGATTTTTAACACAACCATGAATAAACTATGGACAGAACCAACTTATTAATAGTAGTCTAACTTGATTTTTAATTGTGCTCCCATAATGAATGATACTATTGAATTCCAGTCTGCTGGATTGATTTTCATATCAGTTCATGATAAACCAGAGAATGCCCCAACTATTTTTAAAGGTTGATTATTTTCTTAAATAATGAAGGTTGAAACATCTAAATAGGCTGTACCTTAAGGAAAAGCGGAAGTAGTCTCAGTTTTATTCATCGCCTCTTCTCTGTGTTTCATGTAAAACTTCATGGCATCTTTCCATTTCTTTAGTGTCTACTTGCTCTCTCCAACTTTTATTTTTTAGTCACAATATAGCTAAAATATAATTTTGTTTATGTCACAGCAAACTAAATGAAGGTTGGCATTCCTTTATAACTTTGTGTGAATTAATTTTAATGTGTTACATTTTCCAATGGTGTTTTTATAGCTAAAGCTGTAACCTCTAATAATGGAAGAAAAGCCTTATTCTTTCTAAAGCAGATTCAAAGTATAAGTGTGCAGGCGCTAGTTTTAAGAGCATGTGAACACCCGTTTCCAAGGGACCAATAATGACACCATGTGATTATAATGAAGTTTATCTCTTTGCCAAACAATGGGTAAGTAGGTAGATAAAGTAAGCTAACAAGTTAAATTATGGCTGTAAAAATTCAGTTTCCTGAAGTGACTAGCAGCATACCATAAATTATGGTATGCAAATGTGATCTACAAATTTGAATCAGTTTCCTTATCTCTCAAATTGAGTGTTAACTTTGTGGAGTTGCTGTGAACTCTAAATCTGTTAACACATGTAAAACATCGATCACAGAGTCTGACACACAGGAGGTGTCAAATTTCTTTCCTTTATCCCAATTGACTGTATATTGAGCTACAAGTCTGGTTTACATTTACAAAATAAATGCTACAAAATACATTGGTCTGAATCATCAGATTAAGTTGTCTACTGTATGCTCCTGATCTGAACAAATTCTTCCCTTTGCTGTCCTCCACCTGCCTAGTGTGGGTTAGATGCATATCCCAGATGCTGCCTTAATAGCCTGTGTTTAACTCAGTCATCCATCACTCACCTAGCTACCCCATTAAGTGTGGAATCCCTTGAGGGCTGAGATCCAGTCACTAGAGATCAATAATTTGGGGACTGGATGGAAGAATAAGCGAATCGAATCAATTTATTACTAAATCCTGACTTAATTTGATGTGAAGTAAACAAAGCTGCATTAATACTCTGTTACTAAGAACCAAATATTTGCTAAGGGATACAGTTAAGAGAAAAACAACTTTGATGGTGAGGAATTGTGTTTTGCTGCCATGGCTTTAGGTAATACTCAGATATTTGGACTTTATCCTTTGTCCTGAGAAAATAATATGATGATGATAAACTAGGGAATTAGTCACTAGGGGGCCTGCCTACGATGTGCCCCTATTGCCAGTTTGTCTTCAATTCGCCAAGAGAGCCTATAATTGTCATCAAATGCATATCGGAAGAGTTAAAATATGTTTGAATTACGTAGGATCTGAGTTACCAAAATGTTGCTTTGATCAGTAAACCCCTGTAGTGCAAAACCTCTAGAAAAAAATCCCATCATTGCCTCTGTGATATAATAAGAAATACCAGAGGTGCCAAAAAAATGTATACAAGGGGACTCTTTGGTCAGTATTGCTCAGGCAGTAGTTCACCATAATCAGAAGTGTCTGGATGCTGATGGGAACCATTCTGAGCACCTCTTGTCATTGTAGAACACAAACATGACTTGTATTCATCTTTTGTTATCGGTATATATTGAATACTACAATTTTAATACAGTTTTCCTTTCTTAAAATGTGTATACATTTTTTTTTTGGCACCCTCTATGTGTCTTTTTCCAGAATCCTCACACAGCACTTCTAAAACCTTTGTAATTTACTGTGTGATAAGGGTAAAAAGGGTATCTTTTGTTATTCATAATAAGCCCCTTTCAACCATACCTGAGATTATACTAATGAGGTGATTCTTGGTGGGCTCCTAGAAAGCTTCAGGATGGAGGCTGATTGCCAAAAGAAACAATTATATGATTAGAGGTTTGGAATTTTCAGCCTCACTCCCAAACCCTAGGGAAAGGTTGGAGTTTAATTATCAGCGGCCAATAGTTCAATCAACCATGTCTATGCAATGAAACTTCCATAAAATTCCCCGACAAAGGGATTTGGAAAACTTTTGGGTTGGGGAACACATTTACATGTGTCAGGAGGATGGCCCACCCCAAAATCCTGCACTTGGGACACTTCCAGACATTGTCCTATGTACCTCTTCATCTGATTGTTCATTTGCAACCTTTATAATCTCCTATATAATAAACCTGTAATAGTAAGTAAAGTGGTTCCCTGAGTTCTATGAGTCATGATAGCCAAGTATTAAACCTTAGAAGGGAGTCACAAGAACCTTGGATTTGTAGCCAAGTTGGACAGAAGTATGGGTAATCTGGGGATCCTGTGCTTGCAATTGACCTTTGAAGTGGGGGACAGTCTTGTGGGAATGAGCCCTTAACCTGTGGCGTCTGGCTAACTCTGGGTATGTAGTGTCATAATTGCTTCATATGAGAGAAAAATCCATACATTTGAGTGAGAAGTGTTGAGTAGAGAAACGGTTCTTTTTCCTTTTATCCTCTGACTTTATCTTCATCTAGGCCATATCTAGATTCTTCACTACTGATTTACCTTCCCGTTTTAACTTTCCACTCATTTCACAACAAAGCCATAACTAACACTGCTAGCGATCATGTTGGAAACCCGTGCATACTCCAGGCTAAGTTTGGTCAGACTCTGCCATAATCCCTGCCCATGTTTCCAGATTTGCTCTTTTATTGGCTAAATCATCTTCAAGCAGGGCCTGGACATTCAACCACACTTGAGAAAGAGTCAAGGGTGGGAGAAGACTGACTCTGTGCTGTAGGGAGTAGATTCCAGTGATAACATTAGCTTCTATAAAAGACAAATCCTAAAACCTGAGTGGCTGAAAATAATTCAAGTTTCTCAGTCACTTTGAAATTTAATGAGGGTTGGTGGGGTTTGGGGGTTGGCAGTTTCTGTTCCACAGAACAAGTTTGGGGTCAAGTGCTTCCCCCTAGGTCCTCGGAATCCCATAGAAGGAGCCAGATGACAGGAAAAAAAGGACCAGAGATGTTTTTTGAGGGGCTTTGCCTGGAAGAGACACATATCACTTCCACTCATATTGCATGGACCAGAACTCAATCATATGGTCACGCATTACTGTAAGGATGCTGGAAAGTGTAGTGGAGCTTTTATTCAGGAAGAGAGAGGACAGAGGAATCAATGAGCAATGATATAATCTGCCACAAAGGAAATCTCAAAAAGGCAAGAAAATAATTCACAGAGGAATCAATCTCAGGGGTATGCAAATTTTTAAAATGATCCTCCAGTGGTTAATTCAATTGAGTGTGTATATGCGTGTGTGTATATCTGGCGATAATCTCTGTATAATGAAAAAAAAAACAATAAATTTATATTGTAAAAATACTACTTAAGGGAACTATGTAAATCCCTTCATAAAGTTAGGAATCCTCTTCCAAATACAAGTATTTATCCCACGATTTATATATACCGCTAAAACAAGCATATTATGTAGTTTAATTTCTTAAGTCACACATTTGCCAAAATAATTCAAGGCTAATATGAGTCTGGATTATTATTTGAAAAGCACATTTCATGAGCCAGACGTATTAAAACTATAAACTAAATTTTTTGGTGGTTTACCTGTCAGATGATTCTATTAATCCACCACCATAAATGAAAAGACTTCATTGAAGCTATGCTATTGGATATAGATATCTCCAAATTATCATTTTTGCCATTTTATGTCTCCATTGCCCAAGAATATTTTCTCATTTGTGTAAATGTGTCAGTTGGCCCAGCTGTTGGAGATTAACAGTAAAGTGATTGCTTTGTATGGCTCCATGAAATGAACAGAGGAACAAATCTGAATGGGCCTGGCTGGCTCGATTGCCCAGAACATGAAATTTATGAGGTAATTATCATGGCTTCAATCATTGTTCAAACTGGAAAAACCTGTTACAAAATCACCAGACTAGTCATATCGACCTGAGAAAATAATAGACAAATATTTCCAGGGACTACAACGGTACTCTTGGGGAAAGAATCCAAATATTTGAAAAAAAAAAAAAATTCACATTGTTCAAGAAAAATAATTCACTCAAATCACAAAGTCTTACTGAGAAATTAGTAAATCTTGGTTTTACCATATGACGAATGAAACTACTATAAATATTTTATTATTTAATATAGGCATAAATGACCCGGTGCAAAAAAATATATCCTGTAAACAATCGGTCATTATTTTTGGCTGTGTACAACACATAATAAATTGTTGTGAATCAGATCTGGACATGGCATAGCATCTAAATTCAGAAACAATTTTACTCTGGAATGAGTTATTCAGATGGAATAACTCATCCTCCAAGAATACATAGTGAATGCCTAGTAACTATTTTAGATCCAAAGACAAAATATATATATATATATCCTTATCATCAAGGACCTTTCTTTCTAATGGAGAATAACAAGTGCAAAAATAACGAGATTATGAGATGCCTATTAAAACAGAAGTCTATGTAAAGTTCAATGAAAGCAAAGAAGGAAGGTCATCTATGCTGACCTGGGGGAGCCAGGAAATGTCTCAGCTTAAATGTGAAGACTGAGTAATATTTGTTTCTGGATAGCAAGACAAAGGAGACCATTAAGAACAAACAATAGCAGAGGTTAAGGCATTAAAATAGGAAAACAACAGAACATAATGTGGATGTCAAAGGGATAGACTAAGTAAAAAAACAGATGTTACGCTTTAGGTAAAGAGGACCCAGTGAAAACTTTTGAGAGGCAGAATTACATAATGAGGTTTATTTATTTAGAAAATCCCTTGGGTAGCTGCACAAGAATGGATTGCAACACAGGCAGTAATTTGCACATTCTTCATGGATGAAGAGCAGTGTGAGCCCCACATTCTTATTCGGTGTGCCTAAGGTGAGGCCCAAGAATTTGTATTTCTAATAAGCTTCCAAGCAATGCTCTTGCTGCTGGTCTGTTAACCACACCTAGATTAGTACTGGATTAGACACAAAGAAAATATCCCAGGAGTAATAATGAACTAAAGCAGTGGCAATAGGAGAGACAGTAGTTGAAGAAGTGTTAGTAGACGGAATAACTGACCATCTACTGACTGATTTAGGACAAATAAACAGCTTTGAAAACAGAGAGGGAATCCTTTTACCTCACTGAGATGTCCAAATCTCTCAGTTTTTCATTATCCTTCATTTTCACCCCTACTCCCTCCATTTCTCATTTTCCTTCTTACCTTGCTTAAATGATCAGTCATAATCACTCCTTTGCATATTCTTTCTCTGCCTTGCCCACCATCGTGCATTTCACTATTCTTATGGGGTCTGACAATTAAGTTCACCAACATATTGCAGCGATGTTGTTAACTTTTTTTTTTTTTTTGTATCAGAGGGATTATTCATTATGAATTTGCACTGACCAGACAAACAGTTAACCAAGCTTACTATTTGGAAGTGCTGAAAGGGCTGCATGAAAAAGTTAGATGACCTCAACTTCTCACCAACAATTCAAGGCTCTTGCATCACTACAATGCACCAGTTCACATGGCACTGTCTGTGAGGGAGTTTTTAGCCAGTAAACAAATAACTGTATTGGAACACCCTCCCGACTCACCTGATCTGGCCCCCAATGACTTCTTTCTTTATCCGAATAAAGAAAATATTGAAAGGAAGATATTCCTTGATGACATTCAGGACATCAAGGGTAATGTGACAACAGCTCTGATGGTCATTCCAGAAAAAAGAGTTCCAAAATCGCTTTAAAGGGTGGACTGGTGGACTAGGCACTGGAGTCAGTGCATAGGTTACCAAGGGGAGTACTTTGAAGGTGACAGTAACGATATTCAGCAATGAGGGATGTAGCACTTTTTCTAGGTTGGGTTCGCAAACTTAACTGTCAGGACTCTTATTTTTTTTTTTTTTTATTTTTTTTTTTTTCTGGAAATACCTATTTAATAGTTTGCCAAAGGATATTTCTGATCAGAGCAACACAGAAATCAGTTGACTTAATAGACCTGGGAAGTTATCCTGATCACCACTATAAATTAAACTTCAACCTTTGTTTAACCTGATTTTTTATTTTTTTTTATTTTTTTTTTATTTTCTTTCTTTTATTATTATTATTATTTTTTCCCCTCCCCCCATCCACCATCCCTCCGACCCCACACCGAACCATCACATTATATATATAAAATTATAGTTGGCATTCATTAATGTCCAGCCTCTGGTGTCCAATGCCATGATCAGGTATCCACAGCATCCCTGAGGTGGTCTCCCAAACAGGACGCATGCCCATCGGATATCCAACAAAATCTCCACAACATTATAGAATACCTTCCCCAAATTAATTTTCAAAAAAAAAAAAAAAACCCCGAGGCCATCTTGTGGTCACCAGCTGCCTCCAAATCCCTTCACCTTTCCCCTTATCCCCAACCCCCTCCCACACACCCATCTAACCACTCTCGGTTTTTTCTCTGCGTCCCCAAAACTGTCTCTGATTAGTTCATTCGCATAGTCTTTTCTTTAGATTCCATATATAAGTGAGATCATATGGTACTTGTCTTTCTCTTTCTGACTTATTTCACTTAACATAATGTTCTCTAGATCCATCCATGTTGCTGCAAATGATAAGATTTCTTTCTTCTTTATGGCTGCATAATACTCCATTGTATAAATGTACCACAGCTTCTTAATCTAGTCATCTACCGATGGGCATTTCGGTTGTTTCCATATCTTGGCTATTGTGTAAAGTGCTGCAATAAACATAGGAGTGCATACAGATTTTTGAATTGGAGTTTTGGATTTCTCCGGGTAGATGCCTAGGAGTGGAATTACTGGATCATAGGGTAGTTCCATTTCCAGATTCCTGAGATACCTCCATACTGTTTTCCATAGTGGCTGCACTAATCTGCAGTCCCACCAACAGTGCACTAGCGTTCCCTTTTCTCCACATCCGCGCCAGCATTTGTTGTTTGTTGATTTATTGATAATAGCCATTTTGACTGGAGTGAGGTGGTATCTCATTGTGGTTTTTATTTGCATTTCTCTGATGGTTAGTGAGGTTGAGCATTTCTTCATATGTCTTCTTGCCTTCTGTATGTCCTTTTTAGAGAAATGTCTCCCCAAGTCCTCTGCCCATTTTTTAATTGGGTTGTTTGTTTTTTTGGAGTTGAGTTGAGTAAGTTTTTTATAGATTTGTGATAGTAATCCCTTATCAGATATATCATTGGCAAATATCTTTTCCCATACAGTAGGATCCCTATTTGTTTTATTGATGGTTTCCTTTGCTGTGAAGAAACTTTTTAGTTTGATGTAATCCCACATGTTTATTTTTTCTCTTACTTCGCTCGCGCGAGGGGATATATCAGTGAAAATCTTACTCCGGGTAATGTCCATGAAGTTTCTTCCTATATTTTCTTCTAGATATTTTATGGTTTCAGATCTTACATTTAAGTCTTTAAGCCATTTTGAATTTGTTTTTGTATATGGTGTAAGGAGGTGGTCCAGCTTCATTTTCTTGCATGTGTCTGTCCAGGTTTCCCAACACCACTTATTGAACAGACTGTCTTTACCCCATCGTACATTCTTGCTTCCATTGTCGTAGATTAGATGGGCATATAGGCATGGATTTACGTCTGGACTCTCTATTCTGTTCCATTGGTCTATGTATCTATTTTTATGCCAGTACCATGTTGTTTTGATTACTGTAGCCTTATAGTATAGTTTGAAATCAGGTATCGTTATACCTCCCACTTTGTTCTTATTTCTCAAGATTGCTGAGGCTATCCGGGGTCTTTTATGGTCCCATATAAATTTTAGGATTATATGTTCTATTTCTGTGAAAAACGTCGTTGGTAGTTTGATAGGAATTGCGTTGAATATGTATATTGCCTTAGGCAGTATGGACATTTTAACTATATTAATTCTTCCTATCCATGAACATGGAATGTGTTTCCATCTATTTATGTCTTCTTTCATTTCTTTCTTCAGTGTTGTATAATTTTCTGAGTACAGATCCTTTACATCTTTGACAACCTTGAAGAAATGGACAATTTTCTAGAGGCGCACAACCTTCCAAAGCTAACTCAAGAAGAAACAGAAAGCCTGAACAGTCTGATTACCACCAGGGAAATTGAATCAGTAATCAATAATCTCCCAACAAACAAAAGCCCTGGACCAGATGGCTTTACAGGTGAATTTTTCAAAACGTTCAAAAAAGAATTATCACCTATTCTCCTCAAGCTCTTCCAAAAAATCCAGAAGGAAGGAAGACTCCCAAACACTTTTTACGAAGCCACTATCACCCTGATCCCAAAAGCAGACAAAGACACCACAAAGAAAGAAAACTACAGGCCGATATCTCTAATGAACATAGATGCAAAAATTCTCAACAAATTATTAGCAAACAGAATTCAGCAATACATTAAAAAGATCATACACCATGATCAAGTGGGATTCATCCCTGGTATGCAGGGGTGGTTCAACATCCGCAAATCAATTAATGTGATACACCACATTAACAAAATGAAAAATAAAAATCACATGATCATATCAATAGATGCAGAAAAAGCATTTGATAAAATACAGCAACCTTTTATGATAAAAACCCTTAAGAAAGTGGGAATAGAGGGATCATATCTTAACATAATAAAGGCCATATATGACAAACCCACAGCTAACATCATACTCAATGGGGAAAAGCTAAAACCATTCCCCCTAAGATCAGGAACAAGACAAGGTTGCCCACTTTCTCCACTTCTATTCAACATAGTACTGGAAGTTCTAGCCACAGCAATCAGACAAGAGAAAGAAATAAAAGGCATCCAAATTGGTAAGGAGGAAATAAAATTATCATTATATGCAGATGATATGATTCTATATATAGAGAACCCTAAAGACTCCACCAAGAAACTATTAGAACTGATAGATGAATTTAGTAAAGTAGCAGGATATAAAATTAATATTCAGAAATCAGTTGCATTTATATATACCAATGATAAAATAGCAGAAGGAGAAATTAAAAAAACAATTCCATTTACAATTGCTCCAAAGACTATAAAATATCTAGGACTCTTATTTTGATATATAAGACTCCTGGTTAAACCAACCCCTTGAGGACACTTTATCTGTATTTCACAGCTGAGAATAGATAACTAGAGAAACACAAAGCAGTCATGATTGGGACAACTTAAATTTACCATCATGTACTAACTTCCGTTTAGTCCATAGGGCAGTCTGGCAATCATACTATGTTCTTCTAGTTCATTCTCTCTCTCTCTCTCTCTCTCTCTCTCTCTCTCTCTCTCTCTCTCTCTCTCTGTCTCTCTCTCTCATATATATACTTAGTCCCTCAGTACTAGTTTTATTCTCAGCTACATATTCCACTGACAACCTAAAACCACTCAAAAGAGACCCACTACAAGCTCTCCCCGCCGCCCCCTAAAATGCACCCTAAATGCATGTGTGCCCATACATTCTGCTGGCTCTCCTGCATCCGTAAACATGGAACACAGCAAAAACATGGCCATCTATGAACCAGGAAGCAGGCCTTCACTAGACATAGTATCTTGATCCTGGACTTCCCAGCCTCCAGATCTGTGAGAAGTAAATTTATGTTATTTATAAGCCACCTAATCTATGGTGCTTTGTTATAGCAGCCGGAACTAGGACAAAGGGCTACAGGCAGATACCACTTCTGAAACGCCCTGCTCAGGTTCAGCTCCATTAGGTCCCTGTTTGAAATATTCTACTTCTCATATGGAGCTCTGCTGGGTCTGTAGAGTTGATCTTCAGGAAATTCCCTGAAATATAATTGTGCCATATTGTGGACTGTGTACCTCTTTTCTTGCATGCAAGTCTCAGCCTCTTTATTTAGGGAAGAATACCATTTAAAGAAAGACTTTTTTGACATAAAACTTTCTCTCTTGTGAACAAAAAGTGATTCTTCTACCAGTTATTAATGCAAACCTTTTTGAATTGTATTTCTTTTGACAAATACTGAAATGTGTGCCCTTTCTTGTCAATTTTATCCAGAAACTTATAGCATCATGTCACATTTTCTGTGTAAAACTACAGTGTCCTTGTGACTACGATGACACATTTGCCTTTACATAAAGCAATCACATGTAAAATGAAGCTGAAATCTGAGTCTCACTGTTACCAGGTAGTAAGTAACAGTTTCAGGAAAGCCATACTCTCCTCATGTGTAAATATATGCAAAGATAATCCATGGATTTTGTTTAAAAAAAAATACTGTGCTTAAGAATGTTTTTAAATGCTAAGGTCGTTATACTCGGAAATATATCTTGTGACATTTTAATTCTTTCTATTATACAAATTTGTAACAGCATTGCTCGAAGGAACTTAACAAGACTCAAAGTAATTATTCTCATCCATCTCACTGAAGATCTATAAATCTTGCATTAAAGATTTTGCAAGTTATGGAAATATATTGTCGCTATAAAGTACATTTAGCATCAGAAGGATTCAGATGAGGCTTTGGAATAATAATTGAGAAAACCAAGTAATTTAAATTAGGGCTCAACAATAGGGCTCAGCAAATCATTTTGTAGGCCTTTTGCTCCACATTTATGTCTCTTCCATAAGTAGATTATGCTAATAGGTGCCAAGAGATTCATATCTCCAGCAGGCTGAGATAGGCTGCGGGTACTTTAAATTCTCTTTCTCTCAAAGGGCAGACATCATAACCCAAAGTATTTTCATTATGATTCACTTAATAAAGACGATATGTGGCAGGTAGACTGCCTATCAATAATATTTAGTGAGTATTCATTCTGGACAAGCTTTGCAATGTGGTTTGAAGCAGAAAGGCAAATAAAAGAATATATGATCTTTCCTCTTAGATTCTTGAACTAAAAAATCATGTGTACATCCCACTTTCCTTCCCATAGTGATACACACATGTCAGATAGAGTAAATCCCCCTATACTCAAATCCCACAAATATAGTTTATTTTTGAAACACATGCTAGATCATAACTCCTTACTTTCTCTGAAGAAACTATATGAAAAGCACACAAACTAGTAAACCCACACAAAAACAAAGCTTGATAAAATGATATTGAACCTCTTTCCAGCATTATTTTCTCTGGCTCCATTTTTTTTTTATTGATATAACTGGGATAACAAAGGTACTAATGTTATACGTATGTGTAGGGATTAAATGAGATAAAGTAGAAAGATCATAGCGTATGATCAACACTCAATAAATAATGGTTAACAAAAGTAGAAATAGTATTAGTAACAGCTGTGGCCCCTCTAAAACAGCAGCCTTAGTAACCAATTCATAAACTAGAATCGAGTACTTTTTATATGCCTGATAGTGTACTAGGTGTTGTCAAAATAAACATAAACCACATATTTCATACCCTTAATTATCTCTTAGTATTTTATGACACACACATATACATAAAACCTACAGAGACACTCAAAAACATAAACACATACAAAAATAGAAATACAGTGAGATAAATGTTCTGATTACATTTTATAAGATGTTATACGAGTACACAGAGCCTCACTGCTTGGCAGATGTCACATTTTCTGCCAATTCGATACTGTCTGCTTAAATTTAAATGAAACTTTAATTAGAACTTATTATTGTCTGTTTTTGATAGGATCTCAACTATTGCTACCCAGTAAATTTGTAGGCGCTACATAGCCAGCAAAATACATTAGTCAGCTGCCATGTATAGAATCTTTCTCAAAATCACCTATACTTTAACATATGTCCACTTGACTGAAGATTACAATTCATATTGGTGATACAAATGACATTCCATTACAATGAATGTCCAGTTAGTGAATGGCATACAGTATTTTCTTAAAATGGGATTTCACTGAAGCAGAAACGATATGGATAAAATCTACCACCACTGTGCAGACAGAGTGTTATGATTGCAGCTGGTTTTTTATTTAAATGGTCTTGAGGCTATGTAATGAGATTCTACCTGCATTAGCTAAAAACACAAAATCATATCTGTTTCCTCACGGTCCCGCTACTTGAAATAAATGCATGATAACATTTTTTTTTATATTTTCTTAAATGAGTAAAATTAACAGTTGTAAAAATACTAACTTTGCAAAGAATATGCCAATACCTTAATTTCCATCAGCTATTCCCACAAATAACTCATAATATCCCACCCAACAAAATACAAAATATAAACAAAATCACTCTGCACATCCAGAGATACTGGAGATATTTACTAAATAAATACTCCTCTATTATCCATTGTAGAAATTTTCTTTTGAAAATAGTATTTTGTTAATGAGAGCCATAGTAACTGCATTTTTGTTTTTAATTTCCTATTTCTTCAAAGTGAAAGTTCATAAAACAGTAATCACCTGGCCTTTGGGAAGGCACTAGATATAAGCTGGCACTTTGATAGGAAATGGAGTTATATATCTTCAAACAGTAGTAGCAATAATTGATATATTACTTCTAAGTATTCACATATATGATGAACATTGCTTAGCACTAGAGACTTCATTAACGTTTGTTCTAATTAGAAATGGGATACACAATTTACACAAAAATGGTAACCATGGTTGAACTAGTCTGTAGAACCTTCATACCCTGCTGGTCTTGCAACTCAATAATTAAAAAAAAAATAATTATCTGGTTAAAAAATGGGCATAGGATGTGAATAGACATTTCTCCAAAGAAGATATGTAAATGGCCAATAATAACATGAAAAGCTAGTTGAAATCATACTTAGAGAAATACACATCAAAGCCATGATGGCATACTATCTCATACCCTTTCGAATGGTTATAATAATAATAATATAAAATTAAGAAACAAAAAAACAGAGAATAGTGTATGTTGATGAAAATGTGGAGAAAATGGAATCTTCATACATTGTTAGTGAGAATGTAAATAGAGCAGCCAGTTTAAAAGAGTTTGACAATTCCTTAAAACAGTTATCTACCACAAGACCCCAAATTTCTGCTCCTAGGTATATACCAAGAGAAATGAAACCATATGACCAAATAAAACTTATCACATAAATGCTATAATAGGCAAAAGGGGAAACAACCCAAAGTACCCAGCTATTTATAAACAGATAAACAAAACGTAGTATGTAGTAACGAAGAAATATTATTTTGGCAATAAAAAGGAATAAAGTATTGATACAAGCTACACAGATGAACCTTAAAAGCATTATGCTAAAAAGCCAGACACAAAATGTCACATATTGTGGAATTTCATTTATATGAAATGTTTAGAGTAGGCAGATCCACAGAGGAAGAAAATAGATTAGTGATTGTAAATATACTGAAAAACTATTGGATTGTATAATTTAAATAGTGAATTCTGAGGTGTGAATCATATCTCAATAAAATTGTTAAAAAATAACTACTTAGCTAACTAAATGAAAAAACAAACTAGTCTGTGGAAGTCTTAGAGAGAGTCTTTTTCTCCATTTGAACATCATTTGCTTTACTTCTAACATAGCTGGGATGAAGAATAGAGTGATTCAGCTCAGTGATCTACAAACATTTTCAGTAGTGCAAAATTTAAAAAGCATTTCTTATATGATACTTGAATATAGAAAATAGAAATGCAACATTTTAAAACTATCACTTCCTCTCAATGTCAAATTTATTCCATTTATTTAAAACAATTAAACAATGAGGCTGTTCCAATAACCTTTAAATTTTTAAATTTGTCAGTTGGAACTATTCAAAATTGAAAGTTGTGAATCACAGTGACAATCATATTGGCATCAGAAATTAGTTTATTTCTATATTTTAGTGGAACAGTTCCAAGAAATCCTGAGCCATGCAAATAAATAGTTCCAAATGGTTTAAACAGTTTTATTTGTAATCAGTATAACTTTTCAATTAAATTATTCTAGAATTTGAAATTTTCATTGCTTCAAAATTTCAAAAGTGAATGACATTATTTGTCATCAACACAAAAGTTGAGTCAAAGTATACCAAATAAGCATTAAAACTATCCGGAATACATTCTTCTTATTAAGACAATCAACACTTTGTATTCACTTGTTGAACAATTTATTATTAACTGTAATTGTAGCACACATCAAACATTTGTTTCCAAGCATTACCTAGAATGCAATTAAGTGTGACATGTGCATGCTGTCAGAGCATTTTTATCTTCATAAGTTTATGGAGTAGACACTGTAGGCCTGGATTCATAATAATACCAATACTGAGTTGCAACCTTCCTCAATAAAAATTAGTACTAAACATGACACATGTGCACACACAGTTGCACACACATGCACACAGATGGGAGAGCAGGAAAAGCTATATTCTGAAGTCCTCATGTTCAGAAAATGAAAAAGTCAAACTGCAACAAAAGTCATCATATTGTTGGTGTCCAATATGTTAAAATTTATGTTTATAATTAATTTGAAGTTGTGTCTTTCTAAAATTAAAATGTTAAATATAATGAAAAAGAGATTTTATTAATGTAATTCTAACTCAATACTTTATAGGTTTTCTACATTGAGCCTAAGGGTTCCTTAGAGCAGACTTTGAAAATCACTGGGCTCTAGCTAGTCATATGTTCTTTACAGGTCTAAAATTCTATTGTTTTATTATCTTAAGCAACAGTGGAATGTTTTTTAATGTGTGCGTAAAATATTGAACATTTTAAGGTTTTTTTATAAAGGATTTTTGGACTGCGCCCTGGTGCATTTCTTCCCCATAGCCTACAGAAACACAGAACAAAACAATAACAACCAACAAAAGAACCCAGCAAACTCTATTCTTCCCCCAACACTTGTAGTTTCTATTTCATTCGCTAGAAAGTCTTTACCTGGTGCCCAGGAATGCTTAAGTAACACAGTTTAGATGACAGACATTTCCTCAAAAGGCTATGCCTGACTACAGAATCTAAAGAATTCTAGGCATGTCATAACTATGTTGGGCAGGTGCTATGCACCCAGACTTACGCCAACAAAATTGTAGTTCCTTAACAGAGTGTATCTTGTGTGTATTTCCTATCTTATTGTCCCCTTACCCATGCTGTACTCACATATATAAACCAGGAGCTACTAGCACAATGCTAATAACATGGAAGCCGTTAGACATACGGCGGGTGACAAAAAAATGTATATACATTTTAAGAAAGGAAAAAACTATTAAAATTGTAATACTCAATATATACCAATAACAAAACATGACTAAAAGTTATGTTTGACTTCTGCAATTACAAGAGGTGCTCAAAGTGGTTACCATTAATTACCATTAGCGTCCAGACACTTCTGATTATGGCGAACTACTGATTGAGCAAAGTTGACCAAAGCTTCCACGTGTAAACATTTTTTTGGCACCCCTAGTAGTTAGGGACAGATCAGACTTTTCTATCTGACGTAGATATTTTAGAGATGAGAGCGTCTCACAAACTAATTTTATAAGGAAGAGTATCTAAGATGAGAGAAAATAGATTATTTCCTAAATGACTATTGTTATAGCAGAGACTAGAACTGAGTTCTCAAATCTTATGGCTGTTACACTCACACATCACACTGCCTTTAAATATGTTTATGTTTTATCATGGAAACAATATAGGAATGATATGTTTATGTGTGTTTGCATGGGACTATACTGCTGAACATAAAAAAAAAAATGTTTGTTGTGTGTGTGTTTCTTGTGAATGCATTTCTATATACATATGTGTGCTTATATGATATATATGTATATATATATATGTATATATATATAACTATATATATACAGTTATAAACGTATGTATGGGAACTTTATCATATATAATGTATATTTGTTATTCATTCATGTTATTTTATAATCTCCCAAATTGTCTTCTATGAACTGTTAATATGTTAGTTTGGTAACTAATATGTTAGTTTGGTAACTAATATGTTTTAGTTTGGTAACTCATATGTAATAGTTTGGTAATATGTTAATCATAGTAAACTACCTATATCAGTTAATATTTGAGGAATACAGTTCTAATGTATATTGCTAAACCAAACATGCATTTGTTAAGATTTTATTAAGTCCTATTTAATATCAGATAAATATTAATTTACTTACAAAATATATATTGAGATTTTAAATGTTAGTGTATTAGAGGAAAGAAAAGTGATATTCAAATGAATCAGGTGTGCTTCCTACTCTCAAAAGGCAACAGAACAATAGAGGATACAGGTATGGGAAAAACTCTAGCATGAGCCAAATGACTTAAAAGCTTTAATAAATGTAAACAAAGTAATAAAATCCAAAAGAGATATTAATTCAGATTGGAATGCCCAGAAAATACTTGATAAAAGAAGGAGGTATCTGAGCTGGAATAGTATAAGAAAATAAATTTTTAATTTTGTTACTTAAAAAAAAAAAATCTGTGTTCTCATTATTAAAAACCTTTCTATTCAGTCTTGCTCTAGGGTATTTTATAATATTTAGTTGTACTTCTAATAACTTAGAGTAATTACTTATGGAAGCACCCTGGGAAATAAATGGAAATTTGGTTGATAATGATCACTTTTTAAGCATATATAATTAAAAGTAAAAAAAAAAATACTATCTATTTACTGAGTACGGAGGAAACTCAATACACATCTTCAGGGATCATCTTTTTATCATTTAATTATCATGTTCATCTTCCTTATAAAACTTTTTATACAAGAATTGAATATAACAAACATGACAATAGTATGAAGCAAATTATAAAAGTGAAGTACTAACCCAAATGTGCTTGAAAGTTTAGCTTATTTAAGTTAAACTTTGTAGAATATTCAATCGCCCCTTCTTGGGTGTGCTGTCTACTAAATCTTGATTTATGGTTTTGAAAACTGACGAAGTCAGGCTTTCTGATACATACACTCAGTCATGGCTGAATAGCTCACTAATGTACTGTATTCCCTGATGAACCATCCAATTTAAGAACTTTGCCAGTGCCAGCTTTTGAACAAAGAAGCTCCTCATTGACATTCCAGTGCAATAGTTAAAAACAATTACATTTCGTTGTAGCATCGTATCTTGCTATTGTCATCCCAATAAGAGATTCTTTCATTATCATCCATACAATTGACATCAATGTAAATGTTAGTCCAACCCACCAAATAAGTGGTCTGGGGACCCTCATTAGCATATAAGAGTGCACATCTGTCTCACTGTCATATATTGTTTTTCTATGTCATTTATTTTCCAATCTTTGAAAAGTTTCTAATATTTTTCACTTTTTGGGACGCCTTCACCAATTTAGCAAATCTTTCAAGTTCTGCAGAAATGTCTCTTTGTTTTGTTATCATTGCCCTTTTAGAACCTAAGTAACTAAATAGGGTGTTATAGGCACATTTTAAAATTCAGAGATTTTCTACATAGTATAGATGTTAGAATTTATTATTCAACTGTTATATAAAAAAATTCAAATCATCTATCCTTTCCCACATAGAGCAGTCATCTTGGCAATTTGATATGACACACACACAAAAAAACATCTATAGATGTTGAAGAAATAACATTATTGAAATACATTGTTTGGTGTAGAGAAGACAGGGTTGAATTTACATTACTGTAGCTACCGATAGCCAAGTAAGATCATCTTAAATTCAAATGATTATTATTGAAGTAACTTATTTAATAAAAGGTTTATCTTTGCCTTAAGTAATCCCTGTCCATTGTTCTTGGGCTCCTAAGTTAACACAGCTTTGAAATGCCAGAGTAATTCTCTTCAGAATTACCCAGAACTCTTGGAGGCATAACCATCCCCAGAGAGGCACACACTCTTGTTAACTATCCTGTAATCCAATCACAGAGATTTCCTCATCTCGCTTTCTCCCACCTTCATGTAATCTTCCTTACTTTCTCCCCTTAATTCCAAATGTGTAAAAGAAATTGCAAAACTGACATTTGAGATTTTGTTTCCCTTCATTGTCATCTGTTTGGCTCAAAAACCTCTTATAAAAATTCTCTACAGGTTTATACATAGTGTTCAATGGCTGTTTTCAGTTTTGTTTAAGCTATATTAGTCTTCAGATTTTTGAAACGATGATGGACCAACACAGGCTGCTGGGTCCCTAGCCTGGAATCTACTCTAAAGAGAGATGTCACAGAGACACAAGGAATTTGATGGTTCATAGACAATAACATAAAACTGTGAAAAACCCTTTGGGGAAATTAAAGACAGTTGAGTGTAAACAAGGGAGGAACTATCCAACCTTCCAGAGCTGAGGCTAGGGTAGAATTCTCATATTGTTTCCTCCCTCTCCCCACGTAACATTCACCATTGCCCTGGGTGATTCAATGTCTCTGTCATCTACCCTGAAAGAGAGAAAGCAAACTGAAACAAACAAACAAACAAAAAAAGGTAAGACCAGCCTAACTCAAACTACAGAATTTGGTTTAATACATTAGAATGCAAGCCATATGGGGCCCCAACCACTTGGGCCTTTGTGAAGGAAAACATTCGAGGGTGGGACTAAATAATCTGTGTTTTAACAAGCCTGCCAGGTACTTGTGATAAACACTCAAGTTTGAGAAGCCCTTCAGTGGGAAGTGATTAGCAACAGATACAGGTATGCTTCCAGCAATACTCTCTTCTTCATAGAAAGAATGGCAGTATGTAATAGAGTAGTACAAAAAAAAAAAAAAAAAAGAGAAAAGAAAATCCCAGAGGGAAAAGGATGGATAATTAGTATAAATGGAGGGTAAAGAATGGAAGTGGTTCAGCTCACATTTTTTATATCCCAGGCTCTCTGTCCTAAAGTGTTTAATTCTTCTTCTAAAATCACCAGAAGTATTATAAATATCTATCTAGAGATATGGAGTAATATTGGAAATATAAAGTAAAAACAAACAATTTTAAAGAAAAAAAAATCAAAATATTTGGTATAAAAAAAGAAGAAATGAAATTAGTAAATTAATTAAAGGGTAAATGGCCAGATGGATTCAACTAAAGAACAAACTAGTGAGCTGAACAATTAAGTCCAGGCAGGCTCCCAGAAGGCAACTGGAAGAGATAAAGAAGTAGAATTAATGAGAGACAAGTTAAGGCAAGAAATATGATGGATAGAAATAGAAATGTTAATACTCATTTAATAATAGTCCCCAGAGAGAAAAATAAAGAACATTTAAAGAAATAGTGACGAAGAGATTTTCAGAACTAAAATCTAAGATTAAAGGGATTCATAATATGAACCAAAAATATAACGGGGCGGGGGGGGGGGGGTCGAGGTGGGAAGACTTGTGTACATATTATATAATTTAATAATATTGGTTAAATACAAGACAACAGGCCCAAACTGGAGTCACTTAATGCCAAGCCCCATGTCACCAAAGAAAAACTTAATACTTGATTATAGTTTTGGCCTCTTCCAGGAATGGCATTTTAAACCATTAAATCTGGAATTAACTGGTCAGCACTAGTGGGATCATCTGTCCATACCCTGATTCTGCACACCCCTCGCCTTCCACTGCCATCCCCAAAGGAAGATTTTCTTGCTACAATCAATCTATTCTTTGCTAATATAACTTCCTTGTCCCACTCCCTTTGTCCCATTAAAATCTTTCATTTTGTAAAGTTCCTTGGAAATCCTTTCTAGTAGTATCTGCTAGATGAGATGCTGCCCGATAAGACCTTTTAAGACAGTAAGATCTTTAAAAATTTACTCAATTGAATTTTGTTTTTTAACACATCAAAAGCCAAAAGAAAATCCTAAAAGCTTCCTGAGGGGAAAAGTTTATATCTACAAAGAAGTACTTGTCAGAAAAAGAAAAAAAGACTTTGAACCTAAAATGTATATCTATCAGAATTTTCATTTTTTTTTAAATAGTGTTTTTTTTTAGGTTACACAGGCTTAGAAAGTTCATCCGATTAAAATCCTCTTAGAAAGTGTTTTTCAAAAAGTTATTGCAGTAAAAAGGAAAGAAATTGGGGAATCTGAAAAAGTAAATAACTTCTCAATTTTAATGTTAACCAAAGCAATGACAAAAAGAAGATATTCAACCAAACTTACTTAGGGATGGGGATGGCAGTTAAAGGAAGGAGAATAAGTTTGAAAAATACTAATCAACTTTCGTTATTTGGAGGGGAAAATAAGAGATAGATAAGTGAGATAGTTATCAGATATAGATAGATAATATGTTAATAAACAGATTACACAAAAATAAACATGTGTGGACCTGTAAAAGTTGAGACATAAAAGGAAGATAATAAAAACAGAATATATAAATTAAAAGTAACTGAGGAAAATTTGTTTTAATAGAGAAAATAAATGAAATGAACCTATAGCACACAAAATATAATATTTGAAATAAGCTAATAGAAATAAATATAACTGCAATTATAACACAACTGAAATCCAAACTCACAAATATCAGTATTGGATTTCAGATAATTTTATAAAAGCTTCATTAAAATAATACATGAAGATATTCATTGACTGGAAAAATGTAAATTAAGTTGATATTATGGAAGAAAATGTTAGGCTATCAACTTTCTTATCAGGAAAAAGTAGAAATTAATATTTGCATATCAAACTAGATATTATATTTTGATAAATGGAGCTAACAAAAAATGGAAGAATGATAATGAAAATATATTCAGATCACTAAGTAGTCTCAAGAAATATAAAGCAGAAACCAATGAATTAAAAGTGACCGAATTAAAATAAATTCACTTGAATAGTTTGACATTCTCAGAAAGTGATTAAAAAAAACCCATGCAACACACTTGAATATTTAATGAAATGTCCATACTCCTTGAAAAATACCACTTATAAAAGCTGGCACAATAAATAGAAAATCTGAATATTCATTTAAGAAATTTAATTCACATTTAAACATCTTCCCAGTAAGAAAACTACAGACTCATAAGTCTTCACTGGAGAATTTTTCTAAACATATGAGAAGAAATAATACCAATTCTACAAAACCATTATAGAAAAAGGAAGAGGAAGAAACACTTGCCAACACAATTGTTGAGACCAGAGTAAGCCTGATACAAATCCCTGATAAAAGGCCCTAAAAGAAATGTGAACTCAATCCCCTATATATCACTAATATAGACACAAAAATCAAAACAAAACAAAACACTTATATAAATATTAGCAAACTAAATCCATCAATACACAAAAAGGTTAATAAAACATGTATTTATTCCAGGAATTTAAGATTGGTTTTAACACTCAAAAATCAATCAATGCATTTTGCTACATTAACAATCTGAAGAAGAAAAACTATATAAATGGGGGATATTTTAAGTCATTTCAGTAAGCTAATAAACTCGATTTGAAAACTGGATAAAAATGTTACCAAAAAAAACCCCCAAACCTAATGAAATATCTGGTAGTTATTAAACTTCCTTCACCCTCAACATCTGTTGTACAGTGTTGTGGCCTACACAACGTAATATATGGAAAGTGCCTACTAAAAATCTCAGTGCTCATACAGCAGTAGTCTTTATTATATTGTGTATTTCCAGTAGAAAGAGGAGCATCTATAATATCTTAATGCTCAAAAAGCTTCAGGCACTGAGATAAATGATTCTTGGTACAAAGTATTATGCCCATATATTTCCCATGGTTGGGTAAGAAAAAAATAGAATTTAAAAAGTGGAGTAAGCAAAGGAATGCCTAAAGTGTAAGCAAAAATTAGAGGACATAAACAATAATTAATTTAAAAGTGACATATAGATGTTTAACAAACAAGCTCATGAAGCAAATTCACTGTTCTCAGAGAAAAAGAAATGCTTGTAAGATGGCAGTATCATTTTTATCATGTCAAATTAGACAAGTTGTCCATAGCTGGTAAAAGTTGAAGTGGAAATGGAGTCTATGCACACTGCTATATACACATCACTATATTGGTGTTACAATTAATCACATTATTAATAGTAGAGCATTAAGAAATGTGATTACAAATTGCGTTGTTAATAATACCAAGTAAATATTTTTTCCTAAATTTACATACCCAGGGAAAACAACTTGTTACTCTGTGTCCAAGAATATTTTTAGTGTACAAACCAAATATTCTACTTATGCAAAACTATTACACAGAAATTGAAATTAATAAAAAATATTTTACCCTAAGATGTTTATTATAGAACTGTATCATGATAGAAAAAGAAAACTAAACAAATTATAGCATACTAACACAATGGGAAGTTGTGCAGTCATAACATATTATGTTGAAAGCAAATAATAACATGAGAAAATATTTGTGCTATAAAGTTTTATGTAACTGCAGTAAGAAAATTTTCACATATTATAGTCTCAACCGTTTTAAAAAACAATGAAGAGAAATACAGCAACATCATAATGATGGCTTTCTCTGGAGTGATGGCTGATTTTTACAATATTTTTTAGAACTTTTATATTTCCTATTATATTCATTTTAATTATAATCAGAAAAGTTTATTTTACAAAGTACAAAAGAAATCAATTTAACTTAATTATCTTCCTAATTTTTTGAAAACATAACTCACTATGATGTTTCAAAATAAATGCCCATAAGAACCTTGCTCTTTAGCATATGTAATTTGTGTTACCTAGACCAGGATATAATGAGTACAGATGTATTTATTTAAAAAGAGAATGTAAAAAACAATAGATGTTGAAGCTACATAAGGGCTAAACTAATTAATTTAGAAATGCTAGTAGAAAAGAATGCTGGGTTTGGGGCATAAAAGACCTGTTTGACCATAGCAGCAGGCCCTAAGGTAGCTGGAGAGGCATTCTAACTAGCCAAACAAGTCTGAAAAATAATTGATTGACCAATTTAATCAGAAGCCGATTTGGCTTATTTCTCCTGGCCCCAGTCCTCCAACCATTCTCCCTATAATGGGATTGACCAATTGAACTGGTCAAAATTCTTCAATGATGGTATACTGATATCATAATTTTTGATTTGACAAAATGTCCAGAAGCAAGATCATCTGAGCTACATTTATCACAGGCTCTATATTGATTTATTTTTGATTTATTTTATTTATTTTTATTTATTGATTGATTTATTTTATTTATTTTTGAACCCAAAACCTTTCTGTATAAGTCTTAAAATTCTACCATTATCTCACATTCTCAGCTTCCCACTAGAGGTTGTCATAGGTGTGACAGAATGAACACAAACTTAATAATTAAGGTCAGCTAGGGATGTGCCCTTTCAACCATCTACAGATGTTTGTTAACACTGAGTCTACTAGTTGGTAAATATAATAAGTGAATGGCAGGTAATTATCATTCAACAGTGTATTTTCATGACATTGAATCAATCTCAAGAATTTAGCATCCGTTGTAATACAATATAGTTATTTTTAGGACCACTGAACCACATTCTCCTTATGAACAAAGATCAAGAATCATCTGGAGAATTGAAGACGGCAGAGTAGATAAACTGTGCTTGCCTCCTCTCACAACCACATAAAAATTACAAGTAAGTTACAGAATAACCATCATTGAGAATCACACGAAGTCTTGCTAAACAGAAGCCCTAATTCCAGACACACAGAAAAAGCTACCTTGAGACTGGTAGGATGGACAGAGATGCAGAATGGATTGGTCCCACACCTGCATGTGACCATTAAAAGTTGCAAGGGATATCTCAGCTGTAGAAGTTCCTCCCCCACCCCACAGTGCCGCCCCAGCCCAGGGTTCCAGTGCCAGGGAGTAAAGTCCCTATAATTTCTGGATGTGAAAATTAGCAGAGATTGTGGCTGAGCAGGTTGGAGGGCAGCTACACTCTGAGGTATTCCTCTTGGAGGGGCTGTGCATGGACTTTCTCATTGATGGATTCACTCACCCTGAGTTCCAGAACTGGGGGTCCACTTGAACAGCGACCAGCACATATGGGGAGGAACTGAGTTGTCTGACTTCACGGTGAGAGCTGGAGGAGCAGCTTTCTCACAGACAGAGGAGCTGATGGAAGCCATTGTTTCTTTGTTGAGCCCTCCCCTTTTGAGCCCTCCCCTTCCTGGTATGCAGGCACAGGCAGCTGCCATATCTGAGTCTCCATCAGCTTGGCTAACACCATTTATTCTGCCCTAGTGATTCCCTGAGACTATGCCTTACCCAACTCTCAGGCACACTCAAGCCACTTCCAGTGGCTTTTTTGTAGAAACATCTGCCTTGGTTCGTGCTGCAAACTTTCCTACAGTCTCTCAAAGGCTCACAAAACTCAAACAATCAGCACCTGGCTTCAGCACGTCCTGTACCTCTGGTGGAGCAGCCCTCAGCTCGGCACTAGCAGCAGCTGGCATTGGATCCCAGCTTGGCCTCTAAGGCATCTCCAAGCACAGCATGGGAGCGGCCATCATGGGGTTGCTTTTTGCTCATGCCAGATGGCCCCAGGCAGGGCACAGGCTAGAGCTGAACTTGGCCTACATCATGTCCCTTCCCAGGTGGCCCTGGGGCTGACACAACCAGTGGCCAGCTTTGAACCAAGCTGGAGTACCACCTGATCACCTCCAAGGATAATACCCAAAGGGCACTTTGGATAGGCACCAGAGCCCTGCTAAAGTGAATCCCGTTCCACAGGGTCAGCTTCTGCACAACAGCACTTTCGTTCTAGTCACAGCCAGTCCTCACAAGCAGCCTGAGGATCAATCCTTCCCTTTAATGTGCAAAGAGCACCACGGCTCAACTATAACAGGAGGACACACATAACCCACACAAGGGACATACCTGGAGCACCCATCTATAAAAGCCCACTCCACTAAGACGGGGAGACATAGCAGCTCTACCTAATATATAGGAAAAAACACAGGGAGGCAGCCAAAATTGGGAAACAAAGAAACATGTCCCAAATAAAAAAAAAAAAAAAAACAGAACAACACTCCAGCAAAAATACTAAACAAAATAGAGAGAAGTAATCAACCAGGATGCAGAGTGCAAAACACTGGTTATACAGATGTTCAGTGATCTCAGGAAGAACTTCAACAAAGAGATAGAAAAAATGGAGATAGAAAACATAAAAAAAGAACAAGACAAAAAATAAGAATATAATAACTGAAATGAAGAATATATTACAGGGAATCAGTAGTAGATTAGATGAAGCCAAGGATAAAATCAGCAATTTAGAGAATAAGGTAGCAGAAAATACCCAAATGGAACAGCAAAAACAACAACAACAAGAACAACCACCACCACAACAACAAAATCCAAAAAAATGAGGAAAGTTTAAGGGGCCTCTGGGACAATATCAAGCATACCAATATTCACATCATAGGGGTACTAGAAAGAGAAGAGAGAGAGCAAGGAATTGAAAACCTATTTGAAAAAATAATGATGGAAAATTTCTCTAATCTGGCCAAGGAAATGGATATTCAAGTCCAGGAAGTGCAAAGAGTTCCAAATAAAATGAACCCAAAGAAGCCCACACAAAAATGCATCATAATTAAAATGCCAAAAGTTAAAGACAAAGCGAGATCTTAAAAGCAGCAGGAGAATAGTAGTTAGTTACCTACAAGGACGCTCCCATTAAGACTATAAGCTGATTTCTTAACAGAAACTTTGCAGATCAGAAGTTATTGGCAGGAAATCTTCAAATTGATGCAAAGCAAGGACCTACAACCAAGATTACTCTACCAGCAAAGCTATCATTTAGATTTGAAGGACAAATAAAGAGCTTTCAAGACAAGAAAAAGCTAAAGGAGTTCATCACCACCAAATCAGTATTACAAAAGTCTTAGAGGGATTTCTTTAAGGAAAAAAATAAAATAAAAATAAAAAATATGAGTAATAAAATGACAATAATTACATATCTATCAACAATTACTTTAAAGGTAAATGAATTAAATTATCCAATCAAAAGTCATAGGAGGGCTGAATGGATAACAAAACAAGACTCATGCATATGCTGCCTATAAGAGACTCACTTCAGATCAAAAGACACACATAGATTGAAAGTAAAGGGATGGAAAAAGTTATTTCACGAGAAAAAGGAAAAAGGAAAGAAAGCTGTGGTAGCAATACTTATACCAGACAAAATAGACTTTAAGGGAAAGGCTATAACAAGAGATAAGAAGAATCAGTTATCCCACTTCTTCATATTTATCCAAAGAAACCCAAAAAGCTACTTCAAGGGGACATTTTCATCAATATGTTCATTGCAGGATTATTTACAATACCCAGATATCAAGACATCCTTGATGTTCCTGAATGGATGAATGGATAAAGAGGAGGTTGTATAAATATACAATGTAATATTACTCAGAAGTTAGGAAAAATGAAGTCTTGCCATCTGCAACAACATGGATGGACCTTGAGGGGATTGTGCTGAGTAAGTCAGACTGTGAAAGATAAATATCATATGATTTCACTTATCAGTGGAATCTAAAGAACAAAATAAACAAACAGACAAAACAGAAATAACTAAATACAGAGAATATTTTGATGGTTGCCAGATGGAAGGAGGTTGAGGAGATGGGTGGTAAAAGGGGAAGGTTTAAGAAATACAAATTTATTGTTATAGTCATGGGGATACAGGGTACAACATAAGGAATATAATCAATAATATTGTCGCAACTATGTATGGTGTCAGATGGGAACTAGATCTATCAGGGTGAAAGATGGGAATGGGTGGGGGGACATGATGGAAAAGGTAAAAGGATTACAAAATACAAATTGGAAGTTACAAAATAGTCATCCTGATGTAAAGTAAAGCATAGGGACTATAATCAATAATATGGTAATGACTATGCATAGTGCCAGGTGGGTACGAGACTAGTCAGGGGGATCACTTCTTAAAGTATATAAATGTCTAACCACTATGCTGTACACCTGATGTAATAATGCACAGCATGGGAATATAGTCAATAATATTGTGATAGCATGTTATAGTGTCAGATGGTTGCTAGACTTACCGTGGTGATCACTTCTTTAAGCATATAGAGGTTGAATAACTATGGTGTACCCCTGAAACTAACATAATATTGTATATTTGCTACATTTTAATAAAAAATAAAAAAAGATAAATAATGAAAACACAAACACAGAAAAGAATTATGTGGAGAATCATGAAATGTTCTAGACATTTAAACAAACTTATAATTAGTGTATCCACTATAATGTAATACCTAGAAAATAATATTTCACCTAATTTACAATAACCAAGGCCTAACTAATTCCCTGGGGATATCTGATTCATTTCTGGAATGAAGAATGATTGCTCATGGAGAGGCCACTGCCAGTAGCTGTTCGATCTCCAGATTTTAGAACTGAATGCTAGCTACTTAAAGCAAAAGAAAATAGAAACTCAGAATCATTAAAGAAAAATCTGAACCTTTCAGCAAATACTCTGGGAGTGGAGAGTTAGCAACAGGATTGGTACCTAAGACATATGCAACCCATAGAGATTTGAGTGGTGTCTGTGTACTCTGCTGCCACCCAGACTGCAGGCATCATCCCATGCTTTCCAGCAAAGCAGCTTTAAGTTTGCTTAAGAAAAAGTAACACATTATTTGAATTCCCATTTAGCACCTTTACAATTAAACATTTCTCAAGTGGTCGATAAAACAAGTTCCAAGAAAAAAGTATTTAGTAATGTGATTTAGCATTGAGAGTGTGTGGACCTTCCCTGGCCATTGCAGTTAAGATTGTTGAGCTGACAATAGTCCCATTGTAAACTAACAAGCAGTGGTCGCATGAATAAGGTTGTAAGAGTCTAGAGAACGTAATTAGTAACTCAGGAGATATATTTAAGAAAAAATTACAGATTTTCATCATCTTAAGAGTCAAGAGACTGGGAGGCAGGGACAGAATAAAATGTGTGTGGCCCAGAAGTAAACACAAGTCACACTAATGCACAATACAGTTAACATAATGGCTTTGCTATCTTGGCAGTTCAGTTTATCATTTAATACTATATTATCAAGACCTGGCATTTTAATTTCTTTTCTACTCAATTGACATTCCCTTAACACAAGGGAAAGACAAACTTGATCTGGGTTTTGCTATACTGCTTATTGGCTGAACCAATGTAAACATGCTAGAATCTTATTAAAAAGTGCCTTTTTCTGAGTGGTGTAATGGTGTCTGGTGGAGATTCTGATATTTAGATGTAAACTGACCATAGCAGCACTAAATGCTCTAGCTCACAAAAATTTTTAATTCCAGGTCAGTCTTGTTTTAGGAGTCTACGGTTGTCAAATCCTGTATCTTTCTCTCTGGTCCCCAAAGTACATGCACTATTTTCTTATAGAAAAACATGTGTCTGCTCTCTAATTGATTACTGTAGAAACTAGAACATAACACGATAGTCAAACTATCCAAAGTGTTGTATGTCAAAGAGCAGGTTAAACAGAGAAATTTCTGAGAGTTTCACAGTGAATTACAGGCTCGATCCAGAAAGGATAGTATTAGATTGTACATTAACCTTTTGATTATTCATGCTTCCAGAAGCAAGGCATTTCAGAAATGTTTATACACACATACGTTATAAATGTTTAACCAACTACCAGGGATTAAAATAAGCTTAAATAAATAGGCAAATGGCATAAATAAGGTGAGTGATTAAATGTCCCAAGAGAACACTGGTGAGTCTTTTACGATGGATGCCAATGAAAATATTTTGGATATCTATTTCATGAGCCACCCCCCTTCAATTTGTGCAATAATGCATTCCAGAAAATTTTGTTGTGAATTACATTTTGTACATAAAATAAAATATTGATTTCATTAAGAATTATCTAGTGTTATGGCCTGAACCATTGTGTGCCACCACCCCAAATTCATATGTTGAAGCCCTGCCCTCCAGTGGGGCTGTGTTTGAAGACGGGGAACCTAAGGAAGTAAGTAAAGTTAAATGAAACCATAGATTGGGGTCCTGATCCTCTAGTATTTGTGTCCTTATAAGAAGAGACACCAGAGAGCTCACTCACTCTCTCTCTCTCCTCATGCACACTCACTGAGAAAAATCTCACGTGAGGCACAGCAAGAAGGTGGCCTTCTGTAAGCTGGGAAGAGAGCTCTCACCAGAAACCAACCATGCCGGTACCCCAATCTTAGACTCTCAGCCTCCAGCCCTGTGTGAAATAAATTTCTGTTTTTTCAGCCACCCAGTCTCTGGGGTTTTGTTATGGCAGCCTGAGATAACTAACACATCTGGTATGAGCCGTAGAATTCAATAAAATAATTTCTACATTTAACAGTTAACCCCTAAGCAGAGAAGGTGGAAAATAGATGAAATCATAGAATTATCCTAAGATAGCCCGAGTTACAGGGTGTTTATAGGTGAGTAGGAGAAAGTGAAATACTTCAAAATTAAAACAAGAATCTGAATTAGATTATATACTACAGGATAGAAGTTGAAATGTATTATGAGTTTTATCTATATTGGGGTCACCTTTCATCATCTTTAACTATAAATAGGACTTTAAGTTTAGTGTAATTTTTAAAAATTTCTTATGTAAGAGAAATAAGGTAGGATTTGTGCTAAGTGGTATTCACATGCATCATGGAACTGAAATCGTTTAAACAGTGTGAAACGGCTGTTGGGATAAACTCTCAGATCAATTATGCAGAGCAGAAAATGGAGGGCAAAAAAACTTAGTATATGATAAAAGTAGCATACAAATTAGTACAAGTAAAACTATTTTAAAATCAGTGCTAAGGAAAGTGGATAATTATTTCTAGAAATGCACAAAAGGATGCCTACTTTACTTATTGCAACATATTAGAGGATAATTAAAGGATACACACATACACATATCTATTTATGTATACTCACTGACATGAATGGGACATTATATTCTACATACAAAACCACAGAGAATTCACAGGTAAATAATGAAATAATTATCTGAACTTTGATTAAGAAAGGCAAGTATAATATTAAAATCACCCCCCCAAATGATTGATAGCTTTGACTAAATAACGTTTATTTTTTAAATCATAAAAGATGGTTTTAAAAAAGCATAGAGAGAAATGCATGATGAGAGACAAAAAAGAATGATAAACTTACCAACATTTACCATTGTAAGGCTCTTACATAACTTAATGAGTTAAAAAAATAAATTATTACCCTCTCAAAAAAAAAAAAAAAACGACAAAGTATAAATAGTTCTCAAAAGAACTAGCAAATTCCTAGGGAAAACAAATATTCAAAGTCACTATTCCTTAACCATGCAAATTAAAACAACGAAGTACATATTTTACCTGGAAAATCAGCCACTGAAGTATGTTTATAAAAAACTGTGCAAATAACATAGGTTTCAGTAAGTAACATGTTTCAGTAAGCTGCTATCATATTTCTAAAGAGAAATTCAGAATCCTATGATCACCTTTTAATTCAGAAAGCCAATTCACATGTTTTATTATGTGACGGAGGAAGAGATTATATCATATGGAAAAGGTAAGCTGTCCAGTAATACTGGAAGATGATCAGTAGTGTGTATAGTTTTACATGTAAAATATTTCTGGTGGCATTATGTATAATGGAAAAACATATAGAAACAAAGTGTTTCAGCTAAACAATTTCTTATACCCATTAAGGGTGGGCATTCTTTAAAAGTATGTTTTAGAAAAACAAAAAGATGTGAAAATATGTACTTTACATTAACAAAATAGGTATGTTAAAATAGTATGGAATTATGAAACTAATTTTGTTCCTAACATCCAATAGAGCAAGATTTATCTATCTATCTATCTATCTATCTATCTATCTATCTATCTATCTATCTATCATCTATCTATGTATCTTTGAAATATTAGAGGAAACTGGCTAGAATGAAATAAATTATAACGATGAATGATATGACTTTATTTACTTTTGTGTATTTTTCAGTATTTTCCAATTTTTCCAAAATGAATATATGTTACTTATACTATCAGAATTGAATTGGAAATTAGTATTCTTTAATTTTAGGTCCTCTCCCCACATCCTGTATGGAGGAAACAAACATGACTGAATTCTGAGATATTGATGTCTTTTGTAAACTACCTAAGCTATTTCTAATGTACAGCCCAGACGTTCTCAAACTTGTTTTTTATAAAGATTCAGTGGAGGCTCTTGTTTAAAATGGAGATTCTCAGGCCACGTTATTTGGAAATTCTGAGATATTTGATCTAGATGGGATTTGGAAACACACACACACACACACACACACACACACACACACACACATACTTAAACAACTCATATGATTATTTCTGATCAGCAAAGTCTTTGGGAATGACTAAGTTTGTCTATTCCTTCAAAGCCAGGCACCAAAGTGCAATCAGAGTGCTTTTGTGGAATTACTCAACTTTAAATGGCACAACTGTGGAAAGATAATTCTATGAAGTGATAGCAAATCTTATCCGTAATTCTGATGAATTAAAATTCAAGGGGAGGGTACCACTTACACAGAACATAGTTCAATACACTCACTACTGCATACATTTAAGTGCCTAATTGCAGATATTAAGTCCTAAAGAAATTGAGATAGAGTACTGATTTGGGGCTCAAGTGGAGGTAAGAGGTTTCAGTAGAAACATATTTTTAAAAGGTAGTTGATATGGACATCAAAGGATGGGGAAAGGCGAGTTGGGCTTAAAAGCAATGAAGGGAACTTTCTTTTCAACAGGAGGGAAATAATGAACAAAGAACAAACAAAATGGCATATTGATCAGGATCACAGAGAGAGATAAGAATAGGACAATGGGCTGGGCTGTAACCAAATGTAGAGGGACAAAAATGAGAAGCAATGGGGAGCGATGGCAGGGGAATGAGTGATACGATAAAAGATTGTAGTTAAAATAAATATCTAAGTTCCTATGGTACCTAGATGTACCTCATTCATTAGTGTTGCTGCAAAATCTGTACTAGTGATTGGCACTCATTAAAGACTCAATAAATATCTTCTCATAAAGGAATATGATTATAATGATGATGTGATAACTTACTAGTTGTTTAGTACTAATGGAAAAATACACTAAAATATTAGAAGGGCTTGGAGAAAAGATATTTGCAATGTGGGAATGGTATTATTTACCATTCCAGCTCCACTATTTCACCAGCCTCTCCTTCCTCACCACGAGATGGTCCTAGCTTCTGCTACAGGCGGGCCTCCATGCTCACCTCTTTTGTGTCATCCTACTCATATACAGCTAAATCTAGCTCCAGCCTTGTCATACTGGAGATCTGGTTGCCCTGTGTAGTAGTAGAAACCCAACAAATGCTTTTAAAAAAAGGAAAAGAAAAGAAAAAAAAAGCAAAGCAGGGCACTTCTATAGAATAAGTAAGAAAATAGTAGATAATTCAACGTTTCTGTCGTGGACACAAAGAAGACCCAGGACAGTATAAGAAGTTTCACTACCACCACACCCCTGCATCTTAATGGTAGAGTTTGGAAAAATAACAGCAGGTGTAGGCAGAACTTCTCAGCTTCCTGTCCGAGAATGAGAGCAACTTGTTCAAAGTAGGAGAATAGTGAGAGCAGTTCAATTTTATATTTTTCTCTTCTAGATCAGCAATTCTCACGGTGTGTCCAAACCGGTTAGAATGAAATTAACAAAATAAGCATGACCTGAGATTTATTCAAAATGCAACGTACTTGGCCCCTGTCTGGATCTACTGAATCAGAAATTCTGCATATATACCCCAGCAACCTGAGTAAATAGCCTTTCAGGTAATTGTGATGCAGGGTCAAGTTTGAGAGCTTCTATTTCAAAATTTGTATATCCTTCGGGCTACTTTTTACCTTTTTTTGCATTTTTTTATTTTATCAGTTTTAGGTGCACAAAACAATGTAATGGTTAGACATTCATCATTTATATTCCTCACACAGTGACAACCCCCTTCCCCCCATCCACTGCCCTTCTGACATTGCACACAGCCATTACATTTCCACTGTCTCTATTCCTAATGCTGTACATCGCTTCTTGTAAGTATATATGTAACTTGTAACTCCGTAAATATATATAGTTACAAGAAGCAGAGTACAGCATTATATATATAAAATTACAGTTGGCATTCATTATTGTTCAGCTTCAGCTTCAGGTGTACAGTGCAGTGATCAGGCATCTACACCATCCCTGAGGTGGTCTCCCAAATGGGATAAGTGTCCATCAGATACTCTACAAAATATTTACATTGTTGATTACATTCCCCAAATTGACTTTTGTTTCCCTGTGGCCATCTTGTGGTTACCGATTGTGCTTTCTAATCCCCTCACCTTCCCCCTTATATCCAGCTCCCTCCCATCTAGCAACCTTCAGTTTTTCCTCTATGTCTCTGAGACTATTTCTGATTAGTTTATTCATTTATTCTTTTCTTTAGATTCCACATATAAGTGAGATAATATAGTATTTGTCTTTCTCTATCTGACTTATTTCACTTAACATAATTTATGTTCTCTAGGTTCATCCATATTGTTGCTACTTTCTATCTTGAAGCCCTCACTCTTTGATATTTTTTGTCATTGATATTGTTGTTTTTCTGCCTTCAGATTTTCTAGTTTCCACTCTTAAAAATGTAGTCAATTCTCTGAAATATTTGGTTGGATTATCTGCTTTTTCTAGAGTGAATACTAAACCCTGTTTGACTTTCTTATGCTTGCTCAATTATTCTGAATTCTGTATTCAGCTTCTAATGCAGTTTAGAATCTTAGTACCCTCCTGTAAACACTGGAGGTTGTACTCTTTGTCCCATCTATGGGGCTGCTGATGACTCATGGAGCTGCGGAGTATTGTCAAGGGTGGGAAAGGATGGTTCAGAATGTGTCAATCAAACCTCAGCTGGTGCTACCTAATTCCAAGAGAGATACCAGGTCCTGAAGAAAATGTTGAAGGTCAGTGGCCAAAGTGCCATTACATCTATAGCAATTCTAATTATTTACAAAATGTACTTGTATTTTTTTTTTCTCACTAGATATAAGTTCTGCAAAAGTAAGACCATTCTATCTTATCCCACTTGCCTAACAAAGTGGCTTGTTCATTATAGGTGATCAGTAATGTTTGTTGAATTAAATGAGTAAGAGAATGAATAAATGAAAATATAAATATTACGCAGAACTCCAAGAAGTAGGTATGTTGGAGCCATTAGCATTGTTTACAAATATTCTGCTCTATCTCTCTCCTTCCGGGAAGGATACATTTCTCTACCCATTTGAAGAGAGGTGTGGCCATATGACTGGCTGAGCCAAGTTAGGTATGTGGCAGCTTTAAAACTACGTAATAGGAGAGAGGCATAAATTTTTGTTGTTTTAGCCACCAAGATTTGTTATGTTAATTATATCTTCTTTTCTTTTTTTGTGGTATAACATACATAGAGTGCATCAATCCTAAGTGTACATGTCTATAAAGATGAATATAGCTGCATATCATGATGGCATCGAGATCTAAAACATTTCTTCTACCTCAGAAGTTTCCTTCATGTTCCTTCCCAGTTAATACAACCACCTACCCATACCCTACTAGCCACTATTCTGATTCCTATCACCATAGATCACATTTACCTGATTTAGGAACTTTATATAAATAAAATCATATAGAACATTTTCCCTTGTGTCTTTTTTTTTTTCACTCAAAATGATGTCTAAGAGTTTCTTCCAAATCGTTTCAAATATTGGCAACTTGTTCTTTTTATTGCTGTGTTATAAATACCACAATTTATCCATTCTCTTGTTGATGGATATTCAGGTTGTTTCAGCTTTGAGCTATTACGCATAAAGCTATTATGAAAATCCCACATATGCATTTTGGTGGAAAATGCATTCATTTCTCTTGGCATATTCTTAGTAATGGAATTGTTAAGTGAAAGGACAGGCACAAGCTGAGCCTTTGGAGAGTCTGCAGGAATATACAGTGGTTCTCAAATTTTAGTCTGTCAGACTCACCTGGAGAGTATTGACAACACCACCAATAGAGAGGCCCTCCCAGACTTTCTGATTCAGAGGATCTGATCAGATCCAGGTTCTGGTATTTCTAAAATCTGAGGTCACGTTGAAGCTGCTGGTCAAGGAACTACACTTAGAGAAACATAAATGGCTTAATGGAATTTGCAGTTGAGATTTAAGAGTTATATGTTACTGTAGATTAAGCTAGCCCACCTTCTCTGAGGTGCTAAGATTGTCAGATTTAAGAAATAAATGTACAAGATGTTCAATTATGTTTTAATTTCAGACAATGAATAGATTTTAGTATCACTATGCTCCAGGTAATATTTGGGACATACTTATACTAGAAATTATTTGTTGCTTATCTGAAATTCAATTTAATTGGGTTTCCAATATTTCATAGAGAACCCTAACTAACTCAGACTCAATTTCCTCTTTTCACAGAAGACCACGACATGCAGCTTTGTTATTATCCAAAGATACATGTTTAACAAATTGCAGCAGCAGATTTCTAACCTCTGTCTATCTGACTACATGTAGCCCATATTCCTTGGACTCCAACCATACTGGCTTTCATGCTACCTAGTTGCCTAGTCCTGAGGAAGAGACAACCTCAATTTCCAGGGCTGCTAATCCAGCATCAGATGGAGAGTTGCATGCATGTATTTGCACTTTAGCCTGGGATGCTGCTTAGAAATTTATCGTCCCCAAGCTGAAGTAGAAAACAATTTCAGACTTGGTGCCTTTTTAAGCTCCCACCTGCCTTTGCATCTTAGACCCCTGCTGCCTTTTTGGTCTGACACTGGTGATCAAGGAGTCACCCGTCTCCTCTGGGGCTGTGATTCCATATTAAATTACCTGCTAGGGAGTCGATGCAGGAGACACAAGGCTTACCTGTCTTTCCCAGATGAGAAAAGTACCTGTCACTTCTACAAATCACTTTTTTTGTAGTTGAACAGGGAGGCAGACACTATTTCCCTAATGTTTGTCTCCATTCCTGAAATCTAAGGCCATGTCAGGCAAATGAATTCAGTCCTAGAGGAGACTTCTTGCTCCAGGGAAGGGCTTTTGTGGTCTGTGGTGGCTTCTGATAAATGTCAGCAGTCATGCTAGTGGTATGATTTTAAGGTTTGTAGGATAGACCCCATACTTTTCCTTCCTAACAGGTGAAGTTCTAGTATTACCAATTTATTCTTGGATTTTAAAAATAGCTTGCAGTGGTGAAAATCTTTGGAAATGCAGGTTCATTATCTAGACCAAAGTATCAGAGGACATACCACCAGCAATAATACCAAGTAAAGGAATTTCCTTAGACCCCCTCTTCTTGACAGGAGAGTTCTTGGGTTGCATAAAGGCACATGACGGAATAAAAAATAGCAAGGAAGGGACAAAAAGTTCAAGCATTACATCTGAGAAATTATGCCTGAGCTTTCTGCCTCTAGAGGCTGCATTGAATATCTATCTTACCTGCGCTTAACTCTATTTTACCACTCTAATTACTATGTTGCAATTGTCTATTTAATTGTCAGTCTCCCTATCAAGCTGTGTTGTTTTTGAGAGTAGAAACTCTTCAATCTCTGTCCCTCAATGTGCTTAGTACATGCTAGACATTTTGGACAGTTTGTCAGACTGTCTGCTTGAGCAGACATCCAGGACAGACTTCTTTGATTTTACAATTGACCTTAGACTGGCGAGTGGACGCTTTCAGGATCACATGTGAGAACAGCCTTCTCCCTGGAGGGATCTTTAGTATTTGTGGCTTGTGGCAGGGTCTAAAATCTACACACACACACACACACACACACACACACACACACACACACACACCCCGCTCTGGGAGGAGGTAATCTGTGAGCTCTCATTTCTGGAATGGACCAGAGATGCAACACGTAGTTGCCTTTGCAAGCTAGCCTGATAAAAGTTGGTTTGAACCCTTGAGTATTGAATGCTATTGGAAGGGTTGTTCTCCAAGTTATTTTGTATCTTTTTGGTCCACTTAGGAAATCAAACCCCATACAGAAACTGCAACATGGACAATTCTCACAACACTGCTGAGAAGAACATAGGTACGACCTTTAAATTTGAACACATGCAAAAAAACAGAGCCTGAGTGAAAAGTGAAACATTCTCCTCTTTTGAAGGAGTGAATTAGCTCTGTGTCCCTTTTGCCGTTTTGAGCTTTTAGAGTCCAAGTGTGGTCCCAGGACAGCATCAACATCACATGGAGCGTGTTAAAAATGTAGACTTTCAAGCCACCATCCCACACCTGCTGAATCAGAACCTGTATTTTTAATAGGTGATCCATATATACATTAAAGTGTGAGAAGCACCGCTCTTCAGAACTAAATGATTGCATTTAATTTCACTCCTGTTGCTTTGTTTTTTGATGTGTTTTGTTTGGTTACCCTGAGAGAACAAAATGCATTCAATCAATTGAGAACTCCGTCCCAAGGATAATAAAGGAGACCCTTCTGACTCCGCCCCCCACAAACTGCTGGATTCTACCCCAAAAGACCAGCCATATTTCCTTTTCCAAACATACTATGCTCACTAATGTTCTGGTGTTATATCTTAAAATAGGTATTCTTTACTTGACAAGACTCTCAACTTTTATCCTCTAAGTTTTTTTGTTTGTTTTTTCTCTCCTTATTTCCACTTACTCTTTTTTCATTCTTTCCTTTTCTTTCTTTTTTTAAAAAAAAAAAAAAAAACCCACTTACAAAGTGCCTGCGCATCTTAACTGAACATTGCGAAAGAAATTTCTGGTGAACCCAACTCTATTAGGGAACTGGGACTTATTTTAGAACAAAACACATGATAGTTCCAGCTAAAGGTCTGGGGTATGCATTATATTGAGGGAGCCACAGAAAGCAAATAAATTGGGATAGCAGCGATTTATATTGATTTTTAATAAGGCTAATTAAAAATTAAACAGTCTTCTCAGGTATGACAACAAAAGTACGAGCGATAGTAGAAAAAAAAAGACAATTTGGACTCTATTCAGATTTTTTTAAAATAGTGCTACAAACTACACCACCAAGAAAGTGGAAAACAATCCAAAGAATGAGAGAATGTATTTGCAAATTATATATCTGATGAGTGACTTGTACCCAGAAAATAAAAGGGACTCTTACAATTTAATAATAAAAAAGACAAACAACTCAATTTTAAAATGAGCAAAATATTTGACTAGATAGTTATTTCTCCTAAGAAGGTATATGATAAGATCAGAACGTCCAAGAAAAGGAGCTCAACATCACTAGTTATTAAGGAAAAGGAAATTAAACCACAAATCCACTAGGATAGCTATAAAGAATTGAAGACAATAACAAGTTTTTGTGAGGATGTGGAGAAAACGGAATGCTTGTGCAACTGCTGTAAAATGGTGCATTCGCTTTGGAAAATAGTGAGCAGTCTCTCAAAGTGTTAAACATAGAGTTATGTAGGACCCACCAATTCTGCCCCTCACTATATACCTAAGAGAAATGAAAACATATGTCCAATTAAGCATAAATGCTCAGAGCAACTTATTCATAATAGCCAAAAACATGGAAACAACCCAAATGCCCATCAATTGATGAATGGATAAAAAACAGGTGGTAGGTAAATCCATACAATGGGACATTGTTCAGCGATTTAACAAAATGAAATACATGTATAACATGGATAAACCTTGAAAACATTATGCAAAATGAGAGAAACCAATCACAAAAGATGTTGTATGGTTCCATTTATATAAAATGGCCAGGACAGGCAAATCTATAGAAACAGAAAGAGATTCCTAATTACTTAGCATGAGAGGAGAAGTGACCGCTATGGGGTATGGAGTTTCCTTTTAGAGTGCTGAAGTGTTATCAAATTTGTTTTCATAATCATACAATTCTGTAAATATACTTAAAAAAACACTGAGTTTTACACTGGAAACTAAAAGGATTATCTTTATGCTATGTGAATTATATCTCAATAAAGCTGTTATTAAAAAAATCAAATAGTAAATCAACCTGTAACATATACTCTGTTCAGCTATTATGTTTCTAGCACTTCGAAAAATGGATAATAACATTATTATAAAGGCATTACATCTCAGAAAGTATTGGAGTATGTAGCTCAGACAAGAATCAGTAAAAATTTCGGGACGGCCGGTTGAGCTGTTGCTGAGCTGCTGGAGGAGCGGCCGGATGGCTCAGTTGGTTAGAGTGTGAGCTCAACAACAAGGTTGCCGGTTCAATTCCTGCATAGGATGGTGGGCTGCAGCCCCAGCAACTAAAGGTTGAAACCAGCAACTGGACTTAGAGCTGCACCCTCCACAATGAGATTGAAGGACAATGACTTGGAGCTGATGGGACCTGGAGAAACACAGTGTTCCCCAATATTCCACAATAAAAAAAAAAATGAAAAGACGAACTCATGTGTCTTCAAAGTATTCACTGAATGACTACTAAATGGCAGGCATGGTAGTAGCCATGTGGGATACAGCATGTAGGTAGTAGGCATGTGGGAACAGCCATGGTAGACAGACATAATCCTTGCAGTAATAGGACCTACAGTCCAGAGGAAGGTCAAACTAATAACAAATAATCCAACAATAAATAAAATTATAGGGACTAGAGCAAAGGTAGCCATTTTATTCATATAAACCCTAAAAGAATTTTAATAGACTATGTGTTCTCTACAGATTTTTAAGTTGACATCTAATTATTTTCATTATGAGTTCAAATAAACAGACCTTATTTATAGTAGCTAGAAACTTTTATAAAATGAAATACTATTAATGAATATAACTGGGATTTCTATTTCATGATATGATTTGATAAAATAAGTTTCACCTATGTATTAAATTAAACACATGATATCTGAAATATATTGTGTAGACGTTTATACATTCCAATTACATTTCAAGAAATCAGCATCCCCTAACCTACAGCTTTGGCTATATGAATTAAGTATATCCCCAAATAGCTCAAAATATTTCTCTAGCAGCAAACTTCATCCCTCCTTTATGGAAATATACCATGAGGTAGGAAAAGACAGGAAACCCTATGAATTTATATATTGTATAAATTAAATATTAAAGTGCAATTTTTAAAGCCAATATTTCAGTTTCTCCAATTTGATGCCCTGGTGTAATTTTACAACTCATAGAAAATTTTACAACATCACAGTAAGATTTGGTATAGGTGAGGAGTTTTGTTGTTTTGTTTATTGTTTAATTGTTTGTTTATTATTGGTAAATTGGAAGAGAGAATGTAATGACTGCTGGTTCATTCTTAAGCATATCAGTTCTAGCAAAGATCACATCTAAAAGTTGAGGATCTGGAAATGAGTTCCCTGAAAACTCTTAGTGTAAACACATCGATGGAAAATCTTTCTATGTCATCATGGTTTCATGTATTGCCATGGGGACTCAAACCACAGCTTTAAGATTACTGTTCTAGAGTAGATTGGGGAGTTTCTAGTTCTGTGGAATTACTAAAATGAAGTATTGGTGTGAGGAAACAAGCAAGAAGTGAGAAAAAGTACAGTAGAGTTTGTATTTCTTGCAACCCACAGGGGATAGCATACAGGAAGATGGAAGAAGGCATGGCCAAAGTAAGATGATACCAGATATGTCAGCCTTTTAGGACTGTTAAGGACTATGCGCCAGAGGGGAGTGAGAGCACAAGTCTTATACATTGTTACTTTAGCAGCTGTGCTCCAATTATCAAATTATTATTATTATATCATTGTATCTGGTCAGCATCCCCAGTAGGGAGTTGTATTTTGGGAAACAACAATATCATTTTTCATTGCAATCAGGTTGTGTTCAGGGGGATGGGGAGGATTGTTTCCAAGATAGGTGATCTGAATCCTTTTCTTCCCTCTATAAGCAAGGCATTCTGCCTTTCAGAGATGGAATCTATTCCACCAACCACTTGATTCTGGGCTACCCTATAACTGTTTAGACCAATCAAATATTGTGAAATTAACACTGTGTGACTTCTGTGATTAGATCAGAAGAAACATTACAGTCTCTTTGTAGGTCTCTTGGACCATGTGCTCTGAGAAAAGCTACCTGCCATGAAGAAAGAAAGTCTCTACTCTGTGATCTCCATGCTTTTAGGAAGTACGGCCTAGCTAGATGAAAAGGCCATGTGGAGGAATGCCCAGCTAGCACCCGTTTCTTACAGCCATCTAAGATTCCAATCACCCATTCCAATACGTGGGGGGTTTCTCCCTTACATTCAAGCAATTCTTCAATACCAGTGGGGTGTTCAACAATTCAATTGAATGTTGACACTCTCTACCTGGAGACAGCATCAGATCCCACTGGTTAAAAGCTCAGTCCTATAAGATTGTTCTCATCTCAAATTCAGTTACCAATTGCAGGAACAGGTTGGCACCTGTGCTTCTGACTGACCCGCTACAGGTCAGAGGTTCCCACAACACCCTCTTTGAGATCAATTAATTTGCTAGAGTGGCTCACAGAACTCAGAAAAAGTTTTTATTCATGAGATTACCAGTTTATTACATCAGGGTGAAGCTCAGGAACAGCCAGATAGAAGAGATGCCTAGGGCAAGGCGTGGAGAAAGGGCACAGAACTTCCATGCTCTCTGAGTGCATCACTCTCCCTGCATCTCAACTTGTTCACAACCCAGAAGCTCTCTAAAGTCAGTCCTTTCGGGTTTTTATGGAGGCTGCATTATACAGGCATGATTCATTAAATAATTGGCCATTGGTAATTCATTCAACCTCCAGCCCCACCTACTCAAAGCCATCACCATCCCTACTAAGGCTGCTCCATCCCTACTGAGTCTCATCCCTACTGAGACTCCTTGGTTGCTTGCTCTCTGCCTCCTCCCATCCATTCTCCAAAAAGAAGAAAGTTTGATTTACACAAACATTAACCTCATTGTCACTCACTTGCTTAAAACACTTCAGAGGTTTCCCACTCTAGTAGAAGAAAGTCCAACTTACTTATAATGGCAAACAAAGCCTAGCCTTCTCTCAGTTCCTCGACTACTAAGTTTCGTCCCCTCACAGGATGTGGGGATTGCCATTCCCTCTGCTGGTTCTTGTGCAAGCTGTGGCTTCTTCTCTGTATTTGGGCCCCAGGTTAATGTCACTGCTCTAGAGAGGACTTTTCTGAAAATTCTGAAGTAGCTGCTCACCATTCTCTTATTCTTTATCATGATACTCATATTATGACCTTCATACTGATGGTTCAATTGTTCTGTGTATTACCTGCTTATCGTTTATCACCCCCACTATGATCCACGAGGACAAAGTTCTTTGTATTTTTTTATGTTTTATTCTGAGTGTTAACCACTGTGCCTGGCAGAGAACGTGTATTTTATAAATTTCTATTGAAGAATAGAATGGATAAATAAAGGCATTCATTGGGGCTATGCATGGAAATTTTTTTTAAAAACAGATTGCATGTCCTCTTGGAATTTATGACTTGTCACCTTGACACTGAAAGGACATACAAGACAGTATTTTAAAAGATAAATTCAAATGAAGTAGAGAACATAAAAATTTTAATTCAAAAGAGAGGATTTTCTATAAATGGGGGATAAATCTTGATATCAACTTTTTATTTGACACAGAGCATGTGCTTAGATCCATACTAAACATTTGAATGAATATAAAGAATATATTAGGCATCATATTTGATTTAATATCTACAGAATGAGGCAATACAAAAATACTTATTTATAGTTCTATAGTAGTCACATTTGCTGAAGAACAAGAAAAAGCCATACACTTCTTCAAAGGCTTATTTCTCTCCATGGACGAAAGAAAAAGTAGAAGGAAACTATTCTCTTGTTTACCTTAGAAAACAAAGATCAAAACGAAGTTGAATAAACTTATTAAATTTTAACTACTATATCCCAAATAATATTTCACTTTTTAAAATCATTATATTTTAAGGGGTACATTTTAGAGTCTATTTTAGAGATTTCCTAGGAACAAAGATTTTTGAGAGTTCCAAATCAAAGGGAACACACACACACACACACACACACACACACACAGAGTGTAGCAAGCAGGTTCATGAACTCATCTTAGAAAAAGTACTACATACCTCATTGCTGAATATCACTCTGGTCACCTTCAAAGTCCTCCCCTTGGGAAGCTAGGCACTGATACCAGTACCTAATCCACCCTTCAAAGCAATTTTGGAACTTTTTCTGGAATGGCCATCAGAGTTGTCATCATATTACCTTTGATGTCCTGAATGTCATAAAAATGTCTTCTTTTCAATATTTCCTTTAACTTTGGATAAAGAAAGAAGTCTCTGAGGGCCAGATCAGGTGAGTAGGGAGGGTGTTCCAATACAGTTATTTGTTTGTTGGCTAAAAACTCCCTCACTGACAGTGCCGTGTGAGCTGGTGCATTGTCGTGATGCAAGAGACATGAGTTGTTGGCAAAAAATTCAGGTGGTCTAACTTTTATACTCAGCCTTTTTGCCACCTCCAATAGCAAACTCGGTTAACTGTTTGTCCAGTTGGTACAAATTCATAATGAATAATCCCTCTGATATCAAGAAACGTTAGCAACATCATTGCAACAAGTTCGCAAACATAATTGTCACACTTCGTGTGTGTGCACGTGCGTGTAGCACAGTTCTAGGTCCAAAATAAGTGACCAGTGCCTACAAATTACTCACTTAATACATATATATATATATATATATATATATATATATATATACACACATACATATATACATATATATATATATATATATATATATATATATATATGGAAACATTATTAGATTGGTAATGAGAAACTGTTGTAGGTTTGAATGGGCCCCTGAAATACATACTAGGTTCAATACCTTGAACAAATGGCCTCATCATTCATTTTATCAGATTTTAAAATGAGAAGGTTAAATTAAATTATTTCTGAGGTTTCTTCCAGATTTATAATTCTACAAATAGATAAAAGCATACTGAAACGCAAAGGATTCTATGAACACTTCCAACTTTTAGAGAAATTATCAATTTTCAAGGAAAGAAAATATGCTGTTTTAGAGCCTTAGTGATTAACAAAAGGATAAAGACAGCTGAGGTTTAAAGCAGGTGTTCTCTGCTAAGAATAAGAAGAAAATATTAATTCTGGAATAAAGGGCAGACAGCTTACTCAGAGATTTTTGGTAAATCTGAAGAGATGCTGTAAGCAAAACAGAGCTTTGCACCATCTAAAGTCGGCAACAAATGAAAATATATTGAAACTACCTGTGCCAAGAAAAATAACATGACTCAGGGTCACATTAAACATTGAAATTTAAATAGAAAAGATTCGAGGAAAACCTGGCAAAATAATTCATTGCAATTTTCAAACAAATAAATCATAGTTAATACGTCTTATTTTCTCTAAAGTTAGTCATCAACACTTCCTTAAATTATTTCCAGCCTCTGGTTATTATCGATTGGTGATTATCTAACAAACTGGGCCATGTTAAATCTTTTAGTCTCAATATTATGATTTATTCACTTAGCTGACTAACAGATTATCATTTGTTAGTTTTGCCCGTTGTATTTGTTAGTTTTGACCATTTATGTTTCTATTTGTTAGTTTTGGCCATTTATGTTTTAGTTTAGGGTCCTTGAGAATGCTGAGGACATTCTTCCCTTTCAGTTTATAATTAATTACTTTTTTATTTTAAGAAATTCAACGTTCCATTTGTTTTGAAAAAACTGTCTCAAGTGAGTTCTTCTAGTACATCCTAGGGATTCACTGATGTTTCTCAATATGGAGATTGAATTCATTCTGTAAAATGTCCACCTATTGTCTAGCCCTATTCTTTCTCTCTAATCTATCCTTTTGGAAATTTACTTACATGCATGTTAGATATTCTCACTCTTTCCCCAATGTCTCTTAATTTCCGGTTCATATTGTCTTGTTTTTGTTTGTTTTTTCTTTCTCTGTTGCATTTCAGATATTAAAAAAAAAAAAATCTTGGTTTATTTTAGCAATCCTTTCTTCAGTTGTGCCTGATTTGCAGCTATCTTTTAAGCTGCTATCTTTTAAGATTTGCAGCTATCTTTTAAAATTCTAATTTTTTTATAATTGAATGTTTTAAAATCTAGAAGTTCTATTTGGTTTTTTTCTAAATCTGGCTCTTAATAGATTTTTGGTTCTTCCTCCAGGGCCAGATTATCTATTAGACACAGTAGGTAGGCACAGCACCTACTGCTCATGACACTTTTAGGGATCTACAAAAATCCCTTTGTTTTACTTTGTTTGAAAATCAGATGGAAAAATAGATAACTTTTAGTTTGAAGAAAATGTTTTGATACAAAATATTAATATATTTATCTTTAAACGAGCTCAGTCAAAAAATATAAATATAAATATTTTCATATAAATTTAATAAGAATCAAAATATAAATACTAAAAATATATATGTGTGTGTGTATGTGTGTGTGTGTGTGTTCCTACACACACACACATACATACATACATGGAAGAAGGCCCTACAAAGGCAAAAGTAAGTTCCTAGGGCCCACCAAAATCATAACATTCTGATTTGTAATATTATCTTCTAATTCTTTAAGAATATATATTTTATTTCAGTATTAGATGTTTCTACTAAATTCTAGTATATACAGTATCTGCATTATTTGGTTCTCATTCTACAGTTTACTCTGTCTGCTGACTCTTGCTCATGGTATCTTATATCCTTAGGTATTTCCTGGTGTGTGTGTGTGTGTGTGTGTGTGTGTGTGTGTGTGTGTGTGTTTAAATTTATGTACTTTAGAAGGCTCTCTGTGTAAATCATTTAGGCCTGACTTGAAAATGTTTCTGCACAAAGAGGATTTGTGCTTGTTCCTGCCAGATACCTGGGGTACTGTCAAATCAGAAAAGGTTAAACACAACTTATGACTTGAGATTTATTTTTTTCAAGACACAAAAATAGTCTAAATTCTATTTCCAATCCAATGACTGCTGGCTTCTAGTTTGGCTTTCTCAGAGAAAACTTTTTTCCTGCTTTTCTCAGAATCTAGACTGAGAAAAAATTTGTATCTCTACACACTTTCTTGAGGTGGTGCAATTTTTCCTAGGAATTTATTGATAGTATTGCTTTCTGGGGAATCAGAATTTTTATGGCATCTGTGATCTGAGTTTTCATTATACTTTGTATGTACAAATTTATATTTCATCAGGCTTTGTATGTCCAATTTCCAAGCCACAAGCTGTTCAAAGATGCCTCAAGGTCAAAACTAGCTCTGTATTCCTGATGTTTTAGATTATTTGAGGATTTCAGTAATTTCATTTCAGATCAAGAATTATTTATATATTTTACCTAGAGTTTTAGATAATCTGTACCATCAGAAATGAAGTATTTACTGTTAATTATCAACATGATACTTATTAGGAAAATGAGATTTAGAGCGATAAACCAAGTTTTCTAAGTTTTCATGTTTAATAGGCCATGAACCCAGATTCATACCCAGGTCTGCTTGACTACAGTATATTCTATTAAGAAAAAAAGATTTATTAGTATAAATCTTTGAACATTTTGAAAGATAAATTTGAAACTTTATGTGAAATGGACCCATTCTTAGAAACATATAACTAATTGAAACAAACACAAGAAAAAGTAGCAAATTATTAACAATCATAAATACATTATTTAAAAATCTGTTTAAAAAAAAACCACAAAAACATCAGGACAAGATAGTGCCTACAGAATTATTCCAAAGATTCAAGGAAGATATAGAACCGTTCTTATAGATATCCTTAGTGAAACTATAAAAAACAAAACAAAAAAATGAATAAACTCCAATTTGGTGGTAAAATAAATTCAATACTAAATTATGACAAAAATCATTCAACCATACTCATTTATAAATATGAATACAAAATCCTGAGCAAAATGTTATTTGACTAATTCCAACAATATATGAAAAAAATAACACATCATTATAAATATAGATTTGTTCCAGAAATGCAAGGTTGATTTGGCAAAGGAATGTCAAGAAAGATAATTCATGATATTAACTGAATAAGGGGTAAAATTATATTATCATTGCAACAGATGTAGAAAAAGCATTTGGTAAAATTTAATATTTATTTCTGATTTTTTTTAAACAGGAGGAAGTTTACTAATATGTTTGTCTACCAAATGAAAAAAAGTTTAATGGAAACATCATAATTGATGATAAAATACTGAACATTAGCATCAAAAATAGTGGAGGTGGGAATAGAGCTTTATAAGATTAAAATGTATCCTTCTAACTGGAATTAAGATTGTATAAATCTAAAGTAGATTCTGATAAATTAAAACGCTTATTATAAACCCTAAAACAACTACAAGAAAGTAACTGGAAAAAAGTTAAAATCATTAAAAGAATTAAAACGTTACACTAGAAAATAGTCATTGGAAAAAAGAAAGCAGTGAAGGAGGTACAATGAAATAAAAAATATCAATAACATTAAATGTGAATTGGTTAGATAATCCAATCAAAAATCAGAGTGTTAGACTGGATAAAAAAATCAAGATACAGTTATATGCTTTATAATGTATAGGAGACATACTTTAGATTCAAAGTCCAAATAGTTTGAATGAAACATGGAAAAAGGTATTTCATGTAATACCTTTTGAAATGATCAAGAAAATTGATATACATTGTCTAGAATAATGGAGAGAGAGTAAGAGAAAGAGAGTACTCAAATTACTAAAATCACTACTAACATTATATAAATTTAAAAACATATAAGGGAATACTATGAATACTATGTTAAAAATTAGATAACTTAAATAAAATGGAAAACTTATAGAAAAACAGAAACTACAAAGTCTGATTCAAAAAGAAATAAAATGCCTGAATAGACTGAAAATAAATCAAGGGAATAAATTAGAAACCTTAAAACATCCTACAAATAAAAGTCTAGGACCAGATGGCTTTAATTGTGAATTCTACCAAAAAAATGAAGAAGAATTAGTATCAATCTTTCACAATCTCTTCTAAAACATAGAAGAGGAGGTACGACTTCTAATCTCTTTCTATGAGTCCTTGATATGCGAGATAACACTACAAGAAAACTACAGACAAATATCTCTTGTGAATATAGACAGAAAACCTAACAAAATACTAGTATATCAAATTCAATAATGTATAAACAAAATTATGCACCAAAGACCAAGGGGAATTTATCCCAGGGGTACAATAAAAAATCAATTAATATAAAACACCATATGAATAAATAGAAGGACAAAGGCCACATGGTCATCTCAACAGACACAGAAAAATAATTTTGCAAAATTCAGCACCTTTTCACGACAAATATCCTCAATGAAGTAGGTAAAGAACAGAACTTACTCAACCTAGTAAACGGCATGTATGAAAAACCCAAGCTAATACTATACTTAAAATGGTGAAGGGCTCAATGCTTTTCCAATAACATCAGGAACAAGACAAGAATGTCTACTCTCACTACATCCATTCAACAATATCCTGGAGGATCTAATGAGAACCATACAGCAAGAAAACAAAATAACAGTCATTCAAATAGGAAAGAAAGATGTAACGTGTTTACTGCAAATAACATGGTCTTAGACAGAGAAAACCCTAAGAAATCCACTAAAAACTACTAGAATTCATAAAAAAAATTAACAAGCGTGCAAGGTACACAATCAATATACAAAAAGTAATCGTATACCTATATGTTAAAATTAAAAATCCAAAAATGAAAACAATTCTATTTAAAACAGCATCAAAAAAATACTTCTTAGAAATAAATTTAATCAAAGAGGTGAAGATGTGTACACTTTTTTAACCAATGTGATATTGCAAAGTATCTACTTAGACATTTCTCCAACAAAGATACACAGGTAGTTACTAAATACATGAAAAGATGCTCAGCAGCACTGGTTATTAGGGACATTCATATAAAACTATGATGACATACCATTTCATAATCTCTAGGATGCTTATAATAAAAATGACAGAGCAGAGCAAGTGTTGATGAGGATGCAGAAAAATTTGAACACTCAAACTATTGGTGGGAATGTAAACCAATACAACCTTTTTGGAAAACATTGTGGCAGTTCTCCAAAAATATAGAGATATTAGGTTGGTGCAAAAGTAATTGCATTTTAAATTGTTAAAGATAATTGCAAAAGCTGCAATTACTTTTGCACCAACATAACATATTATGACCCAGAAATTCTCCTTTGTTATACACCCAAGAGAAATGAAAACCTATATTTTCATTAAAACAAACAAAAAAAACTTGTATGCAAATATTTATAAAGATATAATTCAAAATAAGCAGAGTGGAATCAACTCAGATGTCCATAATTGATGAATGGATAAATAAATGTGGTCTATTCATAACATAAAATATTGTTCAGTAATAAAAAAATGAAGTATAGCTATTTGTTACAAAATGGATGAACACTGCAAACATTATGCTAAGTAAAAGAAGCCAATCACAAAGGACAGAATATGATATGATTCTGTGTTTATATTATAAGAAATACCACATTAGGCAAATCTATATAGAGAAAAATTAGATAAGTGGTTGTCTAGGGCAGGAAGGGAAATGACTGTTAATGGGTATGGAATTTCTCTAAGAGATGCTAAAAGTATTCTTATAATTGTTACTTAACTCTATGAGTCTTACACTTTATTTTTATTTTTAAAATTTATTTTTATTAAAATATAGTTGAAATACAATATTCTGTTAGCTTTCAGGTGTGTGACATAATGATTTGACATTCATATACCTTACCTTATGTTCACCACAATAGTATAGTAACCATCTGTCACCATGTACACTTATTAAGATATAATTGCTTAGTTTTCGTATTATGTACATGACATTCTTGTGACTTAGTTTTTTACAACTGGAAGCTTGTGCCTCATTCTCATTCATGTTTCACACCCATCTTTCTACCTCCTGAGTTTTGCATGTGTGGATTATATGCTATGTGAATTATATGTGTGTATGTGTGTGTGTATGTGTGTGTATCAATAAATCTGTTTAAAAATAGAAATGGATTTCATAAGTTTTGTAAAGAAACCAAATCTTATAGTAAATATCATACTTGATGAATTATTGAGGGCATGTATTTTGAGATTAAGAAAACACAGACACATACTCTATTACTGCCTTTTGCCCAAAATTTTACTGGAGTCAAAACACTAAACCCATACAAAGAAATGAAAGAAAAAACAAAACCAATTATTAGTATAAGAAGATAAAATTATTTGGTATGAAATATAAAATAACCTCAGATAAATTGCTAGAATTAATAAGAGAGCTTGGCAAGGCTGGTGGATACAAAGTCAACAAAAATTCCATTTCTATATTCTAGCAATGAACAGAAAATCTGATCTCTTCACATATCATACGATGTCGGACAATTAAATTCCTGAACTCATCAAGGAAAAGTGCTACCTCCCTCATTGTTGAATATCACTATGGTCACCTTTCAAACTTCCCTTTGGGAAGCTATGCACCGATGCCAGCACCCAGTCCACCCTTCAAAGCAATTTTGGGACTCTTTTTCTGGAACAGCCATCAGAGCTGTCGTCATATTACCCTTGATGTCCTGAATGTCATCAAAATATCTTCCTTTCAATATTTCCTTTATCTTTGGGTCAAGACAGAAGTCAATGGGGGCCAGATCAGGTGAGTAGGGAGGGTGTTCCAATACACTTATTTGTTTACTGGCTAAAAACTCCCTCACAGACAGTGCTGTGTGAGCTGGTGCACTGTCGTGATGCAAGAGCCATGAATTGTTAGTGAAAGGTTCAGGTCGTCTAACTTCTTCATGCAGCCTTTTCAGCACTTCCAAATAGTAAACTTCGTTAGCTGTTTGTCCAGTTGGTACAAATTCATAATGAATAATCCGTTTGATATAAAAAAAGGTTAGCAACATCATTGCAACGAGTTCACAAACTTAATTGTCAGACCACGTATATAATAAGACAAAGGTATCAAATGTCTAGCAATAGAAACTCCTGGTTGTGCTGGCCAATCACACCTCCGAGGCTCCAAGAGGAGGCCATTTGGCACACTGAAACTGAGGTGGTGGCCCTGGTGATATCTGAATCACCTTCAGGGTCATTTCCCCCTCATTTTGAAGAAGAGCAAACTTCACAGCCAAATAGTTCTGTCAGCCAGTCTTATCAAACTTCAGGAGTTTGATAGCTTTCCTTCATTCCCTCCTGTCTCCACCCCCTTAAATTCAAAATGGCAATGTTTTTGCTTGAATTATCCCATAGACTCTGTATCATGTGATTATCCAGTCAAACATCTTAGTGTTCTCTTCAGAAAATGCTTTCTCTTTTTTTCACTATGGGTGGGCTGATAATTTTTCAATCTTCAAGTTCTGATTCCTTTCTGCTTAACAGTTTCTTCTTCAATGCATTTCTGTCTTCTTGAGTTTTACTATAAGCAGTGAGGAGAAATCATTGCTCCTTCAACACTTTGCTTAAAAATCTCCACAGCTAAATGTCCAATTTCACTGTTCACAAGTTATACCGTTCACAAAACACTAGAACATAAGCACAACTTATCAAAGGTCTTCGCCATTTTGTAACAAGGATCACCTTTCTTCCAGTTTCCAATAAATTGTTCCTCATTTCTCTTTGAGACCTTAACAAATCGTTCTTTAATGTCCATATTTCTATCAACATTCTGTTGATGATTAGTTACGTATTATCTGAGAAGATGAAACCTTTCTCTCTAGGTCTCCTCTTTCCTTTCTGAGCTCTCACCAGAATTTCCCTTAATGTCTGTATTTCCAGCATGCTCCTCAAAACTCCTCTGTCCTCTCTCTATTTGTTACCCATTTCCAAAGCCACTTACACATTTTCAGGTATTTGTTACAGCAGCATCCCACTTCTGGTACCGAAATCTGTATTAGTCAGCTCCGACTGCCAAAAGTAAGTACTATAGACCAGTGGCTTAAGCAACCGAAATTTATTTCTCACAGTTCTGGATGCTGGAGTACAAAATCTAGGTGTCTATGAGGTAGTTTTTTTTTTTTTTTTCCTGAAGCCTCTTCTTTTGGACAGGAGATGGCTGCCTTCTTGCTGCTTTTGTTGTTGTTGTTGTTGTTGTTTTGTTTGTTTGTTTTCCACATGGCCTTTTCTCACAGTATATGTGTGGAAACAGAGATATCACTCTCTCTTCTTCTTTTGATGTCACCTGTCTTACTGGATTAAGGCCCTACTTTTATGACCACATTTAACCTTAATTACTTCCTAAAGACTCTCTCCAAGTATAGTCACTATGCAGGTTAGGGTTTCAACATATGAATTTTGAGGAAATGCAATGTAGTCCGTAACATATGTTTATTGATTGGATGGTTTAATATAAAGATCATGTTTATCCCAAAATTTATGTAGAGATTCAATGCAATCAAATGGAAAATACAAACATGCTTTTTATTTGGGAAAGGAGTGGAACTTAACAAGTTAAAATGATTCTAAAATGCATATGAAAATAAAAGATGAGCAATAGCCAAGACTCTTAAAAGAACATGAGAGGGTTTCTCAACTTGATATCAAGACATATTTTAATGAAATAGCAATCAAGAAAAATATTATATTAATGCACGGGTGGAAAATTAACAACTTGACCGTTTCAGAATCTAGAAAAGCATCATTTTATTTGTGTACATTTGATTTATGACAAAGGTGGCATTGCAGAGCAGTGGATCAAGGGCATTTTTTTTTTCAATAAGTGATGTGGGAACAATTGGATATCCGTATGGAAAAAAAATAATTTGACACCTACATCACGTCATATAAATAAATCAACTTCAAGTGTATTATAGGCCTAAATTTGAAAGACATTTTGCTACAAAGCTTCTATAAGATTATATGAGAATACTTTTACCTTCAAGTTTGAAAAGGACATCTTAACTACATCTCAAAAAGCAATATCCATAAAAGTAAGGCTGACAAATCATTTATTAAAATTAGGGACTTCTGTTGATCATAAGAGATGAAGAGAATGAAAAGATAAGCCACAGAATATAAAGAAACAAGAGACTCTGTCCAGAATAGACATAGCATTCACACACATATATAAACGACCTAATAAAATAAGAGCAAAAACTGGAATAGGTGCTTCACAAATGAGGAATTCCAAATTGTTAATAAATGTGAAAATGTGATCAATTTCATTAGTAATCAGGTAAGTGAAAATTAAGACTATAAGATAGTTTATTATTACACAACATTCTCACTAGACTGCCAAAAGATTGACACACCATGTATTGGCAAGGAAGGGGAAGCATTGGAGGTCTAGTAATCTATTGATGGAAATGTAAATTACATTCTTCTGAGCCAACAATTCTCCTTCTATGTATACATCCAATAGAAAGAATGTGTAAACATGACCACCACAAGACATGAACAAAACATTAATGGCAACAATTGCAATAGACTAATATTAAAACAACGCAAACGTCTGTCAACAGGAAAACAGAAAAATTGTTACAATTTCAGCAATGAAAATGCATGAACTAAGACTATATGAGCTAACATGGATGAATATTATAAATGTATTGTTGAAGTAGAGAAGAAAATCAGAAAAGAATAATAGTGGTGATTCCATTATATAAGCTTCAAAAATCTATAAAAATTAAACTGAAGTGTTTAAGCATGCACAGTTAGATGGTAAAAGTATAATGAAAGTGAGGAATTCATCACCAAGAAAATCAAGACAGTGGTTTCATCTAGGGAAGAGGGAGGGATTTAATTGGGGAGCGGCACGCCGAGGTCTCCTGAGGTGCTGGTACTGTTGTATTTCTCATTCTATGTGATAGTAGCACAATAGCTTATTTAATAGCAAACTGTTAAGCTTTACATCAATGTTTGATGCGTTTTTTCTGGTTGTATATTTTATTGCCCAACAAAGAAGATTAAAAGAAAAAAAATCTAAACTTGCTTTTAACCTCGGTTTAGCTGACTCCAGAAAATAGATAGCAATTAGCTGCGAAACGTATGCATGTCTAAAAATATTTTCATATATAGAATATCTATATTGATTAAACTGTTCTGAATAGTCTTCTTTGGGTAGCTATCTGTTCATGACTGTTTTGAAAAACTAATCCTGAAAAAAATTCATCTAAATAGTTAATATTCATTTTTCTTGCATCACACCTCTCTCCGTGTAACAAATTAGATGAGATTCCCAACTAACAAAACTCCATTAAGATTCTAGTCCACATCAAGAGGATTGATTTAGGAGAGACTCAGAGAATTAATGACCTGCAGTTGTTGTGCATATTAAATACAGGCTACTCTATTAGAGAAGAGATTGGGCAAATTGTTGCAGAGACATCTGGAGGAAAATAAAACCCTGTTCCTTTCTTCTGGATGTCAATACTATATAGGTGAAGAAAGCTGTTTGGTGAAAGCTGCATCTATGTGAAATCAACATATAGCTTACTATTCAAAAGTAAAAACATCTGCCAAATAAATACTTGTATTATTGTTAAAACATGATTTAACTAATTGTTCTATATAGTATAGGTCTGAGCGCTGTGTAAGCAAGCATTGATTAAGTTATTGTTAAATTTAGATTTAACTGTCATTTACAGGGTCCTTGCTCTTTTCAAACCTCTATAACTATATGCTTTTGTAAATTCTTACAACTTTTATGATAGGACCTTTATAGCAAAGAAAAGGAAATTCAAAGAGATTTGGATAGAAGTATTCTAATTCCTGTTTGAATAAGTTTTTCATTATTGTATGAGTTACGGGAGGCTAACTCCTTCTGTAATTGACAACCTCTAAATGTTAAGTAGCTTAAAATAATAAATGCTCTAATTTATTACACAACCCAACATTTTGGATGCCAGGTTGAGGAATGAGAGCTATGCATTCACAGTGGTTAGGGGACCAAGGTGTTCTCCTGCTCCTGTCTCTCCAATGCCACTGAAATGTTCCAAGGAATCCTTTGGCATCTGTCCAACATATGAATGATGAGAAAGACCATCAAGGGTTCCATGGAAGAGTTTGAAATTTTACATTTGGAAATGGCCTACATAACTCTTGTTCATATTCCGCTGTCCAGAATTCATCACCTGGCCTCACCTTACTGTGAAAGTCTGAGAAATGGAATCCTACTGTATGTTAACGAAGAAGAGGGAGGGATTTTATGAGTTTCTATTTATAGCATAAGGCCTCTTTTTCTCAGGACTGTGGCCAGCCACATCTGTGTGATGATATTTTAGCATCCACACTTTATTATTTTATTTTCAATCAATATGCTATATACTCATAGCCTTCATTTTCAGGTCCTTTAGTAAGAGGATAGTAGATAATACTTATGTGGTGCATAGTACATATTATTTCCTCAGTTTTTTATACAAACATTAACTAGTTTTGGCTCTCAATAACCATACATGAAGTGAGTCCCATTATCATCTATTGTATAATAGATTAGGAATCCGAGGTACAGAGTTTAAGTAACTTGCCTAATTGTCATATTTCTAGTAAGTGCAACAAGGAACAGCTAGATTTTAACTCTACTTAGTCCTTTTCTATATTTAATTTCTCTGCCATAAACCATGTACTTTCCCATCTTTTACATGCTATTACTTACTCATTTATTTTATCGTTTCACATCTTTTTATGAAGGTATAATTCAAGCTTTTAAAAATAATATGATATGTCATCACATATTTATGATTAACTTTATTCTGGCAAATTGCGGGTAGATTTTAATCTTGGTTCACTTCTTATTATGTCAATTTTGCTAACCATATAAAGTCAGGATTAAAGTACCTGTTAAACAATTGGTGAAGGAAAAGTCCCTGTGCTGAGTGTTACTCTGAAAAATAACTATTTTGGTTACTATTCTGCTGCTTTGATACAGTATACTTCATAAATATCCTTTACACAAGAAAAGGAACATTGAATATTTTCCGTGAATATTGATCAACATGATGGATTTAGATTTAATGAATTCCAAAGTTATTAAGCTGAGTAGTCTTTTGCATGAAAGGAATAAGTCAACATTTGATGGCATAAGGTTAAATTACATCCTCAACTTCTTTTCAACTTTGTTGTTGTTCTTTTAGTTGGAGTTGCTTAGGGGATAAGCAACATTGTCTCTGGAGTCCGAGAAATGAATTGTTCCCAGAGAATTAAAAGTGTGCACAGCCATTGTAATCTGGCAGGCATGGGTGTACTGTACTGTAATTCCTGGCCTATGTGGCGCAAAGTCATTTGACTTCTTACCTTTCTCACCTGCACAATGGAATTATTAATATGTACTTCATGGAGGGCTTATAAAGATAAAATAAATGTATTCCCCAAAATTGAAACGTAACGGCATTCATTACATAAATATCAGCTATTGTTACATAAGAGTGCACCAGCTGGACACTCTTCTGTCATGGGACTTTTTAAAATACGTGGAATAACTGAAAAGGGAAGAGGTGCAAAGAGGAAAATGACAGATATCCATGGGGGAGTGGAAGGAGGGTAGCAAAGATTCTTAGGTAGCAGGGAGATAAATTAGCAGGGAGATAAATAGCAGGTAGCTGGGAATAGGGCCAGGCTTAACCCTGGTGATATTGTACCGAGTAGGAACAAAGGCCAAAAATACAATTTTTTATATTTTACAATTTTAACTGAAGGGTTGGCTTTGTATTTCTCATGAATGCAATATGAAAATATTTTCATCATTAATATGTTAATTTGATGAAATTGAATTCAAGCTTTAAAAGTGTTGCTAATTTGCGTATAAATCTGAAGCAGGTTGTTATTATTTCTACAGGGTAAAGATCAAGCTTCTTATTCTGAAAATTGTGATTCTCCATATTTGGTCCCAACCCGCCTCTTGCGCCTTGATAACTGTTAATCTGTCTGAGTTTCCCATTCTACGGCCCAGATAAGCTCTTTACTCTTCTTCCTGCCGATTTTCTTTCCCATGGCTTTGCATCCTTTGCTGTTTTCTCATTCTAGCATAATTTCTTTCTGTCCCCACCTCCAACCATCCAAAATCTGGCTGATTTTCAAAACCAAGGCTAAATGCCATGTCCCTGAAACCTCCACGATCTACCTTAGCTGATGAGATTTCTTTCCTTTGGCCACCATAACATTTGATATGCTTCTCTGTTAAGTCTCGTGTTGCTTTCTAGCTTATTGTTCTAGATTCATATATAACTCATATACATATGCAATATAGTTAATGATGAATTAACTATCAAATTGCATTACATGAAGCTCTGGTATAATATGAGACCAAAATAGTTTGAAAAAGAATTCTGTGAGTATTTACCTTTTGGAAAATTATAATTTTTCCTTAGTATATATTTTTTGGAACCCTGAGACATTCAGGGAGGTATTTATAATATAAAGTGTTTGAAAGCTTATTTAACTATGGAATTCATAATTTTTAATAATAAGGACTCTCTAATTTTATAGTACATTGATGGTCCGTGGAATACACTTAATACCCATGTCCAATGGGCACTGTTTTTACCACTGCCTCTACTCAGTGGAAGATCTTTAGTTAGTTCGGCTCAAGGTCCTTTTCCCTAATTGTGGGGATTTATTCTTTCCTATCACTGTCATTTCTCTTTCCTCTATCTCCCATTCTGTGGTTTGGAAAGGAGGCTTGTCTACATGGGAAGGATATGGGGCTGGGGGTATAAGCAATCTGAGTGACTAAAGAGCTACATGAGGCAGTTGATTGGCAGTCTTCATCAATGAGCAAGCAGAACAACCAATCTGATTCCTTCTCACAGGCAATGAACAGGGTTTATCTGCATAAAGTCATGAGGTTCTCAAGGAGCTGAATAGCTCTACTGACTCTCTGGGGCTGGTTATTCATTATACCCATGGACCAGGGCTCAGAAGGCTGCCCTATTGATGTCATCCCAGGTTTTGTGGTCCATGGTCGCATTCTCTCACCTACCTTTGGATCCTTTGTATAGTTTGGTTGGTAGATAACACATTGAATCATAGATATTTTTCTTTTCTTTTTAAATGTTTTGTCTAATAACTCAATGGATCCTATCATTTGAACTTAAGATCCCAGAGTTTCACAGTGTCTTTCCTTCATTCACCTTTGAGAAAACACTCACGTCCAATGGGCATTGGTTTTACCATTGCCTCAGCTCATTGGAAGATCCTCTAGGAGGTACTTGGTATATTAAGGCTAATCGGCTACATCAATGGGAGGTGGGGGAGGTCAGGACAGGACTTTAGGGTACTGGGAGGATTGGAAGGGTAGCAGGAACACTTGGTTAGTACAAAATATTACCTTAACACACTGATATACATGTATTATCTCAAATTCCAGCTGATAAATTCTTTGAGATTTATCCTCGGTGGTGTATGGTCCCTCGTACTGATCACAGAGAGTTAGTATCTAATAAATATTTGTTAAATCTGTATGCAGTTTTTTAAGACATTAATTGTGGTGAGCATTTTCTGAGCATTTTGGTGGGGTTATAGTTTCCAGCCCACAGAGATGGTAGGGAGCTCTAATTTTAAAGGAGGTTAAGGATTCTACTTCATGGAGAAGTGATAATAGCTCCAGGCAAAAAGGCATGAGTTATTTCGACAGACAGACAGTGAGATAGACAGACATCCTTAGCAGAGGGCACATTCTGCAAAGAAAGACTGAGGTGTAAATCATCATTTGACATATCATATGCTATTGAAAGAAAAGTGCAGATTTCCTCTTCTCTAAATTGTAATTTTCACTCAATGTCCTTCAATCACTCATAGCAAAAGGAGATTAACAGCCTATTTAATCATATACCATGAAAAAAATACATTTAAAGATGTTACAAAATGACTCCTCAATAAGGCCACATGATTTTCTTGCAGTGATTTGAAATTGTTTGCTAATGACTGATTATGCTCTTTTTTTAATGTAAGCACTGCTGGTGGCAATGGGATTACGTGTGAGCACAATTATGACTAATGTTTCATTCTTTGTTCATTCCCCATAACCACATATTTTAAGACAACCCTTCTGCACTTCTGTCTACTGGTGGCATTTCTCAATGCAGTTACGCTTAATTTTTAATAATAAACCTTTCCATTGATCAGATATTTAACATCTTTAAGGTACTTACACCTGTGTGCCACATCAAATTTGTATGAGTTCTAAGAGGAAAAGAGAGCCAGAATTAGGTTTCTAATTGCACATTAACTATGGGGCAAACAGCATTTGTCACATAGTTTGTGACAAGGCTTATTCTGTGACCCTATAGTGCCTTATTTTTTCTTGAACTTCTACTTTGACATGTCCTTAAAATAGCTCCCACCTGTGACACTTGCCTTTTTCTGTGCTCAGCTTGTCTCACCATCACATAGTGACTTGGATACTTGGCTGCCAAACACTACAGATATTCTTTCCACAGAATTGGTTGGGATGGACATTCCTGGAGACCATGGAATCTATCTAAGACTTAGTTTTCCATCTATCTCTTTTTAAAATCAGTTTTGATTTTACACAGTAGTACCTTTCATCACCATATAATTTTCCAGAATGACTGGCAGCAGAAAGCAAGTACCATGTAATTTAGTGTGTTTGCTTGAGCAGGGTGACAGCAGTTGTCCATATTGTACCCTGTTGCAGTGCTCTACCAGTGGCATATACTCAATAAACTGGGGAAATTAAGATACTGTTATTTCTAAATTGATATGCATTATCAATACCTCATTTGGCTCCAAACTTAATTTAATTGGTCACGGAAATACTGGAACATAGTAGGTCCTCAATTAATGTTTCAGGAAAATTGATGCTAATAAGTACCCAAATGTTGCCTGCTGCCATAAGTGGTCATAATTTAAATTGCTCTAATTGTGTGGTTTGTTTTATGAAATTTTGAGAAGCTGGCTTCGGGACATTGAGGGCTGTTCTGCATTTATGGATCAAATTCAGTTGTGTTTTCCTTTTTCCTCCTTTGCCTATGTTTTATTTTTAAGCTCTCCTCTTTCCAAGGCTCCTACTCTGTACCTTCATTGGGAAGGGGGCAGTTTTCTACTTTATTTTCTATCCCCATTTTCAGTATTGCTTCTTGCACCTTTCATAATCAAATTGCTTTTTTTCCAACCCACTCCCATTTCTTGAGCAACATGTTTTCTCTTTGCCTTGTAGCACACGAAATCATTTAGAAAATGTGCTCCTGCCTCGAATCCATTTTCCTACCTGCTAATGCATCGGTCGACCTGAATCACTTTTTCTAGCTTGTTCATCAGCACTAGAATGTACAGGTGCCTCTCAGCATATCTTGTAGTAAATGATATTAAACCGCGTTTGTCTGTCCACCAGACTGTGGCATCCTCAGGGAGGGAGACAAGGTGTATTTATGTGTTTATCTGTACCTGACAACACAGTTGCTGCTGCAAAGTCAGCCCAATAAGTACTGGTGGAAAAGTACCCATACTCTTTTCAGGACAGACATGGGGGGAACTTGACCTTTGCAAATGAGTAGACTTTAAGAACATTTGAATAGACACAATAAAAATGTATGTGGTGTGTATATCTCTTTTTGCCCAATGCCTTTTAATCAAAATATTAGTTATTTTTACATTCAACTGCAAAACATGAATAAAAAATGAAAGAATTTTGACAATCATCTGTCAAATTTCCAGACGTCTGAGAGCAACATTAGCATGAATTTATTTATCACTTTTAATATGGACATTGGGGAGTTAGAGACAAGTAGAGAAAAGTATTTTTTTCTAACTGATTTTTCTAAAAAATAATTTTCTTTGGCCTTCCCATAAAAACTCACATGCTATACAGGAAGATAAAATGACTGGGCCTATTAACTGCCTTGCAAAGTTAACTGTTTGCAATGTTACATAGAAATTAAAAAAAAAAAAAAAAAGTACATTCAAGCCTAAAAGTTTTTATTATTATAGGAAAGATGACAACAATGTGGTCCTAAGTTTGAGTCATAGTTTTATTATTACTAATATGTGTAAGAATATGTATAAAAATGTTAGTTTACTTAGAGTCACAAAATCCAGATCTGAAGACCACTTCTCAGATTGAAGAAACTAAAAACAAAATAATACGAGAGATTTTTTTTCCTAAATCCAGTGCTAGAGACAATATGAACAGGAATACCTTAGGGCTGTCGTAACAAACACCACAGAATGGGGATTTAAACAACAGAAACTTATTTTCTCACAATTCTGGAAATTGGAAGTCTGAGATCAAGGTATTAGCAGGGTTGATGTCTTCTGAGCTCTCTTTCCTTGGCATATAGGTGGGCTTTTTCCTCTGGTAACATTACATTGTCTCCCCTCTGTGCATGTTTGTGTTTAATCTCCTCTTCTTATAAGAATACCAGTAATATTAGATTAGGGCCCACCATAATTACTTAATTTTACCTCATTTAAGACCATATTGTCAAATACAGTCAAATTTTAAGGTACTAAGGGTTTGGATTTCAACATAAGAATTTGGAGGGCGAGGGGAGAGACACAATTTTGCCCTCAACAAAGAACAGGAAATATCTCCAGTAGCAGATTTTTCAGAAATAGGGCTGGTTATATAGCCTGTGTATCAATAAAGAGATTCTGGGTAAAGTTATCTCTGGTAGATTGTTTCATGATGACACCTCTATTACAAGAAGGAACTGAGAAAAGATCCTGTATGAATTTTAACCCAAAGAAGAAAAATCTTCTTTACAGGCTCTCAGTACATCATTATAAAAGAAAATGCTTTAATAGTTAAAAAAATAACTTTTTGTTGTTGTGGTTAGCAGGGAGGGTGCTATTTTTTGAGTTCCACTTTGAGGACTTAAATACCATTGAAAGTCGCTCTCAAAATGAACTTCCAAGTTCTACCGATGAACTAATTTCAACCTGAAATCCTTAACTAGAACTTCCTTGATTATCTTCTATTTTCTATTAGTTACCAAACTTAGTTTGGAAAGTAAAATGTTCTTTAATCTTAATCATTATACAGACACATGAACATTTTTGAAACTTTCACTTTGTGTCAACATCTTTATTAATTGCATCTTCTCTTTTTTTGCTGCAGTCTAATGACGTAGTTAGTGGTTTTTAATGATGCATTCAAAGATAGAAGGATCAATCAATCAACATGTTTGGTCTGTTCTACTCTGAGCTGGAAAATTATGCTCTAAAGGACAATTATAGGATTCCACTCTGTACTGAGCACTGATATTGATGTTTTATAATACAGAGACCATCGTGATGATACTCGTTTTCTAGATGAAATGCCTGGTTACATGATACTAGTGAAACGTGTAAGATCAGACAGTAGTATGCCCCATGAGCTAATGCCAAAACCCAAGCTTTCACTGACATAAGGCCCATGCTTTGTAATATACTATACAATATTTTTCTCCAAATGGTTAAATAAGGAAGGCAATAACATTGATGGTAGTCCCCTGATCTTGATGCCGTGATCCTCAGAAGGCTGTCTGAAGTACATATAATTGTCACCAGTTTACAAATGAGTGATTTCTGCTTCAAGGGAGGTGAGTCACCTGCTATCCATAATGGCACAAGTGTTGAAAGACAGAAGATAAAATGGACTTCAAGACTTTTAGAAGTCTTCTCAGTATAAGACATTAACCTTGCTCTTCAAGAGTTTTAAATTAATTGGATAGTTGTAAAACTATTAAACTAGAAAAAGAATAGCCTATAGTTATATGCAAATGATGTTCTGGGGAAAGTAAATATGTTCTAAGAAGATGTAAACCCAGAGCAGATTTTTAATAGTTACATTTATAACTCTTCCCCTTGAAACTATTTTGAGTAACCTAAATTTTAGTCTTCACTTAGTTACTAACCCAATTATTTTGAACTAATTCATTTATATGTAATCATACAATAAATCCCCTTTAAGGAAATCCCAGTACCCAAAGTACTGGGCACCAGTCATTATTGAGTAGACTGAAAGTTCAGTGGAAATTTACATAAGTGCTCTACAAAGTAAGGGAGACCCTGGGAAATCTGTACACAGGGAGTGATTTGAGAAATGGGTGGGGACATTACAGGAAGAAAGAGAGGAAGGAAGGAAGGAAGGAAGGTAGGAAGGAAGGAAGGAAGGAAGGAAGGAAAGAAGGAAGGGAGAGAGGAAGGAGGGAAAAAGAAGAAGGAAAGAAAGAAGAAAAGGAAGAAAGAAAGGAAGGAATCAAGGAGGGTCAAGAGAAACAGAGACTATTATGGATGACAAGTAAAGCAAAATAAAATTAATAACCCATACTAATGGAGAGAGCATGAGACAAAATGAGTCAAACCTGGGAATGCCAGACGGGAGGAAATGGCAAGTGCATGAGGGGAGGAGGAAAGCTAATGAGAAAGCATTCATTAAAACAGTTCAGTATCATGTACAAATGAATGGCTCTCATATACTTCTTGTCAGTAGATCTACGGCGAAGTATCTGGGTACAGGACTGCAGAATTTGAGTTGCCCAAAAAGGGAAGAAAAGTAGTCACAAGGATTCCCAGAGAGGAGTATGTATACTTGAAGACAAAATATATACATACAGACTTTTGATACTTTGAGTAAATAAAATAATATTTGAAAAGTTAAGGCAAGAACAGACACTAACAGATGTAATAGATACATCTAAATCTGTGTCTCCAATAGATAAATACTTTTACAATCACTGCCAGACAAAATTATTTCAACCTGGAGATCATGATTTTTTTCAGGATATAAACTGCTATACAGATTCCATGAAACAGTTAATCTATCATAGCACTCTTTTAGCGTTTTCTATATTATTATATTAATAAAAATATATAATGTTCAGTGGCAACCTGGGATTCAAATCTGTATGTGATAAAGTACCAAGTACTTTAGAAAAGATTCCGCTGCTACTGCTATGTTTGGAAAAAAATGAAAAAAGAAAAAAAAAAGGATGCCTAGGATGAATTGCTTTTTTTACTCATGAGATGTGAGAAAGAGTTAAAATTGAAAGTAGGTTGAAGGAGAAGAACAAAGTTGAAAGACTGAAAGACTGAAGTCAGATCCTGATCTGACTTCAAGATTTACTATAAATCTACAATAATCAAGAAAGTGTGGTATTGTTAACAGCATAGCCAAATAGATAAGTGGATCAGAAGAGAACTCAGAAAAAGACCCACATAAATACAATTAACTAATCTTTGACAAATGAGCAAAAGTGATACAATGGAGCAAAGACAGTTTCTTCAAGAAATGGGTGCTGGGACAATTGGACATGAACTTGTAAAAATAAAAAAAAAAAATGAATCAAGTCAGACTTTACACCCTGCACAAAAATTAACTCAAAATGAATCACAGACCTAAATGTAAAACACAAAACTATAAAACTCCTAGAAGATGACATTGGAGAAAACTTAGATGGCCATGGGTATGGTGATGCCTTTTTAGATGCAACACAAAAGGCACAACCCATGAAAGAAATGATTGATAAACTGACCTTCATTAAAATAAAACGAACAAACAAACAGGAAAACTCCTTGCTTTGTGAAAGACAATCTCCAAGAAAATGAAAAGACAAGCCAAGTTGGGAGAGAATATTTGCAAAAGATGCATCTGATAAGGACTGTTATCCAAAACATACAAAGATCTCTCAAAACTCAACAATAAGAAAACTAGTAATCTGATTTAAAAATGGGCCAACGTCTTTGAGAAACATTTCACTGAAGAAGATATACAGATGGCAAATACGCATATGAGAAGATGCTCTACATCATAAGTCATCAGGAAATGTAATTCAAAACAACAGTAAGATGTCACCACCCACCTATTAGAATGGCCAAAACAGCAAATGCTGGTGGGGATGTGGAGCACAGGAACTCCTCTACCTTACTGTCAGGAATGAAAAATTATACCTCCTCTTTGGAAGGCAATTTTATGATATTTTAGAAAACCAAACATAGTCTTACCATAAAATCCAGTAATTGCTCTCCTTGGTATTTACCCAAAGGAGTTGATAACTTATGTTCACACAAAAACTTACACAAAATGTTCAAGTCAAAGGCAGCAATCTGAAAAGGCTACACACTGCATGATTTTAACTATGTGATCTTTTAGAAAGGCAAAATGATGAAGGAAATATACAGTAAGCAGTTTCTAGGGGGAAAAGGGGAGGGATGAATAGATAGAGCACAAACGATTTTTAGGACAGTGAAATACTCTATATGATATTATAATGATAATACTTTATATGATATAATGATGGATATATGTCATCGTACATTTGTCGAACCCCTTAAATATACAACACTAACAGTGAACCTTAAGATAAACTATGGATTACGGTGATTATGATTATGATGTGTCTATATCAGTTCATTCTTAGGAAAACAATGTACCATTCTGGTGAGTGATGAGAGGGGAGGCTGGGTGCGTGCAGGGGCTGGGGGTACATGGGAATCTTTCTACCTCCCTCTCAATTTTGTTATATATCTAAAAGTTTTTTTAAAAAAACATAAAGTGTTGGAGAGGCTGTGGAGAAAAAGGAATCCTCATACACTGTTGGTGGGAATGCAGACTGGTGCAGCCATTATGGAAGGCAGTGTGGAGATTCCTCAAAAAATTATGAATAGAATTACCATATGACCCAGCAATCCCTCTCCTGGGTATCTACCAAAAAAATCTGAAAACATTTATCCATAAAGACACACGTGCTTCAATGTTCATTGCAACTTTATTTACGGTGGCTAAGACATGGAAACAACCAAAATGTCCTTTGATAGATGAATGGATAAAGAAATTGTGGTATATATACACAATGGAATATTATCCGGCAGTAAGAAAAGATGAAATAGGACCATTTGTGACAACATGGATGGATCTTGAAATTACAATGCTAAGCGAAATGAGTCAGACAGAAACACAGAGAACCATTTGAGATCACTGATATGTGGTACATAAACCAAAAACAACAAAAGAACAAAACAAACAAACGAGAAACAAAAAACTCATAGACACAGACAATAGTTTAGTAGTTACCAGAAGGTAAGGGGGGTGGGGGGAGGGAGATGAGGGTAAAGGGGATCAAATATATGGTGATGGAAGGAGAACTGACTCTGGGTGGTGAACACACAAGGGGATTTATAGACGATGTAATACAGAATTGTACACCAGAAATCTGTGTAATTTCACTAACAATTGTCACCCCAATAAATTAAAAATAAATAAATAAATAAAATAAAGTCTTAAAAAAACTGAATGTAGGAGTCCAAACTTCAGAATAGCCCCAGAAGCATATTTATTCAGATATTAAAAATACATTTTTTGAAATTTTCATATAAGATGTAGTTTTAAAAATGAAAGTGTACATTTTTCTAGAAGTGTCATTTTATATCTCTCTTACCTTATCTTTAACTTTTGTCCACAAGGAAAAATAATTTCATTAAATTTATAGACTTAAAGAAATTTAAGTTTGTAACAGCCAGGATATTGTCACAAATAACCCTAAAGTTAATAGCTCTAATTTATTGAGTATTGAGTATAGTAAAACAACTTTTTTATACATTTATTCCCTGTAATTTTCATCTCAATGCTTTGAGTTGAAATTATCATCCCTATTTTTCAGACGAGGAATTGGATGCTTAACGTGTGAAATAACTCACTTATGTGACACAAATAGCAAGTGAACAACTTGGGTTGCAAGTAGAGAATTGACTGTACATTCCACATGCTAACCCACCGTACTCTATAGTCTTCATCTATCACATAATTCTGAATGCATTTGTATACCTCCTCTATTTTTATAAAGGATTTAGAGGTTCAGAGATCATCTAGAGAATCAGTGATAAACACTATCAATTCATGAGCAATGAGCAAAGAGTACAATGAAGGCAAGAGTACAATGAAGGTAAACTCAAACAAGTTAAGAGGTCATGTTACCATGAATGTGTGCATACAAGGTCAGACAATTAAGTTTGCAAACTCATCCTAGAAAAAGGGCTATATCCCTCACTGCTGAATATCACTATGGTCACCTTTGAAATATTCCCTTTGGGAAGCTATGCATCAATGCCAGTGCTTAGTCCACTCGTCCACCCTTCAAAGCAATTTGGAACTCTTTTTCTGGAATGGCCATCAGAGTTGTCATCGTATTACCCTTAATGTCGTGAATGTCATCGCAATGTCTTCCTTTCAATATTTCCTTGATCTTCGGATAAAGAAAGATGTCATTGGGGTTCAGATCAGGAGGGTGTTCAAATACAGTTATTTGTTTACTGGCTGAAAATTCCCTCACAGGCAATGTCGTGTGAGCTGGTGCATTGTCGTGATGCAAGAGCTATGAATTGCTGGCGAAAAGTTCAGGTCATCTAACTTTTTCACACAGCCTTTTCAGCACTTCCAAATAAAAAACTTGGTTAACTGTTTGCCTAGTTGGTACAAATCCATAATGAATAATCCCTCTGATATATATAAAAAAAAAAAAATTAGCAACATCATTGCAACAAGTTCGCGAACTTAATTGTCAGAACTCATAAATCCCTCATATTTTGATAAAGATACTATAACAGAAAATCAGTTTCTTCTCATGCTCACTAAATGTTAACTCGTTGAAAAATACAAGCATGAAGGGGAAGCCACAGGTAGGGCACATTTGTTGTTGATTTCAGCCTCAACCTGACTCTTGCAAGTAGCTCTAAGTATATAGCACCGTGTTATCAACAATCTGTTGCTTTGCCCCTTCTAGAAACAATGGTCTTCCAGTTCTAAAAGATTAGTTAGCAACAGTAGAGTTTCTCTTTTACAATACCTGTCCTACCTGTAAACAAATTTTAAACATTGACAGCAATCTCATTATCTGGTCAAGGAGACAACCAAATAGCATAAACTAATCAAATCACTAAGGGTCCCCTTTTTAACCTCCCCTATTACCTAGTGCAGTGCCCTAAATGTAAAAGTTCCTCAATACATTCTCATTCATTTGATTGATAAGATATCTTTAATATGGTAACAGGAAATAGAGCCAAGTCAATTTAATAACTCATTTGTATTTTATAAGGCAATTAGAAAACAAAACAACAAAAAAACTGAAATGAAGTTAGAAGGTTGCAAAAAAAAAAAAAAGAGAGACAGCAATAACTCTAATCCCTTCCATTAGCAAATGTTATGCATGCAGAGGCTTGTAAAACAATTGGTTTTATTTTACTTTTTGATTTTTACTCTATTGATTATTTTGGAATTCAAGTGCCATGTGAAGAAGCCCAAAATATCTGTGAGATATTTGAGACATGAGGTCCCAGTTGCCCCCATTACCCCGACCAAATGCCACACACGTGGGTGAGGCCACTTGAGACCCCATCCTGTGCCCAGGTGAGATCAGGCTGACTTTGGCATGTCTTAAGGCATCATTTGATATTCAGCTGCTTTATAATTTCAGGGCTAGCATTGTAGGTATGTATCTATTTGTTTTTATTTTCCATCACAATACTGCTGTAAGGAATATTCTATTATTTATCAAGTGCATAAGGAAGGATTTTACTAATGTATTGAAAGAGACCACGTAAAATGATGCAGATCATAGCCAAATGAACTGAAATGAGCATGTTTAAACAACAATATGTTATTCATATTTACTCCCAGCTCACTGAGAATAAAAGTCTAACTCCCTGTAGGAAGAATGATATCCTTTCATGGTATCCCACCTACTAATTTGTACTGGAAATTAGGAATGCTATAGGAGGAAAACTGTATTTAATCAATCAACAAATGCTGGCTGTGCCCCTACTATCCTCTATACAAGCACAGGGGCTTCTATTCCTGTCCATTTCTGTATCCTTTTACCCTTGGAAGCACAACCAGTCTCCTCTAACCCACACAATGGATGCTTCTTATCTAGTCTTCAAGGAAGGGGTAATCCTGTGGCATTAGGAAATATACATTTGGCCAGAAACCAATGTATTTGGTCTCAATCACAAAGCTTTCGGTAAGTAATCGTGTCATTCTGGATTTGGCATCTAATTTTTCTGCACATGCATTTTTTTCACTTACAGTTTGAGAGGTAAGAATTCACCTTTTTAGTCTCAGAGAGTGATGTGGCAATGCAATTTAGCATTTTAGAACTAAGCAGCACAGATAAAAATTTGTTACCTGAAACAATAGCTATTTCATTTTCTATGCTTAAAGAGAAGAGTTGGATTGGCTTATTCTTCTCTTTTAGCGTTACCCATCAGGAAAGTAAACTATAGCAACTCTAAGGATGTGACACTCTTGAATAAGTTTTATGTTTTCCCCTTTCTTGTATTTGGCATTTTATTATAATTCATATTTATCCTGATCTTAATTTTAGATTTTTTTCCTTTCATTTTAGGTGTTTACTGTTTATTTTATTTCACTATATTTTATTATATGTGCTATGTGTAAATGACTCCAAATCTTGTATGAAAAAATACTATAGTAAATAAAATTTTAAAACAAACATGTATGTAACACATACTTGTTGCAGGGGAAAGAATGACTATATGCCTGAGAAAGCCTTAGGACATCGTGAACTATCTGGTAAATTTTTGGATTTTAGTAATCATTATATATACCAACTTAATTTTTTTTTTCTCTCAGTATTTTTGTTATGGACTGTTGGGGCTATGGAGGCACTCTGGTGCCTGAGTTTCCCTGAAGAAAGAATATTCCTTTAACAACTGTGACCTAATAGCCAGTGGCCAATGGGCTGGTTTCATAATCTCTATAATTTTATTTGTTCATAGCCTAGGTCACACAATTATTCCTCATCTGTCACTAATTTTTTCCTCATTAATTGAACCTATTAGTTGATAGATAGATAGATAGATAGATAGATAGATAGATAGATAGATAGATAATCTGTCCAAATGGCTCAAAGCAGATTCAATATAATCAGTTAGAGCAAATGTACAAAAGGATTATGAATATTTTGGAATGTGAATGCCATGTGAAGAAGCCTAAGCTTTTTCTAGATATTGGAGACAAGATATATGCTATATATTGCAGACAAGGGGCCCCAAGTTCCCCCATCACTCCAGCTACAGATACCAGATATGTAAGTGAGGCATGTTACCTGTCATCAATAGCAGAATGGGTTTTTCATCCTCCTCCATATTGGAGTTTCTGATTTAATTTTAGAGTAAAACTAAATTATTTTCTAGGATCTTGAAGTCTGTGAATATAGACACGTGAACTATCCATAAAACATACCGGTAATATCAGGTCCGTTTCCAATATAGATGATCAAGTGCAAAGTAAAACTAAGGTGAACTAAGTAAAGCTTGTGGCCGAATGGCAGTCACGCCAACATCACAAAGATAAGCAAGGGATGACCTTCACAGAGCTGTTAGTGCTCCATTTTGCTCAAGTCTGGTCTTTTGCCTAAATCTTCTTGGAGAAACCGGAGTTCCTGAATTTCTCACTGTCATACCTTTTTCAATATGAATGCGTGCAATTGTACAATATTTGCATTGTATTTAGTTTTGAAACTGACTTGTCTCATTCCCATCACTACATGTTTTACTCTTATAAGTACTTGTAAATGTTTAAAGTACTTGACTGATTTCATTTTTGAATATGTCTTGTATACTTTCTTGCCATTTTATATAATTGTATTTAGTGAAAATTCAGTCTTTGGAAAGGTCCTTAAGTAATGTTACTCATTCATGGCTGACCAGAGCATTTAAATTCCAAACAACAAATTACACTGCGGGATTCTTTTTTCCCTTCATTTATTTTTAAGAGAACGTTTTCATTAATCTTATTGGCATGTTTCTCTGTGTATGTATTTCCTGCAGTTAAAACTACACTGTGCTCTCCTAGATAATGCTCACCAAATTACATATGACAGTGCTGATGCAGCTTCTCGTTGGCATGCAGCAACCTGCTTCGTTAATGAGTATTTTTTAAGCTTCTTTGAAGTCTTGAATATGAAAATAGAATAAAAATGTGATTACTGTCACTATAGCATTGCCAAATTTGTTAATGAGGCAACATTCTTTATTTTGTCTTGGGCCAAATTTGATGGTTGTTTTGCAAACAACACAAAGCAATGATTAACTCGTAAGCTAGCCTCCTCAGCTCTACGTTATGGATACCTTTTATGTAGATTTGTTCAATGTGTTCCCCTTAGTATTCGGGAGGAATCACATTTCACAGCTTCAACTACTTCACTTACCTAGTACAGATCCTAAAAGTAGGTAAAATGGAGGTGAAAAAGCTCTTCAGGGAATAAGTATAATCTCAATTATATGTTGTCATAAAATACTTTATTCGATAGCATTTGTCATCTAAAATGGGGTTGCTAAAATCTTGAAATTCCATCATATACAATAATTCTCATCTTTATTACTGCTAAATTCTCTAAGTTACTGAGCACAGTCTCTTCTGCCTAACTCAAAAAGTTGCTAAAGTCTGCAGAAAACCCATGGGCAGCCTGGGGAACTCCTGCCAATGAGACAATGTGGTCATTACACTTTACAACGTTTTACGTAAAATTATTTAAATGATTTTTTGTTGTTATTTACCTCTTATATTTATTATAAACTAATTTTTTTGTCAAGTATTTCAGTTAACACAAAGACAGCCACCCACTCACCCACTCCCATGGAGGCTATGTTTAACAATATTTGCAATCATGTGTAGCTTATTTTTCCCACTATAATTTCAGCGTTCCCGTTTGCTTCGAAATTATTTGAGAATTATGCAAAGTGTTTGCTTTTTCAGTGAGAGAAAAGTACCTTGCAAATGTAAAGATACTAATTTTCATTCCTTTCAACTCCTAATATTCCTCTGAGATTGCTGTTAAATAGTTTTAAGAGTTTAGATAAATTGGTCAGATAGGTTTATAAGGCTTATGTAGGTGCCAAAGGGAAAGAGGATATCTTTGACATGATGATAATGATGGTAACAAGAGCAGACAGTTTATTGAGCAGAAAACAAGTGAAATAACAAAAACATTAATCATTACTAGATAGTAAATTCCTTGAGGACAGGGACTATATCTTGTAAAACATTTACCACACAAACCCTGCCTGAACTGTGGTTAAGTAGTCAGTAAATACATGTGAACTTTGGTTTAATGGCCAGAGAAAAAGTAGGAAAAAGAGACGATGTAGAAAAAAAGCAATAAAACAATTTACCTATAAAGTCATCTACTATTTCAATCATCTTTCAAACCCAAAGGATATGAATAATTAACTATTTTATTTACTATTTATTATTTGCCAAACTGCCACTGTCTCCTAGGAAAAAGAATAACACACCTTCCTGGTAAATCTTGTTCTGTCTGAATGGAAATACCAGACATGCGGAGTGTGCCAAGAAAAGGTATATGCGTTTTATGAAAGGAAAAACTATTAAAATTGTAATACTCAATATATACTGACAACAAAAGATGAATACAAGTCCCGTTTGACTTCTGCAATTACAAGAAGTGCTCAGAGTGGTTACCATCAGCGTCTAGACACTTCTGATTATGGCGAACTACTGCTTGAGCATAGATAACATCTCTTAAAATGTGTATACCTCTTTTTGGCTTCCCCGGTATATGACACAAACTAAGGACTACTTGGCCAAGTATATTTTGTCTTTAAGAAAATGGGTATACTATGCATCATTTGGATTGTGTCTACAAAGAGATGAATTCAACTGTCTTAAGTGGATCCAGCTAATCAATCAGTCTGAGTGACTTCCCACTTGGCATATGTCTGACTGAATCATTTTAAAATCATCTTGATGTTGTTTCTTAGTCTGAAGTCTTTATCGATTAATGTATGAAAAACTTATTTTGCTTGTCCTTAATGTTTCTCAGTAATGCCATTTTCATTTTAAATCCTAATCTGGGGACAAGTAGAGGAGCGAGATATACAGAAAACCAGCAGCCTTCTCTCTCCAGATCTTTCATTATTATTTCACTATTAAATATGGCCAAATAGACATTGGATTTGTAATGTTTTTCTCCTGAAATATTCACTTTGGGTCAGAGATACACATGAGCAAATAGAAATGCGGAGACAATTAGGACACAAATACTTGCAAATATATACAAAAGAGGAGGGAAAGAAACAGCCTGCTCATAAAATAGTTATGCATTAAAAGAATGAATCTGATTGTGTACAATTTGTTAGCAAGTACTTAAACTATAATAACTCTTGGATATATGTCAAGTATTAATAACATACAAAGAACAGAGACAAAAATACCAAAAGTATGAGATTTAAGAAAATTTTACAACTAATCAGCTAATAATCAAAATAGTAATGATAATGATTTTGTTTTGTTTTTTTTTAGCATTTTAATTTCCTTTAATAATATTGTTTTTGTAAAATGTTACACAATAATGATTACAAGTCACACAATACAGGAAAATGCAAAGAAGAAAGTGCAGATGATGTTCAGTCTCACTACATAGAAATAACCACCTTCAACATTTGTGATCATAATTCCATCTTCTCTCCCTCTCTCTACATGCACATGAAGGAACAAATATAAAAAAATAGTTTCTCTGTGTGTCTTGACAAACAAAAATATTAAATAACAACCCATTATTTCACAGAAGTAAGGAAACTGAAGGAATAACTAAGATTGCACATAAACATTTATTGACAATGCATGATAAGCTCCTGAAAGAGCCTACCAAAGGTGAAAACATAAAGATTATTAAAAAACTGACAGGTTGCGTTTGATACAGTTTTTAAACATGTATTTTAAATGTAAGGAGTTTAAACTCTTTCGTTTAAACTCCCTAATATCGCTCCCTCAGAAACTAGAACTTTTATACTTCACCTTGCTTCTATCTCAGAGTTTTTAATTAGTTAAATAATTATTGTTACATTTTATTTTTAAATTGAAAGTATTGCAGCTAAGTAGCTTTAGCTATATATTTGAGATGTTAATCTTTACCACCTATTCTTTTTTTTTAATTTATTGGGGTGACAATTGTTAGTGAAATTACATAGATTTCAGGTGTACAATTCTGTATTACATCATCTATAAATCCCATTGTGTGTTCACCACCCAGAGTCAGTTCTCCTTCCATCACCATATAATGACTTTGTTAATGATGATGATGATAATGATTATAATTTTCTGAGCCAGGCAATTCTACATATTTTAAATTCATTAATTTAATTTAAATGTCACAAAACTCTTGTTAGGTTAATGAAACTCCCATGATGTTAGTTAAGTGATCAGGCTGCAAACAAGAGTTGTGATCATGGTCCAATCACTTAACTCTTTTTTGGTTTGTTTTTGTATTGTCTGATCTCTTCCTGTGTCATACTGGGCCTGAGGCCTTGGGCCCATGGTCTTGAGTCCAGGGATGTTAGGAAACTGCTGCCTGGGTTTAACGCCTCAGGTGAACGCCTGGGGGATCCAAAGCAAATAGTCCCAAACCAGAACTCCCATTTACATGGGCCAGTAAAAGAAGGGAATTGAAAATTTTGGACTAAATGGGTCTGAGAAACGAGGGATGTCAGTATTAGTGTCAGCATGAAGAGGTTCAGAGCAAGCAGAAAGAAAGCCGGATCTGGAAGAATTTCAAGAGTCAGAATTCAGATATCTAGAAGGCTTTGTATACATGACCATACTGTGGCCAGAAGGACAACAGTTTGTAATGGAGGATAAAGCGAAACCCATGTAGCTGAATGAAGGTACTGATGGCACTTACCCGAGCTACCCAATGGCTCATTGTATGAATCAAGGATGAAGGTGATGCACAACCAATTTTTAAACATAGATACATAACATGTAAATATACAGTAGTTTTTTTGTTTGTTTGTTTGTTTTTCTAGAATTATTCAGACAAAATAATACTGGGTTCTTAAGGCTAAAGTTATGTGTTTTAAAATGTGTCATTCTGAAAGTTGTCTGTATTTAAAGAACACAATTTCTGATCCTTCCTCCCTTAAAGTTTGCTGTTATCTTATAAACATTAAGTACATAATACATATGTTTGATAGGTGGATTTATGTATGACTTAGTCATTTCTTCATCTAATATTTTTTTTTCATCTAACATTTTTAAAAGCACTTTTTGCTTTTCCCTTCCTCATTCTCAATGACAAACATATTAGGTTGGTGCAAAAGTAATTGCATTTTTTGCAAATATGTTTAATCTTTTAAATCACAATTATGTTTGCACCAACCTAAGAGTAAAAGCATACACCAGTCTCTGTCAGGAGTATAATTTTAGTATAATCAATTGTCTTTATCGTATTCACAGTGCCATGTTCCCCATAGGATTTCAAATCATTGACATTATTAAAATGCATTCAAATTTTTTTAACTCTATATGCCTTCCACTTCTTTCACATACCATGACTTTCATAAATTGTTTTATTACTGGGTCAACTTTTCATCTTCTTTCTTTAAGACCCTTCACGTAAGTACACAAAAGGAAAGTAGAAGTGGAATTTCCCACACCTGTCTTTGTCTTTACAAAGATTTCTACTGTCTCTCTTTCCTCATGCTAATACTTTCAACTCTGAACCTATAAAAAATAGCTGAAGAAAACATACTTAACACGGATATGATAAAATTTGGCTTGAATGTGATAAAGGCTTAGAGGACATAGGCAGGAAGCTTCAACAAGTGGGTAGGCTAGGAAACATTTTAAACAGGAATGGTTTAAAACTGAGGCAAACTAAGCAGCCCACTTTCCCATCTAAATGTGGAGGTTGGCCCTCTCCTCCTGTAGTTTTCTTGCTTTGTAAGACTGTGAACTCAGTATAACTAAAATAGTTCATGTTTGAAGAGAAAGCAGAAATCCAGATTATTCAATAGAGTCAATATATTAAAGGGTGCAGCATAACATTATGACTAAAGAGAACATGGACTTTAAAGCCAGGTTGCGTGGGTTTCAATCCCAGCAACAGTACTGACTTGTTGTCTGTCCCTCCGTTTTTTCATCAATAAAAATGGGGTAATAATAGAATAATAAAGCTCTATTTTATAGAGACACTAAGAGTAGCAAATTAGTTGGTATTTGTAGAACATTTTGAAAAATTACAGACACGTATTAAGCACTATACAATCATAACTAAATAAAAATAAGTCAATGTAACTTTAAAATACAGAGTAGGGGCATTGTTGTATAAAACAAAGTATAACTGTACATTTCATTCAGGCTGCATGATATGAGTTTTGAACCTCTGATTTAGGGGAACATAACTAACCTGGTGCCTCGGGGGGAAAAAGTAGCTAGAATCAAGTTCGTACGTATTGAAAACTAAATAATGAGCTGTACATTTCTATAGCAAAAAAAAAAGAAAGTAATCTTATTCTGTGTTGCTACAGATGAGATAAAACTGAGATCAGTGAGTAATCAGAAGAAAGTCAAGTTTGAGTCAAGATCAGAAGCTACTTTCGACCAATTAGATGTGTCTAAAAGTAGAATGAACTGCCCCAAAACCTGGTGAGTTCCCTGTCACAGACTGTGGTTCAAGCAGAAACTCTTACGCTAGAGGATCTTTCGGAGATATGAAAGAGAATTTCTGCAGTGGGCAAGGCTTTAGAAAAATGAACTCTAAAATGCTGTCCAACTCTAAAGTTGTGAATCTAAGATGACAAATATCAGAGAACCTAGGTAAATAGAAAGCACAGCAACGGGGGGCACTACTGGCCCTATCAATAATCCACAGGTAGTAATCAGTTACAGGAGTGATCAAGCACCAGAGGGGAGGGAGGTAGCGAAGGATAACTAGAGGTGTTTGTTAGGACGCACCTGAGGTCCACTATGGCATATGAAACCCATCGCCCCAGACGGTACTGATATCAGAACCAGAGGCACCTTCAGAGGAGGAGAAAGTAGAGTGAGACGACCAGAAGGTCGACTTGCCAAATAATGCCAACCACCTATTTTTGTCCTTTTCTTTGGCCCTCGCTTACATGATAGCTACAACCCTGCAACACCCTGACGAGGCTGCCTGGCTTCTGACAATTATAAATCTTTTTCCTTCAAGTCGAAATTGATGGTGGGTGAATGGGAGGTAGGTTAGGGTGATAGAGAATTGACAGAATGCCACCAAGATGAATAGTCAACCACAATTTTGCCAAGGACAAGTACTGCATCTTGTCTTCATTAAGAGTTGAAGAAATCTGTTTGTATATATACTCCCCTACCCATTCCCCTCCACATACACAGAAATTAGAGAACGATACTAGAGATAAGGTTTTATTTGTCTAATTTTCAGAGTTTACTGTAGCAAGGACAGTCCTTTCCAAACAGCCTTTCCCGACAAAAAAGGAGATGATTTTTAAAAATCCATTAATTTGCTTTAACTGACATGTCTGACATATTTTAATTAATGTTTCAACTTTAGGTACAAGTTTTTTGGGTTTCCCAAAGGTTCAATTTTTTTAAAGATTTTGCACCAACCCCAGCGAGTTTTATAAAACAAATATATTATCAGATAGTATGTCCTATTATTTACCTACTATTGCATCTTCTTGATAATTTTACCAATTTTCTTATTCTAAAACAATACTTCTGAGTTTTCTAAATGCTACAGATTTTAAAGGTTGGGGAATTTAAAAGACTCAGCCCCTGTTTAAATATGAAAAAGGTGAAAGCCAGAGAAGGTTCTATTCCAAATTATAATGGTTTGTAAGTGGCAAAACTAAGAATTTGACCCTAAATTTTCTGATTCTCATTCTAGTATCCTCTCTACGCCATAATGATAAGAAAAATGTCTCAAATGACTCAAAGTTTAGCTGACTTTGCAGTAGAGTCTACAACATTGAATTTAGTGTTGGGGACACAGTAGAGTAACTTCCTGCTCCCAAGACTGGTTCAAGCTAAAAGGTGAAACAAAATAGCCTTCAAAAGAATTAATAAAATATGTAAAAAGTGGCAATCATAGTCTGTAGAACAGAAAGGGATTCCCTGATGGGCTGGATTTAAATTTCAATGTGGTGAGACTCAATCAATTATGTGAGAAAACAGCAAAGAGATATCATGACCTCTTAACCTTCCATATTTTCAACAACTACTATGTAACACACATTGTACTCTTATTCCACAGACATTCAACAACTATTTCTTGAGCACCTGCTCTGTTTAATGTGCACTGTTCAGTGCACTGTGAGTATGGAGAAAAACAACAAATAGATAGGTCTCTGTTCTTACGGAATTTTATTTTAGTGGGAAGAAAGATGGACAACTGGCGCATAAATAATTAAGCAAAAAAAAATAATAAAGAGTTGTGCAGAAAATACAAATGCAATGATAAAACAGAATGGCTGGATAGCTACATTATTTTGATGGTCAAGAAATCTCACTTTGAGGAAGTAATTTTGAAAAGTCAGCCATGCAAAGAACAGTGGAGAGCACTCTGGCTAGTGCAGGTGTCCTGATGTATGTATGAGACTGGCATGTTGAAAAACATAAAGCTGATGGAGCTGAGTTCAGGGATCAAGATGAAAGTCAGGATATATTAAGAAAGATAGGCAGTCACGGAAAATATTTCAAAAAGCTTTTTAAGTCAGGGTAAGGATTTTGGATTTTATTGTAGATATGGGGATGGTTATGTGTGTGTGTTTGTATAGGATAGGTGTTGGGGGAATTCTGAAGTGTTTTAAGCAAGAGAATGGCAAGATCTTCTGAAAGATCAGTCTGGTATGCAGTAGATGAAATGTGAGATGAAAATCTTGAGAGCCAGGGAGTCTGGATAAAAGCAAGATATATGGGTGATTTGGTCTAGAGTAGTGGTTCACAAAGGGAGGGAAAAGCATGGCCCCCCAGGAGACACTTGTGATGTCTGCAGACATTTTCAATGATCATGGCTGTGAAGGGGAGGTTGCCACTAACATCTAATGGGTAGAGGCCAAGGCTGCTGGTCAACACCCAACAGACCCCATAAAAAGAACGACCTCCTGTTAACAGGGACAACGTTGTTGGTTGTGACCTGCGCAATCTCCTCAGTCCCAGCCCACCCACAGAAGGTGGCCACCCTACATTTATTGCTCTGCTGTCACAGCCTTGAAATTCTTAATAATTTTAACTGAACTTTTGATTTGCAAGTGAAGTTCATTGGGTCAATAAAGCATGCCTGTAAGTAGAGAAAATACATGCAACCTGCCTGCCCCTCATTCCTTGCTGGCCCATGGACACATAGGGTTTGCCCTACTTGATGAGCAGAGTTCCAGTCCATGAGCTATGGAATTTTAGTGAGACTCAAAATGCGTAAAAGGTAATCATGTTTCATCTACAACTGAGTAAGCACAGCCTGAGAGCCTCAAGTGACCACTTTCTGTTCAAAACAGTCTTCAATGCAGAAAGAAGGCAATGACTTTCTAAGCAACATACATGACTCAGGAAACTCCTATACCCTTCCTTACTCATGTGACGCCCCTGCATTAGCTAACAAGTTACTTGGAAATGATGATATTGAAGGACAGTGAAAGAAAGATAGGTCCTCCCTTGTTTCCTTTTCTTTTCTCTTTTTATTCCAAATGAATTTTATTGTGCATATATCAAGGAGTGAAATAAAAGTATTTGAGATAGTTTTGTGCAGCACTGCCATTGTTCTGGTAAGAACAAAATACATATGCATGTACAGGCTGTGAAAAAGTAATTGTGTAACTGTGGTAATCCTGCATGACTTAAATGTTCTTATATTTGAGTTTAAAATTGGCATTGTACAATATAAAAGTGAATGGCAAAATTCATGCTAATAATTTACCATTTTATTTTTTCTTTACTAGAAAGGCATTGAATAGAAAATTAACACCATGACAAGAAAAGAGAGATTGCAGAAGAAAGGAAAAAGCTTTATACTTTAGTATCTTTAATGTCACATTTTTCCTGCATTTTGATCAAAGGACTCCACGTTTTCATTTTGCACTGGGCCCTGCAATTTTTATAGCTGATTCTGGCTCTAAATGTCAACAATGTTAAGGTTGAGCATTCCTGATCTAGAGGGTGTCAGGAAAGATGAAGAAAAGTGGACAGAGGTAAGATTTGTTCTGGAGTTAAAGTTAACTGGACTTCCCAATGAAAGCAATGAGCAAAAGTGAGGGACCAAGGATAGCTAGTTTGGGGCTTGAGTAACTGATAAAGTAGGGGAAATCAAGTTATGTGTATCATCTAATTTAATCCTTACAACAGGGATATAAGGTACATATCATTTTTCTTATTTTGTAAAAGAAGATGAAATTGGATGAAACTGGTTGTTCCAAATCCCAAAGCTAGTAAAGGGCAAAGCCAGAGTTCAAATCCAAAGCCTTTGGATTTCACTGAGTGTGTCTTACTGGCTAGTCTGCCTCCCATAATCAGAGGGAAGCAGCAGGCTGAACGAAGATTATCTCCCTACAAATCATGGAGCAAATTGTGAATGGAATTCAGTGAAACAGAGCACAGAACTTCATCCCTTGCCTGCTCTGATCTGTGGATTTTTCTGCTCTGCTGGTGATGCCAATAATGAATATTCCTTTCACTATGTCTTGTCAATTCATCTGTCTCCCAATATTCCATAATATCTTAGAGAATAGTTATAGAAATTGAGAAATATGAGTGTATAAAACAGAAAGTATTTGTTGTGGCTTCTCATTATATTATGTTCTGTATTTTACATCATTCATATTTTTCTTTATAAACTCCTTGTCAAATATTTGAACAGTCATTTACTTCATCTATACTTTGTAAGAATATTGAATATAGCATCAAAAACCTAAAAAATCACCCAGACAGTCTACCCTATAAAAATTCAAAGTATATAAATGTATTGGAACTCTTCAAAACTTATTCTAAAGTGTCATATTCCATCGGACATATAAAGATGCTGAAATTTAAGTATGCCCTTGTCTATTTTTATCATTTATATACATTTGAAAATTGCAATTATAATTTAAGTATCTCTTTAAAGTATACATGAATCCCTTCTACTAGAAACAATAAAATAGCATATGACATAGAAATGTGTTTATGCCAAGAATTTCAGTAATTCAATTGTGCAGTAATGAATGCTTCATTCTTTAACTTATGCTAATTTCTTAACTGTCTCCACCTGCTTATTTAGATAACCAGAGCTTGAATTTTTCCCTGAATATTTGGATCAAGTTCTAGTAAACCAACCTGCCTTACTCCTTTTCTTTTCTTCTCAAAATGTGTTATTTCTCATCAAGCACACTGCTGAAAATTTGGGCTGAACGTATTAGTTTCTCAACAGAGCTTTCAGTGTCCCAGGAGGCAAAGTAAAATTTATTCCAAGTCAGAGCCAAAATAAAGATATTAGTTTTAGTTCTGCAATAAGCTGAAGGAAGAAAAAAAAATCCAGCAACTTGCATTATGGTATTCACTATGCTATGTTGTAATTTATTCATTTATCATCTGCTCTGTCAATAGTCTGCACGTTTTTTGTGAGTAGGTACCCTGTCTTGTACCTCTCACTCAGCCTCCTTTCTTTGTAATGGACTGTCTATTTTGGGCTGCAATAAATACCTGATAAGTAAATGAATACTGAAGAAAAGCATTATATCACTGGCATAAATGACTGCCAAACCTTTGATAGTTATTTATTGAGAGTCAGGGTCATTGAGATTAAAATGAATTAAAGGCAAACTACAGAATTCCAGTTTATATCACAGAACCAGTCTTTCTAACAGTGCTGTAATGGAAGACTAAGACTTAATATCCAGAATCAATATCTTGAATTAAGCTTAATGTTTTTATTTTTGTTTTTGTTTTTGTTTTCTTTTAAAGATGTGACTTTGGGGACTGTTTGATCTGGCATATCTGAACAGCACAGAAGCCCCCTGTGTCCTCTCTAGTAGGACCAGGAGCAGTTAGTGACAACACTTCCGGAGTGAAAGTGCCAAGATCAAAAGCCTGCTGCTCCTCTAGGTATCTAAAAAAGTTGAAAACAAAACTACCTTATGACCCAGCCATTCCACTCTTACGTATCTATCTAGATAAATACAACATGCTAATTCAAAAAAACATATGCACTTCTGTGTTTATTGCAGCACTATTCACAATAGCCCAGACATGGAAACAACTGAAATGCCCATTGGTAGATGACTGGATTAAGACATTGTGGTACATTTATACAATGGAGTATTACGCAGCCATAAAGAAGAATGAAATCTTTCTATTTGCAACAATATGGATGGACCTAGAGAACATTATGCTAAGTGAAATAAGACAGACAGAGAAAGACAAATACCACATGATCTCACTTATATGTGGAATCTAAAGCACTGAATAAATGAGCAAACTAAATAGAAATAGTCTCAGAGATATAGAGAAAAACCTGATGGCTGCTAGATAGGGGAGAAGGTAAAGGGATTAGAAAGCATAAATTGATAGCCACAATATTGCCATGGGGATATGAAAGACAGTTTGGGGAATATAATGAATAATGTTACAAAGATTTTGTAGGGTGTCAGATGGGCACTTGTCTTATTAGGGAGACCACTTCATGGACGGTGTAGATGCCTGACCACTGAGCTGTTAACCTGAAACTGAAGCTGAGTAATATTGAATGTCAACTATAATTACACACACACACACACACACACACACACACACACACATATATGTAAACTACAGCATAGGTAATAGAATCAATGGAATGATAACAGCTGTATACAATGTCAGAGGGGTAGTAGATTGGGGAGGAGGGTTATCACTTTGTGAGGGGTGTAAATGTCTATTACATTGTTTTGTATACCTGAAACTAGTAAAAAAAAATTAAAAAAGCCCCTCCTCCATTTACTAGCTGGGTGACAGTGGAGAAGTTGATATTACTAAGCCTTAATTTTATTACCTGCAAAATATAGATAATAATAAAGTATATATCACAGATGTGTATGATTTCAAAAATTTAAAAATAAGTGTTGAACACAGTTCCAGAAACATACTAAGAACTCAATAAAAGTCACCTTTTATTAGTTTAGTATGATGGGTTAGCTTTTTTATCTTTCAGTTTCAAAGTGAACTATATCTTCTTTTTAGATTTTCAGTAGGCTTTTCCATCCACTTTAATGTATCCCTTTCCTGATGGATAGAGCACATTTTGATTGGGAAAAGACTCAGAGCACTTTAGAATTTTCCCAACATTTTGAATTCTTTGTAATTATTTTATTGGCACAGTCTTGTTTCTTCAATATTCTTTCCCCATTATAAGGAACGATTGAATTTTTTCCAAAGAAGTTCATGATAGCAACTTCTCCAAAAAGGGCAAGAGGTAGGTGGAGTGAGGTGGTCATTTGACATGGTCTAAAGTATGGAAAGGTAGAGGGGTAAATACCAGCTTTCTTCTAGGGAGCACCAATCACCAAACTAGAGAAGCCACACATT